>NW_026592890.1:23648976-23695299 GCF_907164565.1 Psammomys obesus | reverse complement strand
CACACACACACACACACACACACACACACACACACACACACACACACCTCTACCACTACCAACAACAAAATAACAGGAATCAACAACCACTGGTCATTAATAGCTCTCAACATCAACTGAATGCATGTCTTAGCTGACTCAAGCAGTTTGGGTGATCAACACCTCATGTGGCCGTGAAGAGCCCAACTACTGTGATGTATACTTGTCTTCCATGTTTCCAAGACATTTGTGCCCAGCTGTGCTAGTTTTTGCTTTTTGTTTTAGGTTCCTCCGTGTTTGACAGTAAATACTTATTCCTTTACTTATGGTATTAAACAAATGTTAGTGAAAGAAAAATGGTATTGTGGGAAAACAAGACTGTAAAAACCCTCCTTCAGCTCACCAAAGTAGACCTTGGTGAAATCGTTACTCAGGTCGCCTTGGTGTGTCCCGAGCTCCCTTCCCGAATGTTTGCTCTCAGTTGTGCTTAAACTAGGAAGTAGCAACTCAGCCGCCAGCAGCCAGAGAACTGGGGGGATGAGGTGCCGGAGCCTGCATCAGCACGCTGCCTAGAAGTCCCAGCCAGGAAGTTCTATTTTCATTTTTTTTTCAAGAGAGGTGAAGAAATAGCCACTTCCCTTAAAACATACTGACTAGAATCCCACTGGGGCTGTGTTTCCAAGACAGAAAGCAATAGCGGACATCAGCTAGAGAACTGGCAGCCTCTGCAGGGAGTTTCAGGAGATCTTCTAGGGCATGCTGCGGCTGCCTGGACCAGTCTGTTTGGGAGAACTTCTGGCGTGAAAGGGAAGGCGTCGATGAGAGTCTCAATGGACCTACCTTATCTGCCCTCCTAGCGCTCCTGGTGCCCAGACAGGAAGGAGAGGACTTGGAAAGAGGGAAGACCCTCAGATCCAGTGGATGAAACCCCTGGTGGGAGGCATGGCATCTGGTAGTGGACATAAAAGCCAGACACATGTGACGTCACAGGCATAACTTGTCCCCTGCTGAGCAAGGTAGGGGGCACCGGAAGGGACATAGACCTGAACAGCAGATGCTTGCAGTTTGGTAGAGAGAGCAAGCATGGAAGAGGAGAGTAAAGAGGCTGAGAAGTCAACCTCCGGGCAGAGAGACAAGAGTGCCCCTGGCTATAAAGTCCTAGAGAAATAGGGATGGGAGGCTTTCTGGATGACCACAGGGAGGAGGGGACATGGTCTGGCCACACAGAGGACAGCTGCTGCTGGAGAAAGAAGCCACCTATGCTGGTTAGTTTTCTGTCAAGCTGACACCTGCTACAGTCACCTGGGAAGAGAAATTGCCTCCATCAGATCGGCTTGTGGCATGTCTGTGAGGCATTTTCTCCATCAGTAATTGATAGAGCAGAGCCCACCGCCCTCTGGGAGGCACCATCCCTGGGCAGGTGGTCCTGGGTCATATAAGAAAGGAGGCCGAGCAAGCCAGTCAGCGGCTTCAGTTCCTGCCTCCAGATTCCTGCCATGAATTCCCTTCAGGATAGGTTGTAAGCTGTGAGCTGAAATAAAAACCCTTTGCTCGCTGCCTTTGCTCCATGGCGTTTATCACAGCAATAGAAGACAAAGCAGGATACTGCCCCTGCTAAAACCCCACGTGTCCTCACAGGATCCCAGATGCCTTCCCAACATTTCCCGCACTCCGTCAGCCATGGAAAACAAAGAATGGAACTTAACCAGATCCTTAGAGCCAACAACCGAAAGTTTCTCGTCTGTTACAAGAGATGGAAACTTGTGTCCTGGTGGATGGTGGCGGGCTGTGCAAAGGGGCCACGTTGTCATGGTCTTTCTTCAGATATGGGAGCACAAAGGGCCAGCATCTTGCCAAGAAGCAAGATGGGGGAGGGGGGAAGGGGGAGGGGCTATTGAGCACCTGGCATTTTTTTTTCCCCTTCATCTACATGTCTCCAACTGCTATCCCATGCTTCCTGCCGTTACCATATGTTCACAGATTTTAAAGCCACAATAAATGCCAGGGGGAGCAGCTGCGGAATGATTCACACCTTTGTTCATTTTCAGCACATACACCCCCCCCCATCACATCATGTCATTTAAGCGACATCCTGTTCCCTCCATCCGCTTGCCCTCGGCCTTCAGGGCAGCCAGAGAGAAAAGACAGTCAAGCTTCCTCTGTCCTCCCCTCCCTGCTCGCTCTTACCCCACCCCTGTGTGCATGTGTCCTCATTCCGCATTCACAACCTCAGGTGTTAGCCTTACCCTTCACCCTTGTTTGAGACAGGGTCTGGTGTTGCTTTTCCACCACATACTCCAGACTACTAGGCTTCTGAGCTTTCAGGATTCTCTTGTCTCTGCCTCCCAACTCCCCCACAGGGCACTAGCCTTACAGACACTTACCCTGGCCTTTTCATGGGTGCTGGGGATTTGAACTTTAGTCCTCATGCTTATTCAGCAAATGCTTTTACCCATTCAGCCATTTCATTAGCCCAGGCTTTGTAGATTCTTGGTTGACCCTTAAGGGTTGAACCTTGCAGAGAGGACCCACAAGTTTACCCAGCTAAGGAAAAGGCCTGGGTCTCATGAATGCCGCCCCCAACTTGAGCTTTTATTGTTTGTTTTGTTTTTGCTTTTGAGACAGTATTTCTCTGTGTAGACTTGGCTGTCGTAGAACTCACTGTGTAGACCAGGCTGGCCTCGAACTCAGAGATCTTCCTGCCACTGCCTCCCATGTGCTGGGATTAAAGATATGTGTCACCACTGCCCGACTTCCCTTTTTTAAATTCACGTGTCCTTCCTATCAGCAGCATCTTGTTAAAAACATGTAATGGGCCAAGGTGCATCCTTAGCACATCCGTGCTTGACAGTAGGTGAGAAGTGAAAGGAAGGACATTAAGTTGGGGTGCTGGGAGAGGTCCCAGCTTGGAGTCTGTTGTTGCCTTCTTCTCTAGAATGGCAGAGTTGTTAGATTTCTCTTGCCACCCATGATAACAAACAATATTTTGTACGTGGCTGCAAAAGCGGCTTGCTCTTGCAGAAGAAACCAATAGGCCTAGCCCAGCCCCCAGGATCCCCAAATAGGCCATCCCAGCCCCAGGATGGTCTGCCTAGCACTCTGGCCTCGGAGGCACTGCAGACCTCCAGGGTAGGGGCTGGAGCCCCTTTATATAGGATTGGCTCCTAAGAGATGAAGTAGCTCCCCACACCTGCCTACTCTTATAGCCCAGAAGGCTGGGGTGACACAGGGTGACTTCAAACTCAAACACAGAAAGGAAAGGTAGAGAACCCATAGTTCGTACCTGCCCTGTCTCTCCCCAGGGGGACCAGAAGCTTCATGAACCAGGCCTCTCTGGCTGGGGCAGGGGACAGTGGGGGTACTCCCCAGCAAGCATGGGTTGATCCAGAAAAGCAACCCAAACCACTGCTTTTGTGTGTGAGGTAGCTTGTGGTTTTCTATGACTCGTCCCCTCCCTCATTAGTGAGGAATGCAGTGAGTTTCTGCTCAACATTTCCCCAGGGGCCACAAGGTGGTTTCCCAGCCTGGGGGCCTCCAGATGACCTGGTCCACAGATCCCTCCTCGTTCACTTTCTCGGGCACCTTGCCCAGCCACAACCATCTACAGAGAACCTGCAGCAGACTGACACTGGGGAGGAGTCGCTGGGGTTCTTACTTCTGTGGCCTAGTGGGGCAGGAGAACCCAGAAGTAGAGAGAGGGAGGTAGCCTTCCAGAAGTGAGAGCGAGCGCTGTTTGCAGGTGGAGCCTTTTGGTCTCTGCAGAAGCATTTCTGGAATACTCCCTGGAAGCCTATCAAGCCTGTCCCCAAAGCAATCCTTTGGGGCTGTCGTTACTGCCATTGGCCATGAATATGGACGATCAACAGGCGAGACCCCTGGTCAGGGTCTTCTGTGTAATTAATGTACAAGGCTGGCCTCTCCCTCCCTCCCAAAAAAGGGCAAAATCTCCTGTCTGTAAATAACTTTTTCCTAATGCTGAGTGACAGCATGCTATTGCTAGGTGCCTTTTTTTTTTTTTTCTGCCTTTCAAAAGGAAGGTGACTAATGGGGTCAATTTAAAACACATTTGCACATAGGTAGTTATTCTTGTACTTTGATTCCCTTCAAAATATTATCTGTCAACACTTGGACTATGTACTGCTATGCAAATTAGACTTAACAAGGGAAGAAGGGAGAGGTCTTTGCTCTTGAAAATCATATTTATAAGGTTAATAAGATTTATATATTAGGGAGCTGGGGTTAGAGTACAAGACTTTGTAAATGTAATGTCTGATGACAGATTCTCTGCTATTCTTCCTGCACAAAAATCACTGTTTTGTTTGCTTGGGTTCTCTGTGGTTGTTCATTTGGGTTTTGAGAGAGCTTCTCACTTGTAGCCAAGGCTGAGCAGAAACTTAACTGTATAGCCCAAGCTGATACTAAACTCAAGGCAATCCTCTCTCCTCAGTTTCTCAAATGCTGGGATTATACATGTATGTTACTATGCCTGGCGAAGGTAAAAACCTTTCATCTATGCTAAGGTTTACTTAGATTGAAAAAAAAAAAATCTCCACAAAACCAAAACATCTAGGTCCTCTCCTCAATGGGGCAGATACCCGAAGCTGGGTGCTACCGTTGGCATGCAAAAAACGAATGCAGGATTTCAAAACTTAAGCTGATCTACATATCTCAATAACTTTCCCATGAAAGCCAAGAAAGAGGGCAATTTTAGACAAGGGATAAGAGAGGAAGCATTGCCTAGGGTATCAGCATGTGCCTGTGTTTGTGGCATTTGGCAGTAGGGTTGCTATGAATTTGAGGCCAGCCTGGGCTACATAATGAGAACCTGTCCCAGAAACAAGCAAACAGTAGTAAATAAAACAAAACACTCAAAAGCAAGATAGGAAAAAAAAAAAAAAAAAAAAACCTGAGAAAATCCAATGTAACAGAAGAAAGCTTTACAAGAGTAAGAACTCCTACACACAAACGTATGCATACAGCCGTCATGAGATGAACCGCCCTATAAACATACACCAAAAGATCTGCCTCCAGCCGTGTCCATGGGATACGATCTAGAGAAATGCTCTGATTACAGAACCTCCCTGTTAAAGAATGTCTAGTTAGTGCTAAAATAGAAGCATAATTAAGTCTGTACTTGCTAAGGAGTCAGAATATCAGCCAAACACACTCGACACTAAATTCAGATGATTAGCTTGTCACTCACCATTCAAAGGCTCTTTGCCAGCTTGAACGCTTGGGGCTATCATTGCATATGTGAAGTCACAACTCCCTGTCCTCATGGATGTCCACCAGGGCTCACGAAGCTTGGGAAGCTCGGAAAGGTGAGGAAGCTTGAACTACCAAGGAGCCCCAGGAAGTTACAGGGTTGACCAGTCTCCTCCCGGGGTCACACAAATAGCTAATGATTGATGGGAGGGGGAATTATCCCCTGTTGGGCTGCTTGCGTACACGATGCGCGCGGCTCACTCGAGCATGCAGCTTTCTTGGATCTCGCGCATGCCGGGGAAGGGTTTTCATTGATGCCTTTGAGTCATCCTTGCTTCAGAAAGAGCCCTCTCACCCACTTCCCTGCAATTAACTCCAATAAACTGTTTCTTGGAGCTCGACTTTGGGATGACATCAGTGCCCATCTGGGCGAGTTGATATCAGTTCATAACTCCCCAGGAATAGTCATGTGACAGCTCCCCCCACTGCTGTGCCAGGAGGATGGTTTTTCCTACTCAGAGAGTGGGAAAATCAGCTAGGAGCAAATCTAGAGTCTGCCCCCCTCCTCGGTGGGTGGAGGGTCTTGGAGGTTTTTACTCTTGGAAGCAAACGATTTTTGGCAAAGCTTGTACGGCTGAGCTTGCTGGGATTGGCCAAAAGTCACATGGGCCTTGTACATGGGTGTGGGCCATCTTGATGGGCCCAGGCTACCACAGTGAAGTGAGTCTGGCATTTGATGGCCACACAGGGAATATCACTAGTACTGGAGTGGAAGGGGAGTTCTGAGTTGGCCAGAGAAAACATTCTTCCCGGGCAGGGCATGGGACCCAGGCCTACCAAATGCCCCACAAGACAAATTCCCAGTATCCCGGGACATTTTATTCTACTCAGTAAGTGACTAGAAGAATGGATGAGTTTTCATATATGTTTTGACCCAGTGTCCCCTGCACGCCTAGCATGACACGAGTCTAGATGTCGCCTTCCCAGTGGCTTTGGACAATAGAGAGCATCAGGTGTCTGCATTAGCTTTGAAGGTGTGGCTGGGAGCCACCAAGTTCATGAGCAGGCAAGGTTGACGTCAGGCCACTTGTGACTTTGCTCAGGTATGGGGCAGGTCGACCTTTCACCGGCTCCTTATCACACCACTGGCCATGATTGTCATGAGTAAGAAACAACTTGGAGAGTGACAGGTGTAGCCAAGTGTACAGGTGAATTGAGTGTTCAGTGCAGAGACACTGACGGCATCAGCCTGGGCTGCTCAAGACACAAGCTGAATAACAGTGAAGGAGTAGAAGACGCCCCTCACCCCTCACCCCTCACCCCTCACCCCTCATAGTTCTGTGCAATATGGGAATCAAGCTGACCTTTCATCCTGTAAAAAAAGCAAATGTTCCTGTGCAAACTATTCTCCACGGATTCCCCAAGATCCCTTCTCTCCTCCTCCTTTCTTTTTTTCTCCTCTACTTCCTCTTTTTTTCTCCTCCTCCTCTTCTTCTTTTTAAATCAAAGATAGGGTCTTGCTATGTAGCCCAGACTGGCTTTGAACTTGCAGTCATCCATCCGATTGCTTCCACCTTCCGAGCCCCTGGTATCAGAAGCCTGTACCACGCAGCTAGCTTCTTCTCTCTTCTGAAATTAATTACCCAGGAGTTTAGTGAATTAACCCAGAATGGGAACCATTTTCCAGCGGGAATAACTGTGGCAGAAGTGGGCTTCCTCGGGCTGCATCCCATGGTGAAAGAAGATGCGTGGAGCAGGGTGAGAGGCCTCCATGACGATAAAGGCACGTGGCCCATGTAACAGACAGCAGAAGGGACTTTTCTGGAGCGTAGGGCACCTTCAGAGAGTGAGCAGGGATCTTGGCACAAAGCGCCAGACAGACCTAATGCCACCTCCTCTGCTTCATGCCGTTTTTCAGGCTACCAAAGGGTTTCAGAGCCATGGATGTACTTATTCTTTATAGCAACTATAAGGAAGCACAGTGGGTTTTATTATCCACATTTTACAGGCACACAGAGTGGAAGGACAGGCCCGGGGGTGCACAGATATTAGAGGAGGAAGGCACCATGACCCCAAACCATGCAGCAAAACCTGTGAGCCTCCCTCAAAATAAGGTCACACCTTACTTTGAACAAGAGCACATGGGAGCATCTTGGGAACCCAGGCAGATGTCCCTCTGGGCAATGGAACAGGATCAGGAGGGCAGATGGTTTTCCATTTTCACACAGCTTTAACAGGTCTCTTCAGCACCATGCCGTACCAGGCTCATCCTCGTAGGCAGAGCAGTACTTTGAGTCCCAGGAGAAGCCATGACAAAGGGACCCCTGTT
Source organism: Psammomys obesus (assembly GCF_907164565.1). Classification (NCBI taxonomy): domain Eukaryota; kingdom Metazoa; phylum Chordata; class Mammalia; order Rodentia; family Muridae; genus Psammomys; species Psammomys obesus. Next base: position 23,687,786 of record NW_026592890.1, on the reverse strand, counting down.
GTGTCCTAGGAACTGGTGTGTTGAGTCTGGTGCCAAATCGGCCTTCCAGAGCTCATGCTGTGCCTGGGCAGGATGGCTTGCTGGATATGGAAGTGGCTGTGGGGTGAAGACACTTGCCATCTGGGAGGAGCTGCTCTGCCAACGCGACCAGTTTCCTCTCCAAAATGTCAGGGAAGGAGTGAGAAACAGCAGAGCCCCCCTGGGGCCGCTTCCCCACCCCATGTCTCCAATGGCCACCTCCTGTGGCAGGGCCTCATCTTTATGCCGCGCAAAGACAAAGGAGCTCCTAAGATCTGGCATGTGGTGGGGTTTAACTGACGGAGTTAGAAGCAGAGGGTGGGCTGGCTCTCCAGGTTTTGTTAAGATTTCTGAATGAGATGCCAAAAAACCGTCTTCTTACGTTCAGCTGCCTCCGTCTTTTAACGTCAATACCAGCTAAGGCTGAAGGTAACATCTTGCCCGGTTAATTTCCACACTGAGAGCCAGGAGGATGGCTTGAAATTACTTTTTCTTAGGGGGGGAGGGGATTAATGACAAAGCATATTTAGACGGGCTAAATTTGGCTAAATAAATAAATGTAAGTTCAGAGCCTTCGATTTACCAAAATGCATTTCAAAAGCAAGAGGAGACATGAAAGGCAAATGGCTCTACCCAGACCCTAATAGCTTCCAAGGAAAATTCCTGTAATCTTGAAGAATAATAAAAGCTCACGGATATATTTGGAATTTTTGAATGGTGGAACTGTTTCTGAGAGCTTTTTTTTTTTTTCAACATCCCGAGTGAAAAATGAGAACAAGACCTAAATTGTTTGGTAAAGAGCAAAGAACCTTCTGGTTTGAGAAAAGGAGAGGAAGACTGAATGAACCAAGATACTGCAAGGGGCTGACACTTCCCAGAAACTATGTACAATGGCAGTTTGTGCCAGAAAAACCACATTCACACCTCACTCGAAGAATGTAGATTAGAAATGTCTTTATTGTTTTTTTTAATTTGGTTACTTGGTTGACTTTTAGACAGAGCCTCGTGGAGTCAAGGCTAGCCCCCAAGAACAACCTTGAACTTCTGTTCTTCCTGTATCTGTCTCCTCGGTGCTGGGGCTACAGGCATTTGCCACCGTTACTACCTTGTTATCCTATTTTTAAATCAATTTCATGCCGTATTGAATTGTCTGAATTTCCTTTATGATTTTCAGGTTCTGGTGTCTTGGGCTTTGCTGAGTGGGGCCTCCCAGGTACAGGAGACCAACCAGACTCCTCTTCCTGATTTTACGAGGTCCAAAACTCACACGTGCAATGGAAAGTGGAATGCAGTTTTCTAGAGAAGTTCTGCACAGGGGATGGGGGAATCATTGGGAACAAAGAGATAATAACTGTAGAAGGAGAACGTGTGACTCGACCTGGGGGACCCCAGAGCCTCTGAAACTGTCTCTGCTCCTGGGTTCTCGCCTGCTGTGTTAGGGGGAAATGCCATGAAGAGCTGTCCACAGCTCTCTCAGGTTTCTCAAAAGCCCTTCCTGCCCAGGTGCTCTAAGGCAGAAAAGCACCCATGACCACTCTCATCCCCAGCTGCCATCCACATCCCATGCACAGGACTCCTGGGAAGCTCTCTCTTCCTGGCTAGAAGGCAGCCCTGCACTCAGAGACTTTGAAATTAGGGGTTGAGGGGTGAGGTGGGGGTTGAGAGGTCAGAGGTCCATTCTGCTGCTCTGGGACTGGACAGTGTTGTTGGGTTTCCCAAGGGCCTCAGGGGGTTGTTTACACTACGTTCTAATGTCAGATTGCTGAAGGGAGAATTGCAGAATGACTTCTTCGACATGCTTCAGCCTTACTCTTGGGGCCGTGCCCTCAACAATTCTTTAACACAAAACAGAAATCTTTTCCAACTGAACTGTGGTCTCTGAAGGCTACCCTGGCTCTCACAGCTTCATCACTATCCCTCACCTCTACCTTGGTGAAGCTCTTCGGGCCTTTCCCAGTCCTCAGTTCAGTCACACCTGATACGGCCTTCTTCCGTTTTCACACTGTTCCACTCTTCCACCAGCCAGGCTGCAAACCTTACCTGAGCCCTTCCTCCTATAGCCACAAGGCTGCCAAGCAAAGCACAGGCTCTACAGAGACCCATGGCAGCTCTTCCCCTGGCACCACTAACCAATATGACCCCCACTACCCTTGGCACTGAAATATTATCTTCAGGAGCCTCAGGGTTTGCAAAAGATATGCCACAGAAACTGTGTGCAGACAACCTGACATATGTCAGGAGCCTTTCCAATCCCTTTCAAAAACTAGGGCAAGAACGACCTCCCGAAGTAAGGATCCTGGCACCACGTGGCTAGTTTCAAAAGAATAAACCTGCAACCTGCCAAGCAATGAGTATTTCTTGTACTTGTGCAAACCTAACCAGTCACTCGATGTTTGGGGCACTGAGCTGATTAACTCGACAGTGACACTCGACAGTGGCGCCGTGTGCTTTGTCTGCACTCTCTGGGGGCCATTGTCACTTGATATCATAGTAGACACTGGCTCTCACTGCAGGGGTGAGAGTCACGCACCTACCTCCACACCACACCTAAGCACACACTTGGCATTGCTGGGAGAGGAGACCTCAAGAAGAATGGATGTCCGACAGAGAATTTGTTCGTTCGTCTGTTTGTAGAACGCTGATTAATTACCCAAGTTGGCCTCAAACCTTGAAGAGGGATTCGGATAAATAAAGCCCAGCCCTTGCATTCCAGAAGGTTATAGACTCAAAGTGGGTACTATATGACCTAAGACCCAAACAAAGGAGGAAGTAAACAGATGAACAGATGGAATGAGCCTGTCAAAACTTTGCTTTCGTTGGCAGGGTAAACCTGCTCACGTTACCTGGGACTGAGGACAAGCACCTATTTATTCGATTTACTTCCTCCAAAGGGCAAAGAGATCTGGCACCTGCATACCAGCAGAGACAATGCACCTGGACATCAGCCTTTTCCTCTCCTAACCCCAGCCTCTCTGTGGTGACAGCAACTAGCTCTCACCCCAGTAGTTTTCCTCAGAAACACAGAGAGGTCTGGCCACTCCAGTGTCTTAGAGACAGGTATTCTGGGAAGAGAAAGGTAGAAAGAGGTCTATTTCTTTAAGGAAAAAAAAAAGAAAGAAAGAAAGATTAAAAGTAGAGTTTAATTTTTCAGAATGTGCCCAGCGTTAAATACACACACACATCACACTAACTATTCATCTACCCTCCATCTACCCACCAACCCACCCATCGGTTCATCCACCCACCCTTGTACGCACCAGCTTAGCAATCCGTATGGGCATCCACACATCTGTTACCGCTGGAAATGAAAATAAGAAAACAGAGGCCCAGTATATTATGGCCAGGGGTGGAAGGCTTCCTGTTTAAATACGAAATACCAACCAAGAACGAGAGCATGCCTCCTACCCCCGGCACATCGTTCCTTGCCTTCCTTACAAAAGGCCCCAGTTTCATGAGAAAAATCTAACAAACCACGTTACATAGGAAGGTCGCGTCTAATCAGGTTTTGAGGAAGTACGGCCAGCCCTGTGCTTGCCTGCCTGTCCCCAACACCCACTCAATGCATTCTAATTATAGAGCAAAAACATGGAGCTTGACCCAGAGTCTGTTTCCATTTGCCATGAAAGGCATATTTCTCCATCAACAACCGAGGGCAGGCTTGGAAACAGGTTTGCAGACCAGACGTGTAGAACCCGGGCATGACGGATCTCTGGAAATGTTCGCTATCCCACCAAGAGGCCGGAAATATGGGAATAAATGTGTATTCTGGCTTCTTTCAAGCACAATGATTTAATTTTAAGAGTTTCAATTCATAAAACAGTCTAAGCTAATTTTTCCAAGGGGGGAAAAATGGGCATATTTTGTTTTTCTTCATTCTTCAAAGAATATTCAGGCTGTGGAAAGAATTTACACTCAATTTCCTTAAAGGACTTAATGGGGGCAGTTACCTTAGGAGGGACTAGAGAGTGGGTGGGGGCTGGTTTAACGTAAATAAAGCCTGTTTACGGCTTAAAGTAGACATCAGAGGCAGGCATGGTAGTACAAGCCTGTAATCCAGCCCTTGTGAGGCAGAACTTGGAAGTTCACTGAAAGTTCAAGTGCAGCCTGGTCTACATAGCAGGTTTCAGGACTGCCAGTGTTGTCTAGTAAGGTCATGTGTTTAAAATTACATACATACACACGCATACATACATACACACACACATACATACATACATATATTAAAAAGAGGTGGGGGATGGGGAGGTGATGCTGGAGAGATAGACCAATGGTTAAGAGCACTAGCTGCTCTTCCAGAGGATCTGGGTTCAATTTCCAGCACCCACTTGGTGGTTCGCACCTGTCTGTAATTCCAGTTCCAAGAGGTCTAACACCCTCTTCCAGCCTCTGAGGGTGCTGAATGTCCACAGTGCACAGGTGTACGTGCAGGCAAAACACACAAACACTTAAAGCAAAATAAGTAAATCTCCTCTAAAACATAGCTGTCAAGAAAGAAAGAAAGAAAGAAAGAAAGAAAGAAAGAAAGAAAGAAAGAAAGAAAGAAAGAGAGAGAGAAAGAAAGAAAGAAACGCCTTTCTGTCTGTACCAATTTCTTCCAGTTGGAAAGGAAGGTCTTCATAGGGTATAATTCAGTTCCACAGTTACAGAGACTATAGAGTTAGGAACTCTAGGCTTTTAAGTATATTAACATGTCTTTTATTAATATTGACGTAACAGTTCAGGGAGCGGATCTGGCTGGTCAGCCTAGGGTGGCACAGGTGGCCTTTACATAGGCACTAGAAACTTGAACTCTTGCTTTCAAAGAAAGTGTTCCTACCCACTGAGCCATCTCCCCCAAACAGTAACTGCAGATATGAAAGAAAAGAATAGCCATATCTTCATTTCTGAAGTTGACATTTTCAGACCTATATGGTGGTCCTCTGTGCCCAGATTAGGTGTTGAGCCCTTGTATTGCACACATATAATCAGATTGTCAGTATTTTTCTCTAAGTATTTTTCTCTTTTAATTCTGTGTAAATTAAAAAGGCAGGACACATTCTTCATATTTTCTTTAAAAAAAAATCATGCAGGACCCCTGCCTGTTCAGTCTCCCTGAACCCTCCTTCTCCCACACCCACCGCCATTTCTACCCTGTGCCCTCCCTGTGGACCACAGGCACCTGGCCTGCTTAGCCTTCCATTCTAGCAATACTATTCCAACCAAGAGCATTCCTGGGCAAGGCATGGTCTTTCCAAGAAGGAGTTCCCTCCTACAGTCCTCAGAAAAGAAGATAAGCAACCTGTTTCCTTCTAATTTAGGACTTACTGTCAGTCCCTCTGGGAGAGCTGACAGTGGTTGGCCAAAGTCACAAGAATGAGGAAGGTATAAAAGTTCATGAACACTCCCCTAGCTCCCAAGGCATGCATCTGGTCGGAGCCTCGATTCTTCCTCCTTCCTGTGACCTCAAGTGGCTTCTGCCAGCCAGCATTGGATGTGGGCGCCCTTTGGTGACTGCACATTTGACTTGGTCTGAAGTGGAGGAATCCGTCTCAGAGTTCTCAGCTATCATCTCGGCCCATCTCTGGGACACATAGATGTCACCCCCATCCTGAGCCTGCAGCAGACTCAGCTAACAGGTCACAGAGCTGTCGTCCTCGGCTTTGGAAGGCCCTGTCGTGACATGGATTGACTTACTGCATTACCAGAGCATTTATCTTGGTGGCTTGCGTGAGATGCACACAGCAACCAGCAAAGAGTCTCCTGTCTTGGGGAGACTCACCCGACAGATAGGCATTTGGGCCACTTTTCCCAGCCACCTGCCAGTATCAGGACTAAGCTCAACAGGTCACCCAACTTGTGCACTAATTAATGAGGGGCTGATTTGAAAAGCTTGATTTTAAATATGGAAGGGGGAGTCAAACTCACGTAGGTAGATAGAAGAGTTTAGAGAGTTTAAAGGGGCTGGGGTAAACTTCCTGTGGTATTCTCTTCAGAGGGATGAGGGCTGGAGACACGCTAATTCAGGCTCCTTTCAAGCGAGAAGTGGTAGGAAAGTTCCTGGGATGGCAAGCTTCCGTCCAGCGCCCTCAACTGCAGTCAGTCTGTCTGTGGGGTGCACGGCCAGTTTTTTTGTTCGTTTGTTTTGTTTTTAGTTTCTATAAATATTTTAAACTACTTACTTTTATTTTGTGTGTATTAGTGTTTTGCCTGCATGTGCGTAAGTGCACCACGAGTATGCAGAGCTCATGGGCTAGAAGAGGGAGTTCGATTGCCCTGGAACTGGAGTTACAGATGGCTGTGAGCCACCATGTGCGTGCTAGGAGCTGAACCTGGATCCTCTTCCAGAGCAGCAAGTGCTCGTAACTGCTGAGCCATCTCTCCAGCCCCTGACAGTTTATTTTAACTTGAGAAAACAGCTAGGCTGTGGAAGCTTGGGCAAAATCATCAAATTGGCCTCCACAGACCCAGGGTCTTATACTAGAATGAATGTGTTCCAGTGTAGATCACTTATACCTATCGTTATGACATAAGCCTCTTGGATGCACTGAATGGAACGGAGGCTGGTGGGGCCCAGTCATGGAAAGGCAGGTGTCCAGCTGTGCACGAGCTAGGGTTTCCAGAGGAAACAGTGGGAGCCTTTCTTTCCCAGTCCTGGATGCCACAAAGTCACAGACCGGAAACACTGCTGAGCTGTTTGGTGGAAATGAAATCACAGTTTAAGATGAGAGCCATAGATGAAGGCATATGAATCATGGATCAGTCTCTCCAGATGGCTCTGGAGTCAGTGCCTAAGGGTGGGACCGACTCTTCTAGCCTCTGTCCCGTGAGCGTGACTCAGTCTCTCTGGGTTCATCACCTAGATGACGTGGCATCTCCTTGAAGATGCTTTCAGTATTGGTATCTGCTGTGGTTTGTATCTGAAATTTTTCCCAAAGGCACATGGTTGTTAAAGGTCTGGTCCATGAGAAGCACTAGTATTGCCATAACCGTTAGGAGGAAGGACAGATCATTGGGGCTATGGCCTAGAGGGGGTAGTGGAATTCTATCTCTCCATCTCCTTGGCCATGAACTGTTTCAGCACAGGTCCACTGGGACCCTCAAAACTGGGAGCCAAAATGAGCCTTTTTGCTTTTACAAGCTGATTCATCTCGGCTGTTTGTTTAATAGCACAGAGCTAATACAGTACCAAACCGTCTTTGATAAGCCAGATGCTGACCTGTTATTATCACAGATCAGCTGGAACTAAGTTGAAAGTCAACGGTGCTCATAGAAACCTGCATCCAAAACTGAAGTGTTCTTGATTTTCATACATCCCATAGTTACAGAAGACAGTTCGATTTCTAAACGCCTACGGTCACCTAACTTAACTTCACTGATTATCCTAAGTCTCTCATACACATTATGGTATGAGAACAGTTCTTTGGCCCGCCCTCTCATCGTTGATACAAATTCACGTGTTTCAGCAGCTGAAACTATTTTCTGTTAAAGATTGTCATTAAGGCAGCTAGCACTCATGTGTGTTTCTGGTGGGGTAGCTCACAGTCGAGAAAAAAAAAATGAACCCTCCTCTCTGAAGGGATGAAGTTATGTTCAAGTTTTGATTACTGTGGTTAAGAGATCTTAAGCCCCACGTGCCCAAGGATGGAGGATGACTTCCTGGAATACTGGGGCCTGCTGTTCATGTAAAACAAGCCACGTGTTTTCACTTCTGTATGCATGGTTGGTTGCACCAACTGCACAGGATGTGATTGATTACAGATAGGCAGGAAGTACATAGGCAGGAGGTACACAGGCAGGAGGTACGTCAGGATTATGCTTGCCCCTGATTGGTGGGTGGGCATTATGCAGCCTTACGAGTTTTGTGCTGGGATAACGTAATTCTCGGCCATTCTCTGGGAGACCTGGGCACAGACCTGGCAAGTGTCCATCATCCTGGCCAGTACTTAATAAAGCTTCTTTAATTTAGGCTCAAAAATTGTGGTTTTAGTCTCACCCAGTGGGATTAGCAACACCTGAGCCTGGCTCCTCTAGACGCCGGTGATAATGATAATGTTCCTCTTTTTTTTTTTTTTTCTGGTTTTTTGAGACAGGGTTTCTCTGTATTATGGCCCTGACTATCCTAGAACTTGCTTTGGCCAGGTTGGCCTCAAATTCATAGAGAGCCACCTGCCTCTGCCTCCGAGTGCCTGGACTAAAGGCGGGCGCCGCTATGCCTGGTAATGTTCCTCCTTTTAACACAATGCTTTTAATGTCAGGCTAACTAATTTTTCTTCAAACTCAGTATGTCCTAAGGCCTAGGTTGCTGCTCTCAGTGGGGAAGGTACTTCCAGGTGCATGCTACCTGACAAAGCAATATAATTGACACATCCTATGACTAATGGAGACCCAGCCTGTCTCATAGCTGCAATGACTCACTTGCTCCACTTCTCCGTGTCTGAACACACACCCTCCCCACCCCCACCGGTGAACTTTTGGAATTACCATTTGATGGGTTAAAAATAGATGGGGGTCTGGGGAGGAGTGAATTCTCTATTGAAAGGAGTCTTCTCAGGGCGTCCTTAAACAAAAATACTTTGGAAGCCAGATATGATGGAAAACACCTGTAATCTTATTCTCAAGAACTGTGTTCAAGGCCAGCATAGACCACAGTGTGAAACAATTCCCCCAAAAAAATACAAATTAAAAAGATAAAAGGGAAAACAACCTCCAGCCTTCTTCTGGAAGCCTCCAAGGGGCCCCTGGGCTGGTCCAAGGTGCTCATGCCTTTCTCCGTGCGCCTGTGCCCTCCATCACATGACAGTCACATGACTCCTGATTAGGTTTGTCTATCTCCTCGAGTCGAGTCCCTGGCATTTCCCAGGTGCCTGCCTCATTCTCTACCGAGTGGACCTGATGCCTCCACACAGTCGACACATTTCCCCTTTGTATAAGAGCGGAAGGATGGCGGGGGGGAAAGAGAATTCTTCAAAGAGACTCCAGAGCCAGGCTTGGAGTAAACATCTGTAATCCCAGCACTCGGAGGCAGTGGCAGGTGGATCTCTGCGAGTTTGAGGCCAGCCCGATCTGAGAGCAAGTTCCAGGACAGCCAGGGATACACAGTGAGACCCTATCTCTAAAGCAAAACAGACAAAGAATAGAAAAAAAAAGAGAAAGAGAAAGAATTCCAGGAAGTCATCCTTGGACCTGCCACGGACTCTTTGTGGCATGAGGAAGGGCATGGCCACTGTCTCCAGTTTTATTTCCTTATCTCACAGAAGGGCTGAAACAGAAGCCCTCTTAGGCCCTGCCCAGCTCCAACAAGATGGAATCTCCTCTCACTGGGGAGCCCTGGAATGTGGCCGCCACAACCTGACCCCCTGGGCCTTAGGGACCCCATGGCTGCTGCTGGCCTCTGAACTGGATGGGAGGGGCAGCAGACAGGGGTGGTGAAGTGAGTAGGGTAGCCAGCAGGAGGGAATGGTGAGGAGCATTGGGCTGGCTCTTCACAGTATACACCGACCTGCTTACGGTGCTTCATTTGCAGGGCAATCCCCACTCTAAACCACGAATCTGAGGCTCAGACGCTGTCTTAGTTTGCTCTCCATCACTGTGATAAACACCACGACTAAAGCAAGCTGGGAAGGAAAGGGTTGATCTCTACTTCCCACTAGCCCATCAGGGAGGCAGGAACCAAAGCAAAGGCCACCAAGGTAAGGACACTGCTCACTGTTTTGCTCCTCATGGCTTCCTCATCCTAGTTTCTTATGCAACCCAGGACCACCTGCCCAAGGGTGGCGTGGTCCAAGATGGACGGAACCTCCCACAGATGTCATCAATCAAGAAAATACCCCACAGAGTTGCCTACGGCACAATCTGACGGGGGCATTTTCTCAGCTGAGGTTCCCTCTTCCCTTGAGTCTTAGCTCATGTCAAGTTGACAAAAAACTAACCAGGACAGAAGCTAATTGAGGTATATAAACCCACGCAAGACTAGGGGAGGGCAGAGCGAAGCCTTCACACAGGTCATTAAGGTCTTTACTTCCGTTCCAGCACTGCTCAGGCCCTATGTGACCACGGGATATAAATCCCTGGACAGAGGCCATCCCAGAGGGCACCAGTGTGCCTTCACCAGGCCACACAGCCCTTCAGTGCCAGGTGGGACCAACAAACAGCCTTCCTTTCCGTCTTCGTTTCCTCCTTCCTCTTTCCTTCCTCCCGCACTCTCTCATTTCCCTTCTCACCTCATTCTTACCACCCAGTTTCGCTTTCGAAAGGAACATCATGATACTCAGCAGCTGGGAGGGGAGAAGGGTACTCTATAATGGATGCTATATTCCCCACCTTTGGGGTTCCTATCTGGGATGTATACTTAAAGGCAGGACTTTAAAGGGGGCAACTTATTTAGAGAAATACCTGGCCCCTGTATGTGCCTTTTTAAAGGCAGGATCTCACTATATAGCCCAGGCTAGCCTCAAATTAGTGTCATGCACAAATCATATTTTTTTAGATTAGATTTATTTGTTTATTTGTTGGGGATGGAGGGGGCTGGTTCTTATTTGTGACACAGTGTGCATGCAGAGGTCAGAGTACTCGGGCTCTGAGAGGGTCCGACAGCAAACCTCACTGTGTGATGGCCTAACGAAGCTCCTCGCTCTAGACCGCAGCACTTTGCTCTCACTGGCCCACAGGCATGGTCCAGAGGACACTCCACTAGCTTTATTCTTGGATTGTCATTGCAGAAATCTCAGGCCCAAGAGACTGATAACCTAATCACAAGCCACCTGACAGCACTGCTCACCAGTTCCTTGTCTAAAAAAATGGAAACAACAGCTGGGTGGAGTGGTGGAGCGTGCCTTTGATGGCCGCACCCAGGAGTCAGAGGCTGGAGGAGCTCTGTGACTATGAGGCCAGCCTGGACATCCTGAGCTACACAGGGAGACCCTGTCTCGAAAGAAAGAAAGAAAGAAAGAAAGAAAGAAAGAAAGAAAGAAAGAAAGAGAGAGAACGAGAGAACGAGAGAGAAAAAGAGAGAGAAAGAGAAAAAAAGAGAAAGAGAGAAAGAAAGAAAAGAAAATAAAAGAAAAAAGGACAAGAAGGACCTGCGATTAACCACCCAGGAAAGGGGAGAATTCCCAGATCCAGACAGACACCTCACCAAACTGGCTGATTTGTGCTCTGGTCCCTGGAGGTAGCTGTGGCACATTCCACATTTGGATGCTTGGAAGATGCCAGCCAACCAGAGAAACAGGTTCCTCCTCTGGGTCCATCCTCGGCCCCACAGTCCCCCAGAGACTGGGCCCAAGAGTGTGTAGAAACAGAAGAGCAACTGGAGGCCAGAGGAGGCACGGGGTTCTTCCTTCAGGATCAGTGACTGGGTTTGGACGGAGCGCTGGGCTGGAGAGCCTCCCCTGCACAATCCGGAAGATGGCGTGAGCCTGACAGGGAGGTGGCCCTCAGGGCAGTGCCCACGCACACCCTCCCGAGGCCTGAAGTGTGGGCGAAGCACACGAGAGTCCATTGTTAAGACTGGTAGATCCGGCCTGTGCAGATTTCATCGTTGAGGTGGCTCTGGCCACCTGTCTACCCAGGTTCAAGCCTCCGAGATGGGTCATGCGGGCTTGGCTTTTTTCCCTGCCCTGACTCAGGGCCTGCTGATTGACTGTGGCCCTGGGCTCTCCTCCCACTAATGAGAGGATTCTTTTGATTTAGTAAGGATACTCCTGAAGCCTGCCTTTTGTCAGCCCTCCAGAGTGGAAATTCCTTAATGAGCAGAGAGCCACACCCTCCCCTCAGAAATGGGTGGACACCTGGGCTACGAAGCCCATAGGGAAGACACCCAGGGCAGGCTTGGCCTGGACAGTCTGGGAGGCCCATTCACCTCCTGGCCTGCCTTGGCCAGTCCTCCTCGGCTCCCACCAAAGCCTCCAACACCTCCGAACCCCACCTGCCTAAAAATCTGGAAGTACAAGATGGTCAGACAGTTGGAGGATCCCCGTGGTATTCGATCGGAAACCAGGACACCAGAGAACCTGGGGAATGGAAAGGGATTGCCAAGGCTTCCGGTCTAGCCTTCACCCCAGTGGCCTTCACTCAGCCTGGCCTCTCACTTCCCACGAATGCAAGGGACTAGGGACGTAATTCAATGACAAAACTCCTGCCTGGAATGGACAAGGCCCTGGGTTTTATCCTTGGCAACGTTCATTGATACACACTGCCACACAAAGTCCAAAACAGGGTTCCCTAAAAGGTCAGTGTGAAAAGAAAGAATGGGGTAGGGGGATCGAGGGAGCTGGATAGGTCCTTTTTCTGGAGCCGAGTTGGTTACACAGCATGTTCGGTTTGTGAGCATTCATTAAAGGCTGGTGAAGAATGCTTGCCTACCCTGCAGGAGGCCATCGATTCAGTCCCCAGAGCCACATAAAAGCGAATGCGACACTGGGATCGTGGCACAGGCTTTTAATCCCAGCAATGGAAACACTGTGAGTTTGGGGACATCCTGGTCTACATAGTGAGTTCCAGGACAGTAAGGGTTACATAGTATGACAATGTTTTAAAAACAAACGAAAAGAATGAGTGTGATGGTGCATGGCTGTAACCCCAGCACTCAGCAGGTACAAGTACAAGGTTATTCTCAGCTATATGTCGAGTTTGAGGACAGCCTGGAGCTTGTGATAGGAGACCCTGTCTCAAACAAACAAACAATCCATTTCTTTGAAGCCGCACACCTTTCTTTCTACAAAACTGTAGCTTTATAAGAAAGTCTTGAGGTCAGGTAAAAAAAAAAAAAAAAAAAAAGGTCCAACTTTGATCTTTTGAAAATTAACTCGTATTATGCACTTCAGAATCGCTTTTATGAAAGATTGTCTTGGGATTTTAATTGACAGTATAACAAATCTAAGGATAAATTCTGGGAAAATTAACTTTTTAACAATACTAAGTCCTCAATCAATAAACACAGTATGGTTTTCTATTTATGTAGTGGTTAATTTTTTTCAGCAGTAGTTTATAATCTCAGTGGAGAAGATGAAGCCATCTTTCATTAGATTTCTTTTTTTCTTTCTTTCTTTCTTTTTTTTTTTTTTGAGACAGGATTTCTCTGTGTAGCCTTGGCAGTCCTGGAACTTGCTCTGTAGACCAGGCTGGCCTGGAACTCACAGAGATCCACCTGCCTCTGCTTCCCAAGTGCTGGGATTAACGGGGTGTTCCACCACCACCACCTACCTATTTTTACTTAATGAGACAGGGTTTCTCTATTGTATAGTTCTGGCTATTCTGGAACTCACTGTACAGACCAGGCTGGCCTTGATCTCCCAGAGATCCACTTGCCTCAGCTTCCTAAATGCTGGGATTCCTAAATGAGCCATCATGTCTGGCTGGTTTCTACGCATTTGATGGTTTTGATACTATTATAAATGGAATTACCACCTTCTGAAATTTCACTTTTTAATGGTTTAGTATGGTAATTTGTATAAGAATACAATGATTTCCTTATAATAGCCATATAGTCTAGACCTTTTCTAAATCGCTTTTGTTGTATCGCTTATTTGGCAGAGTCCTTGAGATCGCATGTGTCTGTGATTTTGGAGGTGAGCACTCTTGCCCAGAAAGACCCCTTAGCCTGAGCCTTCACCTAAACAATCTTAGTCTCTAGGTACAGACAGTTTTATTTGTAGCAATAAATCAAGTGGCCTTTTGTTTCCCTCTCTTGCCTGATTTCAATGGCCAGGACCTCCAAAACACTGCTGAGAAGAAAGGCAGGCTTCCGGCTTTATTCTTGATTTCAGGGAGCATGCTCTCAATCTCTCACCATTAGGCATGGTGTCCGGTGTTTTTATAGGTGCTTCTGAGTCTGAGGACACTGCTAGCTGATAACTGTGACTGAGTGCTGAACCTGAGACCCGCCACACGAGGCTCTGTCATCACTTCCTAAGGCAGGTGCAGTCCTTCCGAGGTGAAAGGTATCAGAGAACCAGAGAGCCTAGGACAGGGTAAGAACCAGAACAACTGCAGCTTTGCAAGCCGGTGGACCAGCTCCACACTTTAGTGAGCCTTGGCCTTTTTCTCATCTACAGGTTGGAGAAACTAAAGCCTAACTTTAAAGGCCGTGGTAAAGATTACAGTAGAAAACGCAAACACACTGTGGAGTACAGACAGACATTAGAGGTCACTGCAGCTGATGCCAGATGGGAAAGTCTTCAGGCACCAGGCCTCAAGAATGAAACATTTCATCCAGTCATGTGCACAAGCGTGATGGCAAACATCCCAACCCACCTTCAGCTACGGGTTGAAATCACTCTCTAGAGCTGCTTTGTATCTGGGTGCTGAGGGTCCCAAGTACCAGAAAGCCTGGATAGAAGGCAACACCCAGCCACCACGACCTTTTGTTTGGTATTTTAGAAAATGCTCAGAATAAAAAGTATGTGAATCCAGAAGACATAAAAGCCGTCTTTTGCTGGAAAGCCATCAGCCTAAAGACTATCCTAGCATAGGTCAAGAAAGAATTTGTGATGACTGAATCTCCCTGGCACAGGATCTAGTTTAGATTTCCAACTCAGTTTGGAAACTTTCATTTAAATTATCACAGCAATTTGGATTACCTGATCCTTGGATAAGCCACAGTGGGAATAGAGAATTTCTCCAAGTGTGTGAATAGTCTGACAAGGACAAAAGGGCTGAGGATCAGATAACTGTGTCAACACTTGGTTAATGGTGGCTAAACACCCCTTTGAAGTTGCCAAACTTCAAGATATTAAATGTGAAGGTTTTATCTATGTATCTTCAAACCAGGCTAGGGTGTGTGTGTGTGTGTGTCTGTTTCCTTAGAGGGGCCCTTATTGTGTACCCCTGGCTGGCCTGGAACTCACTAGATAGACCAGATTGACTTTAAATTTATGGAGATCCACTCACCTCTGCCTCCCAGATGCTGGCTTTAAAGGTATGTGCTGCCACGCCTGGTCAAATCAGACTTTTTTGTTTGTTTCAAGGAGAAAGGGTTTCTCTGCGTCCATCGGCTGTCCTGGACTCATTTTGTAGACCTGGCTAGCCTCGAACTCACAGAAACCTGCCTGCCTCTGCCTCCCTGAATACTGGGATTACAGGCATGCACTACCATGCCTGGCTCAGACTTCTCTTAGTTTTTTTATTATTATTATTTTATTTTGAGACCAAGTTTCATTATGTATCTCAAGCTGACCTTGAACTCCCGACATAGCTCTTGCTCAGATTTATAGTGATCCCCCTGATTCTGCCTCCCGCGTTTTGGGATGACAGGCATATGCTACCATACCCAAATAAGAGATAGCTAGAATACTACAGGTTTTCTTCATACAGCCTTCCACAGACCCAGACTATGCTGGGTCAGTAATGGGTGAGGTTATAGTATTGTTGGTTATAGTATTGTTGTATTATTTTACAAAGAAGGAAGGAAACTAACATACAATGCTAAACAGTATATTTTTCACCTCAAGCCAACATCCTCTAACTGAGCATCATGATTGGCATTTGACAGCAGTGACAGAAAGGGACGTTTCCGGGGTCCCCCAGCTGGAAGAACAGGAAAGGGTGTCCAGGCTTTGGGCACTAGGTTAGAGGTCCATGCTAGATGCCTCCATCCGCCTGAGGTGAGTGGGTTACTGGGACACAAATGGACAGAGACACAGGTGTGATGTGCAGGTGGCTCACCCCACCTCCCCTCTCCAGGGGTGGGGCTCAGAATGAGCATGTGGGGGTTAAGGAACTCTGAGCTCCCTGAACAATAGGGTTTTATGTTCTGAGTCACTATTCAGGAGCTGATTGTCAGCTCACAATTGTAATCCGACATGGCGCTGCAAGGCCCCGTACCGGCTCTTCTTGACCAGGTAGCGAAGACCTGCCTGTCAAAAGCCCTCCATCAAACCACCGCACATAAGTGTCACTGCCACGGAGTGATGGGGGGGTGGGCCATGAAGTTCCGTGAACATGGGTGGAGGTGCATGGGGGGAGGGGAGGCGTTACCGTGACATCCAAAATTAAAAGTCTACAAGGTGGTCACTGGGTTGTATTCATTGGCAGGTAACTGGCAAGGTGTGGAGGGAAAGAGACCTCACTGGAGGAAACAAACTTGGTTCAATAATCTTCCCAAGACAATGACACAGACACTGTCTTCAGACGTTTGGGAATTTGGCGTTAAAAGTCCTTTGTGAGTGGAGAAGAGAGTAGCAGTTTGCCCTTCGTTTGAAATTGCTGAACTTTACCACATGGTTTCTGGGCTTAGGTTAGACTATGGTGAGCCTGCGCAGGGGTGAGTGGGAAGGAATGGAAGGGGAGGGGCTCACTTCGCAGACAAATGGCGCCCTCTCTTTCTTTGCTGCAGTCTGCCAAACCAGCCAGCAGATTCCTTGGGGGTCAGTGACACTACAACAAAGGTTAGCTAAGCTAGTCATGGTGGTACAAGCATACATACAATCCCAACACTCCAGAGGTGAGGCAGGAGGATCAGAAGTCCAGCCTAGGCTACATAACAGACAAAAGCAAAGCAATTAATTAAAACTAAAAAAAATCAAAACAAAGCAAATACCATCTAAAACAAGGGGATTAAAAATGAAAATGAAAAATTACCAGTCGGGCGGTTGGTGGCACATCCCTTTAATCCCAGCACTCAGGGGGCAGAGGCAGTCGGATCACTGATTTCAAGTCCAGCCTGGTCTACAGAGGGAGTTCCAGAACAGCCAGGAACATGGAAAAAAAGAAAAAGAAAAAAGAAAAGTACCTACATTGTAGAGGCACTGGTAAAAGCATGAAATAAGCAGACTAGATTTTATCACTTAAGAATCTCAGGAAAACTGACACAAAAGAACTAAACTTTGTGTAAGACTTAAAAGCATTGGCTACATTCTGGGCCAGTGGGAGCCTAGAATAAGATGCCCTGATCTTGGCAGACACCATTTGAACTGGCAAGTGGCATTAGGACTCTCCTGTTGAGTTTGCCGATAATCTGCTAAGACAACTTTCCGAGCTAACGCTTGGGACAGAGCCAAGAAATCCTTCCACTTCACCCTCCAACGAAGTCTATTAAACATCAGCTGCTCTGAAAAACTGCCTAGCAGACTGCCAACTGCTGAGACTAGAGCTGATAAAGGATACTCAGCCATGAGGTGGAGTTGCATCCTATTGGCCCCTCCCTGGCTGGGGGGACTGAATATGAACCACGACGGTTAAGTCTAACAAGATGGGCTCCTGGGGGTTGGGGGGAGCGGCAGGGCATGAAATATTGACTGCTCTCACCCTGGGTGAGGCACACACTGAGACAGGCTGGCCTTTCTTATGCTCTGTTTGACAAGAGAGCAGAGAGAAGACAGAGGACCCAGCACCCTGCCCTCAGCACTGACATCCCCACCCCTGTAGATTCCCTCTCCAGAACAGCAGAAGATGTAGGTAATGTGTTTTAATCATTCGACACCAATCCCCCAAAGCCAGTCGCCTTCTTCTTCCCAAATGCTCCCCCTCCTGCATCTTTGTCTCCTTTACAAAAATCCTAGATTCCACATATGAGGAAAAAAACAAAACAAAACATGAAATTTGTCTTTCTGCATTGAATTAATTCACTCAACGTGGTGATCTCCAGTTCCAACCATTTTCTTGCAAACAACATAACTTCTTCCCTCTTTAGGGCTGGATAACACTCCACAGGACCAGTCGTCTGTTGATGAGCTGGTTCCATCCCTTGGCCATTGTGGTGGTGCTGGAGTAAGCTTGGCAGTGCAAGGCTCTTTCTGCTGAGTTAGAGTCCTCAGAGGCAGAGCTAGGCCATTCTATTACTGGTTGAGGGGCCTGCCATATTGACTTCCATAGTGGCCGCATTCACAGTGTTCGAGGTGGGACAGCAGTATGATCTGAAGGCTGGGAAGGGCCTCGTGATCTGGGGGACACGAGCGGAGGGTCAGGGAAAGGTCCAACTGGGCAAGTCTGGAAGCCAAGGAGAGGGACCATCAGGCCCAGCGCTCTTGATGGCAATGTCACCCAAGCTTGTTTTTAGGACAGCCTGGCTGCTTGGTGGCACACCTTCAAGTATTCCTAAGCAAATGTATGACCAACCAGACTGACTCTGGGCATCTAGTCTGAGTGTACACGTGCAAAGTGAGTCTCTGGGTGACTTTTAAAAATGAAAAAAAAAGTATATATGTTAGATAAATACCAGGAGCTCAGTTCCTCCCCCTCATTCTCTATGTGTCTCCTTCCCAGAGTAGAGACAAGATGGCTTTCTTAACCTTGGGAATAAATCAGTCTAATCTAGCTTGTGGTGATAAAAAAATAAAAATTAAAAATTAAAAAACAAAACAAAACACGGGGAACTACCGTCAAAGGTTTACAAAAGAATGAGGCGGGAAGGACAGAGAGGTGGTGAACAAGAGGACACTGCATTCAATCTTAATATTATTCATTGATAGTAGCAGGCATTTTCTTTCAGCCTGGCTTACTGTATCTCCAAATCCCAGTTCCCACCAGGCTTTCCATTAAGCGTAACAATTTAAATTTATTTCCAGCCGTCTGGACGACAGTCTAAGGTGGACTCTGAGAAATCTCGCTATTCAGAGTTCCTCAAAGTATTCGAAATGAGAATTTTAAAATTTGCACTTATTCATGAACCCCTGAGAGGAGGAGGCAGGAGCCACCCACATTCCTTCCGCTTTGTCGGCTGTCTCCAACAGTCCTATAAATTGTGACCAAGAAGTGTTTCCAGAAGGCTGAAAGCCATGGAACTTTGGGCATAGTCCATCCCTTCTGCCCTGGGAAGGGTAGAAAATGATCCTGCTTCTCTGAAACCCAGCTGTGTCTCCACGTAAATGACTGTGATAGCTGTTAATTTTGTTTGTTTTGAGACAAAGCCTCACTACATAGCCCTGGCTGTCCTGGAACTTGCTATGTAGACCAGGCTGGCCTCTAACTCAGAGAGACCCACCTGCCTCTGCCCCTGGATACTGGTGCCAAAGGCATGCGCCACCATGCCTGTCCATATGTTAAATTTGATTTGAATACTAAACTTGATGGCATATGAAATCCTGAGATGGGAGCAAATGATTACACAGGTGAGAGAGAGAGAGAGAGAGAGAGAGAGAGAGAGCTCATGATGTTTCAACTAGGGGAAGCTGGCAACCAGAGATCAGCAAGAGCAGGAAGCCACCACCCTCAGCCTGAGGCTGGAAAAAGGCACAGAGCTGGAGAGGAGCTTGCCAAGTGCAGGCTCCTGTGCTCACCAGAAGCAAACTGCAGCTACAGAGGAGCTGGGCAGGGGGAGCAACAGGAGAGACGGTGCAGACGCCCACCGCCAAAGGGTATGCATGCAGAAAGAGGTGGGACGGGGTGCTTCCTCCTGCCCTCCCCCACAATCCCTTGTCAAAATGTCCCCTTAGCTGTACCCATAACGCTGGCCAGGCAACCCCTGGAAGAACAGCTTTCAGGGCCAAATCCCTGCCATTCGAGGGGAGGGGGGTGAAAAGGGAAGTCCTGGAACAGCCCTGAGGCCACTTAAGCCAATAACTGGCAACTGTGTTGAACCTCCAGCAACCTCCCAGGCTCAGGACAGCCTTCACCCCACTGCAGACCTTGGACTCTTTCCCCCACCTGCTTTTCTCCTCCTCTCTCCTCTCCTCTCCTCTCTTCTTTTCCTTCTTCTTCACTTCTTCCTCCCCCCCACCTCCTTTCTCTCTTGCTGGCATTCTGTCACTCTCGTGATACAAATCCTCACTATGCAGCCTTGGCTAGCCTGGAATTGACTATGTAGACCATAGTGTCCCCAGCCTTGCCTCTCTGTAAGCTAGAGTACCTGGCTCTGCATTGTCTCTAAGTATGCTGCAGACTAGACTGCCAGT
The DNA here is from genome assembly GCF_907164565.1 of Psammomys obesus. NCBI lineage: Eukaryota > Metazoa > Chordata > Mammalia > Rodentia > Muridae > Psammomys > Psammomys obesus. The sequence goes on along the minus strand of NW_026592890.1, from coordinate 23,667,963 downwards.
ACCGGTCTCCACTCCAGCCCTGGGCGGGCTAGACTGCATCTAGCAACTGAGGCATATGAATGCCTAAGGGTGCACAGAACTAGAACACCAGCGAGCCCAGCTTCAGGAGCCCCACCTAGAAGAACCAGGATTCCAAGAACCAAGGGGAACTGAGCCCGCCCCTGCACGCATACAGAGGAGGCTTGGCTGGCCTCCTCCCTGCTCCGTCTTTGTGTCATGCGCCTGTTGAGCAGTGTATCTGCGCACCCGGTGAGCTCTTGCTCCCCGCCTTTGCACTGCCCGCTGGTGACGCCTGTGTCAAGGAGGCTGGTTTTCTACTCAGGGAGCCTCCCAGGGCTGCAGAGGTGTCAAACTGTGAGGGTGAAACAGATTTAGCAGTTGTTAGATCTGTAACTGTCCCATATGGAGAACTGATATACCTCTGCGCCAGACCCCGCAAATATCCCCCAATAGGCTGGTTCTTGGGAAAGGAGAGGTGGGCTGTGCGGACAAGGGGACTCAGGAAAAGGGATCAGAGTTCGAAGGCTGCCTGGGTTAACTGGTGAATTCAAGGGCCAGCTTGGGCTATACAGTGAGACCATGTCTCAAAAACAACAACAACAAAAGTCAAGCGGAGGAGAGGTAACGTATCTTTCAAAACTATAAAATAGCTGGGCGGTGGTGGTACACACCTCCAACTCCCGCACTAGGTAGGCAGAGGCAGGCAGATCTCTGGGAGTTCAATCGAGGCCAGCCTCTTCTACAGAGCAAGTTCCAGAAGAGCCAGACTGTTATTAAAAACCCGGTCTCAAAAATAAAGACATGAATGAATAAATAAAATACCAGAAAGAGTAAAATCACAAATGTCCCCGCCACACACAGTCATGGTAAGCTGGTGAAGCAAAGGGTATGTTGATTAGCCTGACCCAACAGCACACATTCTACAAAGTATACTACAGTATGATATCAAAGCATCATATTGTATGCCTTGAATAGACATCATTCTCATTTCTCAAACGTAAGTACACAACTTTTGGGGCTCTGAGAGGTGGTGTAGAAGCAATATCCGGAAGCTGGGGCCGGGCCCACACGAGGAATCAGTGCAGAGAGAGCACTCAGATCTGAAGGGCACTCCTCGGAGCTTTGAGGACCGCGCTCACTCAGTTGAGGGAAACGAACATTTGCTGAGTGCGCCAGACTTGGCTCGAAACACGTTCTGTGCCTTGGCGCACTTGACCTCTCAGTGAGGCAGTGGCATTGTTTCACGGTAAGGAGGCGGAGGAAGGTGACCTAGAAGATGGCACATTTGAGGCACGGTTGAAGTACCTCTAGCCAGGCCATTTGTGGGTACGTGGTTCTGCTTTCTAGGCCATGGAGGTCAGTATGGGGAGGTGAGTGTCAATGGCTCATCCTAAAGAGCCTGGTCCCCCACAATCTCACCTGAGCTTTCTTTTCCCATTTAGCTATTCCCACCTCCTTCCTTTGTTCCTTTATTCCTTCCTTCCTTCCCTCCTGTTGCCCAGGCTGCCCCCCAAAACTCACTGTAGCGGAGGCTAGCCTCAAACTCATGTTATCTTCCTGCCTCAGCCTCCAGAGTGCTGGGATTACTGGTGTGGGTTCCATGCTGAGCCCTCTTTTTTTTTTTTTAATTCTTTATTAATTACACTTTATATCCCCTCCATGGTTCCCACCCTCCTCCCGTCCCAATCCCTCCCTTCCTCCACCCTCTGCATGCATGCCCCTCCCCAAGTCCACTGATGGGGGAGGACTTCTTTTCCTTCCTTCTGACCCTAGTCAATTAGGTCTCATCAGGAGAGGCTTGCTTTGTCTTCTTCTGTGGCCTGGTAATGCTGCTTCCCCCTCAGGGGGAGGTAATTAAAGAGCAGGCCAATCAGTTCATGTCAGAGACAGTCCCTGTTCCTATTACAGTGGAACCCACTTGGATACTGAACTGCCATGGGCTACATCTGTGCAGGGGTCTTAGGTTATCTCCATGCATAGTTCTTGGCTGGAGTATCTGTCTCAGGAAAGACCCCTGTGCTCAGATTTTTTGGTTCTGTTGCTCTCCTTGTGGAGTTCCTGTCCTCTCCAGATCTTAGTGTTTCCTACTTCTTTCCTAAGATTCCCTGCACTCTGCCCAAAGGTTGCCCATAAGTCTCAGCATCTGCATTGATAGTCTGCAGGGCAGAGCCTTTCAGAGGTCCTCTGTGTCATCTGAGCCCTCTTCTTCACTTGAGTAATAAATGCTCCCTTTCTCATCCTTCTTCAGAATCCTACTGCCCTACCACCTTGTCTCTTGGGAGACCCCAGAACTGAAGCCTATATTGGAGTTGCCTGGCCTTCCTGCGTGATCAGGATTAGGAAATGAATTACCACCCCCACCCCCAATCCTACCCAGACTAGCCAAGCTAAGAATGAACCTGTGGGCAGCCAGACCCTTTTACCAGACGGTGATGGACACAGGGTCAGAGCAGCCTTGCTCTAAAGGGAGAAGGGCTCCTGGCATTATAACAAAAAGTACTCAGCGCCACAGGGGAGCCGAAAGGGCGTAGCCCATGGAATGAGTGGCTCCGCCCAGGTGGGGGCCGCTAAACCGGATCTTCCGGAGTGACTGGGGTTCAGCAGGCAAGCTGAAGGAAAAGGACTCAGAATGCAGGTGGGTGGAGGGGTACAAGGGGTACAGGACCCATCAAGTGGCTGCTGGCCAGATCCCATGGGGGCGAGGAGGGAGAGGGGTGGAGAAGGGGGAGTAGTCTTGCACATGAAGAAGGATCTGACATCATGAACCCTGTATCACTGTGAACTCATGTTGCATTTCCAGCTGTAATCCTTAACCTCACTCTGTCCAGGATTTGTCAAATCAAAATGTCAAATTGTTGTATTTGTTTCACTAACATTTCAACCTGGTCTGTTATGTCCCATTGGTCTGGCTCATGTTTGTCACAAACTGTTGATCATTCCTCCTAATGCTGTAGCATCTGTCCTTCTTGCTATTGGTCACCAATGTCCAGAGAAGCAAGGCTCAGCTGCACTGGAAGCCATCAATGACTTCCCCTGAGTTCTGATCCATCTGCTCACACCGAGACTGATAGGTTCCATTGCTGTCAGGTTGTAAGTAAAAACACTTCTCACTCCCACTTTTTCCTTCTTCAAAGAAGTCACAGGCCCTGTCCACCATCTTGCTGAGATGTTGATGTGCCGAATTGCCAATGTCTGCCCGCTCTGTCACCCTATTTGAAGAGGCAATGACTGGTGTGCCCCTCATAGCTTTTCTAGCGAGACCACAGGGTTTGCTGGAGGGCAGGCCCAGCACCCGTGTTGGTACCACAATCATGCACACAAGATCCAAAATGCTCTCGCTCTTGCAAACAGGGACTTCTGCCCACTCCATTCTTCAGGGCTGCCTCACACTTGCTGTGTGTGTGAGAACGGACAAAGGCAGCTGAGCAAGCTGCCCTTCTGCCCTGCCTTCCTCAGACTGCCTAGCTGCTCTGGCGTCTGTATGCCAATCTTGGACTCGATGGCATTCACCCCTTTTCAGGCTGAAGAACGTTCCCCAGAAAGAGCAAAGGAGTGCCCGAGCTTGGGACCCCCATCCCCTCTCTGGTGTTTGTACTGCACTCTGAAGAGCTTGGTCCTTGAACAAAGGGGTGCCGGGCGCCTGTGTTTAGGGGACAGTTGTAGGGTTCCCACTATTTCAGGACATTCATATACTACTCTTAGAAATATCTAACACTTGCAGTCACTTACGGGGTGAGGGGCAGCGCAATGCACTCACCAAGGTTGGCAGTTTTGTCCTTGCGTGAGAAAGAAGTTCTGGGAAGACGCCGCAAGTAGATCTGGCAGGTATGGGTCTAAATACCAGCTCCATAGCTTGAAGGCTGGGGACCTGAAGAATCAACTCGAAGCTGGTTTCCTCATCTGTAAAATGGAACTTGTGGTTGTACTCACCTGTTACGGCTTGACCTTTTGGTGCTGTTTAGGGGCTGTGGAACCTTTGACATCCGGCCTCATTTAGTGAACATGGGTGACCAGGGCAGGACTTTGAGGTCAGTCCTCTTTCTGGTCTGCCTCCTGACCATCATGATGTGAAGAGACCTCAGCATAAGCTCCAGGCTGGCACAGCCCCATCATGCTCTCCCCACCCTCATGGGGAGATAGACTGAAATGTCTCTGAAATACTCCAAAACTGTAAGTCCAAATGTCCTCCTCCCCCTGAGTCGTCTCTGTTACACAAACAAGAAAAGTAACACATCACATCCTAGGACAGCTAAGGCTAGAGAGAGTGAAGGCTGGTGCTCGCTAGGTATCCGGCTTTCAGAGTGTGGAGTTACAGCAGCCACCTTTCTAAGTTTTCCCAAGCCTAGCACAGGCAGAGTGGAGCCAGGCGGCTGTGAGCTCTGAGCTGTGATCCCCGTAGGCCTGCGTAATGCCAAGCTTTGAGTGATCTGCAGGGGAGGCTGAACTCCCAGCGTCCTGGTCATTGACCCTGATTATTACCATCTAGGTGTGGTGAGTCAGGGAACTATAGGGTTAATAGCTGGAAGAACCAGGTTTAAGAGGCACCTGCGGGAATTGTTCTGGGTGACTCTTCTTCAGAGGTGCGTAAAACATGGACAGGAGGCACCAGGCCCTAGAAATGGCATGTGTCCCAAGCAGCTTCCTGTATGTGTGGCCTGTTACCTCCCACACACCTGCGCCACATCCTCCCACCCAGCTTCGGATAAGCAGAAGGAAAACACAGCGTACCGAGAGGAGACGGGGAGTGGGAAGGGGTGGGTGGCCATGCCTCCGCCCTACTGTCATCCCACCTGCCCTTCTGGCTGCCCTCCCACAGCCAACCAGTTGGCTCAGTGCTGACCACCCGAAGAAGGCGCCATACCACTGACCCATCACCACCCAAATGCCCTGTTCTTTCACTATGATGTGAAGCCTTCTGGGCACACACAAAACACTCAGCCCCATCAAGAACCTGAACTGAACCGATGCTGAGGTAACGTGCTGGGCACACTGGTACAGGTCCACACAGGATAATCCATTTGGTCTTCACTGTATGCCTGGAGCAGCATGTGCCTGGCCCCCATTTATACATGAAAAAAACAAAAACAACAACAACAATAAAAAACAGATAGCTAGTACCAAAGCCCTATAACTAAGTAAGTGGCAGAGATAAGATTTGACATTTTGGACATTCACTCTACATTTCTATCTTTGTGTGTGTGTGTGTTATATCATAGAAAGTTAGAGACTTAGAGACTCAATCAGGACAAATTGCCAGCCTCTGGGCCACAGATCACTTCTTCCAGTCCCTCCAAGTAAAAATAACCCTAGACTCTCTACTGACCAGATCAGTTTTGGCTTCTAGGACCTCTGGAGTATGGTGAAGGCAGACCAGAACCCCAGGAACCTTCTACACATGTGCATGTCTGGGCATACACGCACACAGGAGCACACACGAACTTCCCACTTCCCCTGTGTCTGGGCTGTAGCCACAGACCTTGACCCCTGGATCCTTAAATCTACCATTTCCTTGTGGTTGAAAAATATGAGCAATCCCTCTTAGCCATTTTCACGAGCATAGTTTATTACTGTAAAGGTTTCTTTGTTTAAATTTTATTTACTTATTTATATGTATGGGCCTTTTCCCTGCATGTGTGACTATGAACCGTGTGCATGCCTGGTGCCCGTGGAGGCCAGAAAAACGTGTCAGATCCCTTGGAACTGAAGCTACAGATGATTGTGAGCCATGGTGTGGGTGCTGGTAACTGAACCCCAGTCCTCAGAAAGAACAGCCAGTTTAACCACTAACCTGTCTCTCCAGACCCAGCTGTGTAAAGTTTGATTGCAGTTTTGGGTATTCAACCTCCAGAACATTTTCATCTTGCAAGTGGAATCACGTAATATTTGTCTTATTTTACACTTATCTCTTGAGAATGACTCCGGATTTTGCCTTTAGGCCTGGGACTAGAGGGAGAGAGTTCTTAAAGTTTGAAGAGGGACATCTTCAGTGGGAGTTTGAGTAAGTAGGGATAAATGCTCTGTTTTTCTTCAGGAAGAACGTGTATCTTGTTTGTTTTTTTGTTTTTTCACTCCTTACAAGGGAAGCTTGGATGGATCTCAGGGCTGAAGTTTGCCAAATGTGCCTCTAGACCCAAAGGCACTTGTGTGAGAATGAGGGTAAAAACTCGCTTCCTTCAGCATTGTCCTAGAAGAAGGAAATAGAATGTGGCCAGCCCAAATGCCACAGTTTGTCAGTAAAAAGCCAGTGGGCAAACACAGTTGTTGCTGGCCCTGCTCCAAGTATTTAACACACAGCAGCTCTCCAAAGGTATCTTCTGCTCTGTGCTCTCCACTGCTCGAAGCTTAAAATGCTATTCTTACCAGACATGTAACTCTAAGGCCCATGGTGGGGCTTTTGTGGGGAAGACCTTCAAGTTCACTCACCCATTTGGTTCTCTTAATAACTGGCTTCCCAGAAAGCAGATATTGGGGCTGAGTGACTGACAGAGGTCAAGCTCCAGTTGCTCTTAGTGACCTGCTTAGAGGTTAGAGGACATCTCTCCCCGGTGCTCCAGACTGTAGGTTCTGTGGGTCTGGAAGTACAGATGGATGCCCCAGGAGGAGCACAGTCATTAGGCCCCAAGTCCCACTGAACCTCAACCTGGGTCTTTTTTTTTTGGGGGGGGGGGCTCTTCCATCAATAGACCATCAGGCCAAGATAGACTTGGCAGGCATACCTAGCCCTGAGCAGCTAGTGAGGAGAGAGCCCTGATCAGGCCTGGGTTGCCTCAGGAGGGACCAATCAGCAGAAATGCCAGCCAGGTGATAGGATGCAAAGGAACGCCATTTTTGCCTCCAGGTGTGCCACAGCAGGTGTAGACCGGATTGCTCAGCTAGCCATCCTCTTGCCATCTGTTTTCCACCAACCGTGGCCAGCGCCCATCGCAGAGGCCTCGTGGTAGGAGAGTGGGCTTGAGCCCAAAACATGAGAGAGCAATGTAAGCACACATTTCTTTAAATATATTTTATTTTATTGGGGTCCTCATATCTCTTTTTCTCTTCTCCCCTCCAATCCCTTCCAATACCCAAGCACTAGGCAGGATACTTACTGCTGGTTAAGGTCATTGGGTTCCTTGGGGCAAGTCCAATCTTCGATTCAGGAGATCTCACACTTCTTTTCATCAAACTACAACATCAACCAGAGGCGTGGAGTGTGGGGGAAAAATCAGCACTCTCCTTTCTCAGAGCTCACTTGCGTTCTCCCTCCTCTAGGGGCTCTGGCATTTATTCCCTCAGAACTGAACTATCTGCAGCTGGCCAAGATCATGCCCCTCTCGGAGCCTGCTTGAGGTCAATAGTCAGCTGCTGTGGACAATCTAAAGCAGCCTCCTACCCCACACCTGGGATTAAAACAAAAACATGCTTACGTAAAGTAACTGAGTTTTAAAGACACCAGAACTTTGACTAGAGAGCAATACCCGTGGTCCACCTAGGCCCTCTCCGGTGCCTTTGATGCCTGTGTTTGTACCTGGTTTCAGTGTATCCTGCTGCCCTGTTGACCCCTCATGCCAACTGCCTTAACTCCAGGCAGGAAGACCCATGTGGCGGGGCTGAGAGGAAGGATGGAGCAGGGCAAGGCAGGGTTTTAGGTCAGCATTCCTGGAGCACAGTTCCAGCCTGGCCCTGTAACCCTCCTTCCTGGCAGGGATGAAGATACTCTAGAGATAATTGTGCCCTCTCTCTGGCTGTCAGATATTGAAACAATGGGCCTCCAGAAATTGGAACTTCTTCAAGAATCTGACGGTGAGAGAAGGAAAAGGCTGAGGCCCTGATGCCAGGAAAATATTTCACACAGTTGGAATAGTCCGTTTAACTACCTTACAGGAGATACTAAAGCCAAGGCAGCAATGGGCCAGTGACAGGCTGGCCCACAGCATGACCAGTTATGCATACTTCCTGCCTTCTCTTTATCGCTTTAAACTTAAGCGTCATGTGAGGACCCTGAAGATGGACTTGGGGAGGGCCACTGGACCTCTCTATCTGCACTGCTTCCTTATGTGGTCACCCTCAACCCTTTCTCTGCTTTTCTCCTTTATTTGTCTGTTTAGTTGGACTATTGAAGCAAGGTGGTTGTGGCACAGGCCTTTAATCCCAGGGAAAGGCGCGCGGGGGGGGGGGATCTCTAGTCTACAGAGTGAGTTCGAGGACAACCAGGGCTACACAGAGAAACCCTAAGATGATGATGCTGATGACAATGATGATAGGCCTGTTGAGGACCAGTGGCCAAGCCTGGCTGATGAGTGCTGCCAGGGTCCAGGCTCTGACCCTGACAACTCAGGTGACAATGACACAGGCAGAGGAACTCGAAGGTATAGGTCAGACTTCTAGCTCTGTCCAGCCAGGCCAAGCAGCCCCAGAACCACCCAAACCCTGAGCACCAAAACGAATCGCCTTGTTGGCATTAGTAGCAAAAGTATCCCCAAATATAGAGATAATCAAAAGTGGACAAAGAGTGGGGGAGGGCCAGACAGGGTGCTGACATCTGTAACAAGCTTAATTGCAAGGCTGGCTTTGTCAGAAGGATTAGCAAGGGAAGACTTCAGACTGAACTGGCCAGGAAGGAGCCTCTCATGCAGAGAAGGGAACAGAAACCATCCTTCTCCCCAGACCTTCCCTCTGGACTTCAAGAGAAGAAACTATCGGTGGCCTTTTTTTGGAACCACAGCCCAGATAACCCCAGCCAGAAGAAAGTGATTCCTCTGAGGAAGTCATTAGCATTCCAATAGAAACACACACAGAGACAGATAGAGAGACATAGAGAAAGACAGAGACAGCGAGAAGGACAGACAGAGAGTAAACCAGACAGAGAGCAAACCGGACAGGGAGTTGGCATTCACAAGTTCAAGACACAAAGTATCTCTTCAAATTACACTTCCTTGAGTTTTACTTGACTTTAGGGTTGTTTTGAGCAAGTTTCCTCAAAGCTATTTTCAGAGCAACCTTGTTTATTACTTGGTTCATTCATAGCTTCTGCCAGTTAGCATGCTGGAAGCCTGCTGTGCAAACAGGCCTGGTGGGCTGGGATGCAGAGCCCATGTGTGCGCTTGCCTAGCATGCACAAGGCCTATGTTCCTTCCACTCCCAGCACAGTGAAAAAATGGGCCTTGTGTGTGGACAGGGTTGGGGAGAAACAGACACCCTGCCCCTGTGGCATTTGTAGTCTATTAGAGAGATAATCATCAAATCAATACAAACACACACAAACAGGAAAATGTGAATTGGGATGATTCTCAAAGGAAAAGCTGGAATGCTGTGACCAGTAGGGAAACAAAAGGAGTTGCTTTCCCTATAAAGAAATGATAAAGAAGGGAGTTAGGGCTTGAAAGCTAAGTAGGGCATCAGAGAGGAGAGGGGAGGGGGGTGGTGTGCATGGCCTTCCCAGGCAGAAAGCACAACCTGGGCACAGGCCTGCCATCGGGAAAGATGAAGGCTGACCAGAGAATCACACTTGGCCACGACAAGCCGAAGAGCTGGCTCCAGTCCCCACAAAGGACAGGTTCTGTGTGTACAAAGCCAGGGAGAGGTCCTGAAAACAATGAGGCAGCAGAGTCCTGGGTCACCGCACAGTCCTGGGGGCCATGAATGAGGCCAGCCATGAAAACAGGGGTCCCAAGAAAGACAGTGTTTGGAAAGAGAAGTAGGGGAAGGAAGAGGTTGTTTGTTTGTTTGTTTATTGTGAATGGGCTCTTTGCTCACCTATATGTATGTGCAACACCACATACAATGTCTGCTGTCCTCAGATGCCTTAGAAAAGGAAGTCTGATCCTCTGGCACTGGAATTACAGATGTGAGCCACCACATCTGTAGGAGACTGAATCCCAGTCCTCTGGAGGAGCAACTAATGGCTCTTGACCATTGAGCCATCTCTCCAGCCCAGAAGAAGCTCTTTTGAATCTATAAAAGATTTAACCTTTAGGGAGATAACAGTTTCAGTTCTTCTTTTCGGAGAGTGAAGGAGTCCAATGAGGCTGGAAAGCATAAATGGAAGCAGGCTGTAGGCTGAGGTGGGGACTGTTGCTGGGTGTGGTGGCTCGGTCCCGTCATCCCAGTACTCTGGATGCCGAAGCCACAAGTTTGAGGCCAGCAGGGGAGAACACGTACGTTCCAGGCCGGTGCAGGCTGCGGAGGGAGACCCAGCTTCAGATATTGAATAAAGCAGGCCAGGCCCGACCTGGTGAGTCACACTCTAGCAGCGAAGAAGAAATTTCCGCGAATCACAAGAGCAGACGAGCAATTGTAAGTTAAAAGAAAGCGTGAGGGACAAGACCATGCAGGGCTGTGAGCTAGGGAGGGTCTCGGAGTCAGCTTCCCTGAGGGAGTAATATAAGCTCATTAGGCAAAAGCTTGACTGGAGGCTGGTTGAGGATATTGCAGGCCGTGGACACAGCAACACTCCTGTGGTAGGAACACCAGGAAAGTTAGAGCCTTGGAGGGGTGCAGAGAATGTGCAGAGCAAGGGGCCATCATCGGGTTTAAACCAGTCTACCTCCTTCACGGAAGATGGACCAAGGGAACAAGGGAGCAAGCATAAAGGCTGGTAAGGAAATTGCCATGAGAGTTTGTGGTAGTCTGGACCAGGGCTGAGCAACGGGACTGGGGAGATATGGCTGGTTTTGAGAGATGTTTAACATATAGTTGGGGCAGGGGTTATGCAGACTGAATGGGGCATGAGCGCTTACAGGGAAAGAGGAATTACAGGCTGAGATGCATAGGGTACTTGTGTATTTGCGGCTATTCGTCAGGTAAGGGCACCTCAGAGAAGATGGGGAGCTGGCTGGAAGGTGCTGGTTTGGACCTCAGACTGTTGGCAGAATGGATTCCCAGACACCCATCAGAAGCGACTGATGAACAAGTCTGAAACTCAGACGGGAACTAGAAATGCCAAGCTAGGAGCTGAGGAGATGATGACTCAGTTGGTAGAGCACTCAGCCTCCCAAGCAGAAGGACCTGAGTTCACGTCCCCAGAAGCCACGTAAAAAGAGGGACAGTGTGGTGTACCTCAATAACCACGGTGACAAAAGATAGGGAACAGAGACGAGGAGAGGCCTGGAAGAGCACTGATCAGTGAGTCTACCTACATGGTAACATTCTTGGCCAACGAGAGACCATGCATTAAGCAAAAGGTTGCAGGCACCTAAGGACCAATGCCCGAGACTGTCACTCTGATCTGCTGTCACCCGCTCTTCAGATGCATACCACCCATGTGAGGCTGGCTCCCACACATGTACCCACACGCATACATACAAAAATAAAGAAGGGAAACGGAACAAAGAAATGCAAGCTTAGCAGCGCCTGGTGGCTGTGAATCTGGCTCCCATGGGAAGCGTGACATAACTATGGGTAGAGATGGGGAGAGGCCCGTCACACAAGGCCTCGGTAGACTGGTGGGTTTGGGGAACACCGGGCAGATGTACTTAAGCTGATTTCTTCCATGCAGGACTTCTCAGGGCCTTTCCCCGTGTGGGTGGGGGAGAAGTCCAGCGAGGCCGGGGGGGCCTTCCACAGGCGGGGTTGTATTCAGAGATTGCCAAAACATATCTCTCGTCACCAAACCCTTCTGTCCTAGGACACCTCATGTGGGAGACAAATCTTCCTGACAGTCTAGGGTGTTAGCAGAGCAGTCCCCTCCCCCATCATCTGAACAGTGTGCCATGCTTAACTAGTGCTTTCGTACCATCAGCATCAACTCAGGACATCCCAGTGGAGGCTTTTCCATCCCCATCCATCCTCAGACGGGTTCAGAACTCTGGCTCACTGAAAATGTCTTCGTTTTATTATTTTTTGAATTATGTTATTCATAGGTACCACATTTGAGGCTCCTCTCCCTCCTCCTTGCCCCTTCTCTGCCCTTTAACGATGTCATTTCATTCTTCGGCTCCCACTGGTCTGCCGAAAAGTCAGGTGGCGTTATATCCCTGCGCATGTCCTGTTGCTGGGTTTCACCCCAGCTGCCCTTACAGCTTCTCTCTCTCTGTGTGTGCTTATGTGTGAATGTCTGTGTTCATGTCCTTCTGTGTGGGAGTGCATGTGTGTGAGCATGAGTGTCTGCGTGTGGAGACCTGAGGCTGATACTGAAGTCTTCCTTGATAGCTCTCTCACTTGAGCCAGATCTTGCCTTTGGGTGAATCTGGCTAGACAACTTGCCCTGAAGAACGCTTGTCGATTTACAGGCAGGCCAGCACACCTACTTGCCATTTACATAGGGCCCGGGCCTTTGACCCCAGCCCTCACATGGACAAGGCAAGCACAATCCTCTCTGAGCCCCTAGCCTTGGAGTACTTCTTGAGTCTGTGCTTTTGTGTCTTTTGCCAGTTCTTTTGTGTCCTTAGCCATTTTCTCTTCAAATACTGTCTACGTGGCATTTCTTCTCTCCTGTACACTGGGTCTCACTTTTCATTCAGGCTTTCACCTGCATTTCACGAACATTTAAACCTGACTATAGGTACGGGGAAGTATTTTCTTCTGACATATCAAGTTTATAAATTGTCCGTTCTCTTGCATATAATCTGCTTTTAAGACCTTCTACTGAATTCTTAGGTCCTAAGTTGTCATTTGATTTTTTTTTTTTAAAGACTTTTCACGGGGCTGGAAAGATGGCTCAGCAGTTAAGAGAGGGCTTAGGTTTGGTTCCCAGCACCCACATGACAGTTCATAGGTGTCTGTAGCTCTAATTCTAGGGGTCAAATAGTCTCTTCTGGCCTCCTCACACCAGACATGCATATAGTACAGTTAAAAACATATAAGCAAACACACATACATATAAAATAGAAAAAAACATTTTTAAAAGACTACACATACATACATGTGGTCTAAAACAATGTATATATGAAGTGGCCTCAAATTACAGAGAAATTGAAAAATTCTTATCACTTAGTTATCACTGCTCAGTTATTGTGTTGTGAAGTTTATTATTAAACAAATATAAGTGAGTTTCAATTATTTGTGAGACAGTCAGGTTAAGAGAGAAGCTGAGAAACAAACACAGTTTTATAAAAATAATTGTAATAGGGCATAGCATATCTTGTGGGTAAAATGATCTAATAGCCAAATGGTTATTTCTCTAAAGTGTCCCCATCATCACACAACTTTAAAACCTACCTTTTTTAAAATCTTGGTTTTCAATCATTTGCTCTGGACTCTTAGTGTGCCTTGTAACTGAAGACAAAGCAGTTCCAGAGACTGTATGAAGGAATGCAGAGAGGACTTGAAGCTGCTGATGCTACCTTTCTCTAGAGAAGATTTACTTTTGTTTATGACAAGCAATTCCTAGCAGACTATCTCCTTTAATTCAACCTGAGATTGAATTCTCAGCTGATAGACTGGGACATTAACTAGGTTCTTGGCCTTTCGACAAGAGCTCAATGTTAATTTCTTATCTTTCTTTGCCCTGCCGTACAGCCAAGAGCTTCTGCTTTTGGTACCCAGTGTCTCTGTACTGATTTAGAATCAGCATATGCTTCATGGGAAGGTGCACTTGTCCACCTGTCCCCCTGTCCATCTATCCATCTGCTTACCTGTCCCTCCTGTTCACCTGTCCAGCTCCTCACCTGTCCATCTGCTCACCTCATCGTGTTGCTTCCTTTCAGTGCCTTAGACTTATTAGTCTGTTGGGGCTTCCCAAAAGACGTTCATCATTTTTTACAATTATGTTTTCTAGCTGCTCTTGAAGGGAGGTCTGATTGAAATTAGTCCATAATGGCTAGAAGCAGAGGCCTTCATCCAAAAAATTAACCAGTGCGTTGCTCTATTTCAGGTTTCCACTTTTTACCCTTTTTCCACTTTTTACAGTAACTATATTTTAAACCTCAGCTTCAGTGGCTGTAATGAAAAATCTCAAGGTAACAAAAATAACTGAGCCTTATTATGGTATTATTTTTCAAGCAAAATAAACAAATTTTTTTTTTTTTTTGCCTTAAAGCGCTTTGTTTGGTGTTCTTTGAGACAGGGTCTCTGCAATACAGGGTCCTAGAACTCATTATATAGCCCAGAATGGCATCGAACGCACAGCAGTTCCCCTGAATGTTACAGGGCTACAGGTATGGACCACCATGCCTGGCTCTGAAAGCATTTTTCAATTAATTTTTAAATTTAGTTTACAAAATAATGGTTTGATTATGATATTTTAATAGATGTGTGTGTACGTACTTTGTTCATATTCAGCCCTCCTTGTTCTCCTCCCCACAGTCTCTTTCCTCCTCCCAAACAGTTCTGCTTATGCTCTCATCATTCATACATATATACATATTCACACACACACACACACACACACACACCACCACATGAGCATATTCCATTTAAAAAAAAATTCTAGGCCTGAGAATATAGCTCAGTCGGTAGAGTGTTTGCCTGGCATGTGCAAGGCCCTGGGGTCAATCCCCAGTACCTCCCCCACACACAAATGAGAAGTCTGTGCATGAGAAAAAACATACAACATTTGTTCCTACCCTTATTACCTTCTCTTGTTCCTTTATCCCTCCTCTTAAATATCCCCCTTTTATTTTCATCACACAAATACACACACACCAAATCTAGATTCCACATATGAGAGAAAACATGATTTTTTTTAAAGACTTAATTATTAATAAGCCTTGGAAGTCTGAATGATACTGGCCTCATAGGCTCATAGATCTGACTATCTGGTCACTAGAGAAGGGCACTTTTTGGAAGGATTGAGAGGTTTGACCTTGTTGGAGGAAGTGTGTCACCACTGATAGGCTGAGGTTTTAAAAGCCCATTCCAGGTCCAGAGCCTCTCTCTCTCTCTGGTGCCTGCAGATCTGGATGTGGAACCCTCAACTACTTCATCATTATGTCTACCTGCCGCCATGCTCTCTTCCATGATGGAAATGGACTAAAGCTCCCTAACAGCAAGTACCCCCCAACTAAATGCTTTCTTTTAGAAGCGTTACTTTGGTCATGGTGTCTCTTCACAGCAACAGAACACTGCTAAGGCACAAACTAACACAGGTGGCTTATTTTAATAAGCAGTATCTTATAATATTAGTGAGTACTTAAGGCCAGGTGTGGTGCACACCTTTAATCCCGGCACTCAGGAGGCAGAGGCAGGGGCAGGTAGATCTCTATGAGTTTGAGGCCAGCCTAGACTACATAGTGAGTTCCAGGACAGCCAGGGCTGTTACACAGAGAAACCCTGTCTCAACAAGCCAAACCAAGCCAACCAAGCAAACGAAAACAGAAACAACAACAAAATAAGTAGTTAGTGAGTGTTCACTCTGGACCAGGTAGCATCTTCATACGTGCGCATGAATTCACTTAATGGAATACAACCAGCACACTTTGCTGTTCATCTCCATCAGTTACAGAATTTGTCAGAGGATAGGTCATAGATAAAAGATGACATATGATTTAGCGCACAAAGCCAATGCAGTATGCAGAAGAAAAGAATTTAGGTGACAATATTATGTAGGTTCTCAGATTAGATGGAATGTAGAGACAAAAAAAAATGTGATCTTTAAGCTCTAAGTACAACCCCATGGGTATTTTTCTAGTGGAAGCTACTAGCATAAGCTGGTTGACACAAAAGACTAACAAGGAACATGATTTCCTCCACCTGTGAACTTCCTGGTGGAGGTGATGTAATGTCTAAAGCAGGAAGAAGAAATAGGCTGAAGAGGAAGTAGAGAAGAGGGACCGCTCAAGAGCTGGAGTCAACCGTCCTTGGGTATCTTGAAGCTTTATCTGCATTTAGCAGACATCAAATAATTGCAGTTCAGATCATAAAAACAAGTTGAGTGGCAGGTGTGAGACCAAAAAGGAAGAGAGGATCAGCAGCTAAGAAAACTTGCTAAAGGACCCAAGTTCTTCATTCAGTTCACAGTTCAGGTAGAATGGCTCCCAGTGACCTTTAACACCAGTGCCAGGGTATCTGACACTGTCTTTTGGCCTCCACAAGTACCCACACACACATACACATGGCTGGCACACATAAATGAGGCTTTTGTTGTTGTTGTTGTTTTAAAAAATGGGGGGGGGGGCCTGAGGAGATGGCTCAGTTGTTAAAGGCTAGGCTCACAGCCATAAAGATAAACACAGGAGGGGGAGGGAATGAGGACACTGTGAATGCATGGTCTAAGACCCTGCCAAGGGGAAGAGGAAACGTAGGCTATTGTGCAGAATGTACCAAAGCCAGCCATGGAGCACAGGACACAGTGATCCTACTTCAGTTTCGGCTTTTAGCCAGACACTCAGTGTGACCTGACAGAGTCCATTCTGCAGACACTTCCAGCCCTGGTCATGAACAGCATGCCCTCTATTCTTGCTTTTGAATGAAATTCTATTACACTTCCTTTGTACCCCAAAGAGTGTGTTTCCCCCAGTGGCAGCAGAATGAAGTGGGTGAGCATAAGCCCACCTCATGAATGTTGGCTGTAGCTGTCATTTAAATTCGTTCAGGGTCCTGGGGTATGTAGGTAGGTCTCACCTAGTCTTCGTAGATTGGGTGTCCCAAGTGGGTCCTTGGATGTTCTGGTAAATGAAGGGATATGAGCTCAGTCCACCAGAAGTGGTGCTCTATGGCTGGTGTCCAAGATGTGAAGGAATGAATGTTGCAGAACATGGGAATGTGGGAGGTCATTAGCAGGTGTCCTGTTTTTGCCCCTCCCTGAGAAGAGGCGGTTCTCTCAAGGTCATCAGAAGTCAGCTTCCCCAGCTACTGCTTCCTGAAACCCTGGGGCTAGATGGGCTTAGGTTAGTTATAAATGAGATGCCTTCCCACCCTTAAAGTCTGAAGTGGTCTTCCTCAAAGCATAGAGGCATCATCATCATCATCATCAATATCACCACTGCCATCAAAGCCTCTGTCCAGTAAAATAATAACAGCAATGATTTAGCTCATAATGTGAAGTGAATTAATGTATTACATGACCCACGCACGCTTACATTGTGGCTTAGCTTTACTCTGGGACAAAGTCTTGTTCCTTCGTGAAAGCCAGGAAGAGACTGAACAATCGGCCATCTTATGGGACAGAGGGTTTCAACCCAATGCCAGTTTTCATTGGCTGTGTGGCTTTGAGTGAGCCTATTCCTTCGCACTGTTCTTAAAACTCTCATTAAAGGATCTTCAAAGTCCTGCCCAGGGCTAAAGGACGATCGGTATGGTGGTGGTTTTAGTTAGAAGGCCTGAAGTTGGCCTAGAAATTAGCACAGGCAGAACAGGTGAGCCTGCTCATTCCTGACTCAGCCAGCTTGGAACACCCACGGCAGGTGCCACTCGCTTGCCCTCTGAGGACAAGCTCATCTGAGCGAGGCTCTGAGGATTCTGGTTCCCCAGCCCGACCCCAGCCTCGATGTGGAGGCTTCTCCAATCCCTTCCCCTTCCAACACCTTCTGGGATTTATGCTGCTGCTCAGACCAGCAAGGACAGCCTAGAAACTTCCCTGCCCTCTTCCTCTTCCAGCGGACTTACCCTAAACTGGCTCCAATGCAAACAGTTTTGTTCTCCACAGAATCCTATATGTAAAAACACCCCAGGCCTCAGCTCTCCTCCTTGGAGCATGGTGTCAGCTTCCAAAGGACTGGCCAGGTCTTTGTGAAGACTGAGTCTAATTAAGTGCCGAGAAAAACAAACCACATGCACAGGCTTCAATTTTAGGCTCTGAAAATAGCCAGGGCCCAGGATTCCTGCTGGCCTCAACTGTAAGATTTGTCTTTCTTTGCCTATGCAGTAGGGAGGAAGAAATCTGCAGGGCCTCTGCACCCAGAGACCAAGCAGAGAAGCAAGCAGGAGGAAAAGGCCTCCTACAGAGAGGGAGAGACCCAAGGCCTGTGGGAGGGGCAGGCCACCTCCTAGCTCCCTGCTTGGATTATCACCCTGTTTTATCACCCTATCCTGGAATGAGCTGACACCCAGGAGTTCTGGGCCCTGCCGGATCTTCCTCCAGGGCCGGCACAGCTGTGAAGGCGAAGCTCTGGCCAAAGTTGAAGCAAGTCTCTGGGAAACTCGGTGTATGCCACCACTGTGTACCCAGGAGATCCTCCTGAGCACTACGCATGAGGACAGACACCAGTAACACACGGGTGCCAGGCAACAAAAGCGCCTGCAAGTCGCCTGAATGTCCAGCCGGCCCTGGCCCACTTGCTGTCACTTTCTGGTCCAACTCTTCTGTCTCGTGGGGAGAAGTGAGCCTTCGGAGAGATCCTGGCATGGAAACAGCTTACCGTACAAACCGAGGTTATGTTTGAAGTGGGAAGAGAATGTACCTAACTCTTGGCTACCCGCCCCTTCTAGCTCTTTCAGATGGACCTGACCATCCATCTCCCAATACGTCCTACAGGACAGGGGCTCTATAGTATGTCTCCTTTGCTCCTTGCTTGCACAACTCCCAGGACCGAGTTAACAGGGGCAACCAGTAAATAAAGGAAAGACCGACAGACACACAGAAAAGCTGGGATCCAGTAGGCTGGGGCTCTCTGATGGAGAAGCTGCAGCATCCCGGAAGTTCAGCCTAGTTTTCCCAGACATCTTAACGAGGAGGCAGGCAGGAGCAAAGGTAGCGGAGCGAACTCCCGCACATAACCATCTGGGGAGAACAGAGCTGTGGTGGACATTTCCTGCACACCCTGCCAGCACTGGCTGGGGTTAGGAGTGTTAGGTACCCGCTACACCCAGAACAAAGTCTGAGGCCGGAATAGAAGCCTCACCTAGGCCACAGCAGAGACAGTGACCGCACACAGATCTGCACAACTCCAAACCAGACCGAAGCCTAGCACTAGAGAGGAGGAAGCACCCAGAACGTCCAACCCCTGGTCAAGAAGCCATTACAGCTGGCACCTGCTAGGAGATGGAAAATCAGTTTTCTCCAATGGCGTGACACGGGGCCTATCAACCACACTCCGGGCAGGCCCCGTGCTCAGGAGTAGTTAGCCAACACAAAACAGACACCGTGTGTGTGTGTGTGTGTGTGTGTGTGTGTGTGTGTGTGTGTGTGTG
>NW_026592890.1:23646085-23648966 GCF_907164565.1 Psammomys obesus | reverse complement strand
GTGTGTGTGTGTGTGTGTGTGTGTGTGTGTGTGTGTGTGTGTGTGTGTAACATTGGGAGAGGGGTTGCTGTTGTTGTTATGGTTTGGTGATGACTGTCTTTTTAGCTTTAGTTTTGCTTTCTTGTTTTTGTTTGTTCGTTTGGAGAGCCAGAGAAAGAACCTGAAGTTGGGTGGGTAGAGCGGTCCGGGGAGGACCTGGGAGAACCCGTGGGGGAGCGGAAGGAATAGGATATATTCTACAAAAAAAAAAAAAAAAAAAAAAAAAAAAAAAAAAAAAATTAAAAATAAATAAATGTCAAATGTAAGTGGAAAAAGTGCCCGTAGATGAAAGCCTCTGCACCCTGAGCCCCACCCTGCGGCTAACTGTCCCAGGCCTGACTGTACTTGTGGGGTTACATCTCCCAGCGCCGCCAAACCAAACCACAGAGTCCCCATTTGGAAGAATCCGTTTTCTAACCACCGGGGCCCAACATCAATAGCCACAAGTGGCAAGCCACGGACTGTGGGAACCAGCCAGGGCTCACAAACCAAACTCGCGTAAGAACAAGGAACTTCCCCTGGAGGGTACAGTTACCGTCAGAAAAAAAGGAAAACGAAGTCGGCAGCCCAGTCTCCTCCTCGGAGACTCCCTGGGCGGGGCGCCCCCTCACAGCGGGGAGATGTCCTCCTTCCCGGGCCGGCCCTTTCCTAGGGAGCTAATGATCCCCAGCTGCGCAGGCGTCTCAGCGTCCTCGTTAACCCCTTGGTTTGCTTAGCCAGAAAACACCGGGTTACCCAGTTCTGCGGAGGGCTTGCCCGCTGCCTGGTCAGCGGGGTGCATTTCAGGGGTTCTCCTGGGAATGCTGGAGAACGATCTGCTGTTTTCCCCTTGGTCATCACTATCTCTCCTGAACACTAGGGTGCAGGAAGCACGCCCCTCGCCCCTCCCCCAGGCAAATGAAGAAGGCGGGACTTAAACTTGGCCCTGGGCTCTCGGGCTATTCCTATCGCTTGTTTGGGTAAAATTAGGTGTTTTGTTGTTGTTGTTGTTGTTGTTGTTTTTTCAGTGTGCAGATCACAGAGATCAACACCCTTGCCCTGTGCGCTTACAGATGTTTGTGAACTTGAAACAAAACAAAACAAAACAAAACAAAATTTTGGGTTGAAAAATAGGAAGGGGGCTAATTGACTTTGGACTTAATACCAGTATCTTGGAACTTCAGCCACCTTATCGTCAACGTAGCTCAAGAAAAAGCATCTGCCTTTCATGCTGGAGATGGAGCTCAGGAGTGAGTGTCTACCCTAGTATTTGTGGCCCCAAGTTCCACCACCGCGATAGGTAGATGGGAGGGAGGAAGGAAGACAGGAAGGGAGGGAGGGAGAGAGGAGGAAGCCTCTTGGATTTATTTGAAAAGAAATAGATTCAAGAAGGGAAAGCACTGTAAACTGTGGAGGATTTGTTCTTACTTTATTTTTTTTTTTGGGGGGGGAGGAGATGGTTTATCATGGCTGAATCTTTTATGCCAACTGAAAGAAACCAGGTTGAAAAGAGGGTATGACTCTGAGCATGTGGCCTTGCCTGGGGCATGCTTTCCTGGGAAGAGGTGTGGCCCTGTCCTGTGTGTTCCTAACTGGCACAGGTTTGGGGGGCCATGCTATTCTGGGGGAAAGGTTCCTGGACAGTTCTTTCCCTCTCCCTGGGATTCTGGGAGGAGCCAAGTGGGGCCATTGTGATAAACACAAGAGAGGGATCCTTCCTGCCTTGGACTGTGTTTCATAGACCTCTGAGTGGTCCTGATACACAGAAATCCTGCTCAGTAGCTGCCTTAGCGACAGACTGTGAACAAGGAGAAATAAAAGACATGAGGAGGACAGTCCACAAGCCCCACTAAGACTCTAGGGACCAGGTATGGACACAGGGGTCACCCACATCTAGTTACATGGATCCAAACTGGAAAAGGGGACATGAGTTTTCTTACTGCTACCTGTGACAAAGTGACACCAACTTGATAACTTAAACCCACAAAAGTTTAATGTCTTATGATTCTGGATGTCCAAAGACCAGAGCGGCAAGAGCCAATGAGATGGCAGCTTCTTTCTGGAACTTGGGGTGAGCATCCAGAGGCCATCCTCATCCTGCATCCGCCACCCCTCCTCCATCCTCAGAACCAATATAGACAGTAAACCCTCCTTTCTCTGCCTTCCTTATGCCTTCAACTCCAGTTCCTCTGCTCCGGTTCGGAACCTTTCTGATGACAGCAGGCCCACCCAGGTCATCTTATGTTTTAGTTGTTAACCCTTAATTTCCCCTTGTTGCACGATCAGGTTTAGGCTCCAAGTTTAAAATATGGACCTCTTGTCCCGCAGAAGCCTAAACAGGCTGACATTTTTACCTTTGACACCGCCCCACCCCCTCTGGGATATCTAAACTTTAGTGCACTTCAGAATCCTGGCAGGCGATGCTCCCAGCTGTTGAAACCGAGCTTCTGTTAGATTCTGATTTATTACTTATGGCCCAGGGTGGCTGACTTAGCTAACCCCCACACCTTCCTGATACACACCATCAGACACCACACAGTGAAGAATCCGATTTCTTTTGTCCTTGGACTGGGTACAGTGAACACATTTTAGACCTGATTACAAAGTCTGCGATCAGGGGCTGATTGAGAAATTCTACTGTACTCATCAATAGAATCGATCTTACCAAGCTCCTATGATGTGCTGCTGGGCTCCAAAGCCTTCCATGCAACATCTCATTTAGTTCTCACAATCACACAAGATAGGATAAAATTGCTACCTCTATGTTTCAGATAAAAGGAGAAGAAGGAGGAGGAGGAGGAGAAGAAGGAAGAAGGAAGAAGAAGAAGAAGAAGAAGAAGAAGAAGAAGAAGAAGAAGAAGAA
>NW_026592890.1:23539110-23646075 GCF_907164565.1 Psammomys obesus | reverse complement strand
AAGAAGAAGAAGAAGAAGAAGAAGAAGAAGAAGAAGAAGAAGAAGAAAAAGAAGAAGAAGAAAAGCAGCTTCAGGTCTTGTCAGAATCCTCAAGGGAGGTGTTGTCCTTATTCTTCTGCAAACAGACAAGGACCTTTAAACTGAAGGGAGCTAAGGCCCAATGACCACAGCTACCTCTCACAGCTTCTCACTGTAGCATAGGTCTCCAGGTTGCAAACCAACTTGCGACCTCACAGAGGGCTGGATGTTTTTCCATCTCATGGACCCGTCAGCATCGGAAAACTGCCTTTGGTTTGAATTCTATAGTTAACAGATGTTCTAATGTGAAGAGCCTAACTGCACTGAATCAGGCATATGCAGTGTGAAACCCTCGGGGAAGATGTTTGTTTTCCTCCAGAGGTGGAGCCAGGCTTGGGCATAGCCAGGCCTCAGGGAGGAGGCCTGGACCTTGATGCTCAGGGAGGCATAAACACAGCAATTAAAGCTTAAGCTGCCCCAGTAGCCCTCTTTAATTACATTCTTCCTTAAACATCAGCAGGGCCAACAGTGCTGTGGGCAGGAAGTGGTCCATCAGGGCCCATCCTGGTGACAGTAACATCAGAGGGACACACACACACATTCACACACACACAAACACACACAGAGCCAAAAGGACAGTTTCCCTTCATTCCATGGCTGTGTTTCAGCCTGTGCCCTTTCCTGCCTCCCTTGGACTAGTTAAAAAAAAAAAAAAATCCCTGTGGCTCCCTCTCTGCACCAGGCAGAGAATCAATCTGGGCCACTGTGATGATTAATATTTGTCAACTTGTCAGGAGCTTGAGTCACCTAGCAGATAAACTCTGGAGGATTGTCTAGATCCAGTAAAGTGAGGTGGGGAGACCCATCTGAATGTGGGTGGCATCATCCCAGAAGCAGTAGAGAAGAGAAAGAGAGCTGAGCATGAACATTCACCTCTCTCTGCTTCCTGACGGTAGATGTGAAGTGACCAGCTGCCTTGGGGTCCTGCCACCGTGCCAAAACTGGAGCCAAAACAAACCCTTCTCATTAAACACACCAAAATAGATTCTTTCCATGAGGTTGCTTTCTTTAATAAGGTACTTTGTTGTAATAATGAAAAATAAATGAATACTACAGCCACCATGGTGCCCCATTTCATTTCACTTCTTTGGAACCCAAACGGAAGGGACTGTGTGCAGGGACAAGCACGTGACAGAGCTTGAGAGCTGTGCAGAGTGCATTGCCTCTTCTGAAACAGACACCATGAATAAGCATTCTCCTCGTTCTTGATGACATGCCTTCTCTATCTCCATCCATAATCTTCTCCATCCTCCTTCCTCCCTCCATTCCTGTCTTCTCTATCCTCACCTCCACCTCTGTCCCTGGCTCCTTTAGTCTCAATTCCATAGCCTCTCTACTTCCATTTCCAACTTCTCTATCCTCCCTCTCCATCCCTTCTATCCTCAATAACCGCAATCCTCCATCTCAAGCCCTCTATCCTCCATCTCCACACCCTCTATCCTCCTCCCCATCTCATCTCTATTTTTTCTCAATCTCCATTTTCTCTATCCCTCTCCTTATCTCCATTTCCTCTACCTTACCCCTCCATCTCTTCCATCTTCATCTCCATCCCCATTTTCTCTGTCTTCCCCCAACTCTATCGCTGTTATCCTTATCTCCATCTTTGTCCTCATCTTCTTTCTCCTCATTCCCATCTCCATCTCTATCCTCATCCTCAACTTCATCCTCCTTTCCATCTCTGCCCCAGTTTCCCTTCTGGAAATTAAACATATTGTCCTTCAGCAGCTTCCTCACTCAAAGCGGCATCTGTGGCTTGGATACAGGTCCAGTGGTCTGTAAAGTGTGTGCTCCTTTTGTGGCTCATCATGACCATCTTACAAAGTCAGAGATTCAAGGAGTAGACTTTGCAAACAAGGAAACTGACTCCTGAGAAAGTTGAAATGACTCAGTGTCTTAGTATTTCTAGATGAAACACCATAACCAAACAACTTGGGGGAAAAAAAGGTTTTATTTGGTTTACTCATTCACTTTACATCATTGTTAATCATTAAAAGAAATCAGGACAGGAACTCAAACAGAGCAGGCACCTAGAGGCAGGAGCTGAATAGAGGCTATGGAGGGGTTCTGATTACTGGCTTGCTCCTCATGGCCTGCCTAGCCTGCTTTCTTATAGAACCCAGGACCATCAGCCAAGGGGTGACATCACCCACAATGGGCTGGGTCCTTCCCCACCAATCACTAATTAACACAATTTCCTACAGGCTTGCCTGAAGCCTGCTCTTATGGAGCCATTTTGTCAATTGAGGCTTCCTCCTCTCCGGTGACTCCAGCTTGTGTCAAGTCAACATAAAACTAGCCAGCACACTCAGGGGACACGGTTGTGGGAGGCAGAACCAAGACGAGATATACAACCTTTGATGATCTTTCCCAGGACATTTGAGTCTCTTAGCCCTTGACTATGATTCTAGGGTACAGAGCATGAATGAAGAAAGCCAAGTGTGAATACGGTCCTCACCAACAGATTGTAGAGAACACTGAGAGAGCGCAGAAGACCTCACAACCAGCCACCTCTTGCTCACCATTAGTATGTAATCAAATTACTCTAATGGATTCATGAATGTTTGATTCACTTTGCTGTATGTTTTTATAGAGTAAAAATTATCAATCACTCAATGAGACCTGGATGAAGAATCTGCTCAGAACTTGCTGGAAGGGTATGCAGAGACTTCTGGGCACCCTCATGCCACCTGCATGGCCCTGCAGCCTGGCTTCCATTGCCTCAAGGTCATTAATCATCATTGTTCTGTCCCTGCCTGGTAGGCCCAGGCTCAAGTGGATGTGGTCTGATTTCAAGCAGACATCCTCGCTGATTCTGGCTTTGCAGTCTTCAGAGGTGCATGTGGCTTATTCCTCCTCCAGCTTCTTGTCTATGGTAGCTGTGGGCCCCTGTCTGTGCTGCCAACCTGCAGGGTAGGCAGTAGGATGGTGTCAGAATTTCTCCTTTGGAGGAGCAATCCCCCCTCCTATTGGGAAGAGAAACCAGTGGGCTCCTGAAGGCTCCCGGCGTTGGGAATACCTTGCAGAACCTTTGGAAACAGCCTTGCTCCAAGGCTGGCTGGCAGGCAGCACAGCCCCCACCCCACCCCACCCCACCCCGAGCAGTGCTCAGCCCTCAAACACACCAGAGTAATCTTCCACCTACTTGTGCAATCTCACTGTGAATAAGTCTGTGTATGCAGGTTGGAACCAAAGAGACCAGACTTGTTTCTTTGGGGGTGATGGCGTCCCTCCGGAATTCCTGGGAGATGAGGGAGCCCAGCTGCCAGGTTTGGCTGCTGACCCTGAGGCAATGCAGTTCAAGCTGGTGGCGTGAGGGGAGGAGACTGTGGCCAGACTGGATGGACAGGCTGCCAGTCAGAGACTTCCTCCTGTGGCAGAGAGATCACCTGTGTGCTCAGAATGGCTTCACCTTCCTAGCTGTGTCAGGTGACCCGAGCCTCCCTTGAGTCCTCCACCATTATCCTTGATGGTTCCTTGATACCCATTTGACCCTTGCCTTCCCTTAGGTGCAGACTTAAAGAAGTTTCCAGTGGGGAGGAAACACAGCTTTGCAGTTGTTAAGATATGGAAATCACAAGTGGTTGAGGAGCGTCTCATTGCCGATGTGTGTCATGAACTGGTTGTTCCATTGGAGGTCAGTTGGGCCAACTTCTGTCTATGCAGGTTTCTCTTGGCTCGGCAATGCCACATCTGGGCACCGGTCCTCCCAGAACTCCTCAGAGGTGTGAGAGAACATATGTATAAAATTGTTTGTTGCAGTGTTGCCGAGAACAACAAATGGTTGGAGGCAAACCAGTGTCATGCCAATCAACGGGTGAGTCTGGGTTAAGCCGATGATGTAGCAACGCAGCAGACTTCTGCCAGGTGTGGTGGCCCGCAGGGTATCCAGGACAGGAATTATTTCTATTTTTATACTTTACCTCGGATTATTTCTCCCCAGCTGTCTTTATATTAGTACATACTACTTGGATCCTGCATTTTCCATATATAAATACGGAAGGTTATAAAAAAAAATATAAGAGCATTTGACATGAGCATTTTCTCATGCATTTTTCATGATTATTGCTTTAACGGCTGTATGATTTTCCTTTGTTCTGATCAGGTACATCCTCATTCTGGTATCTAAGACAGGTTAAGGACACCCAAAGTATGAGGACACAGTGTTACCACTGCACCTGTCATTTAGAGGTCACATAGCACTTAAAGGTGACCTCATTATCCCTGCCTCTGCTCTCTAGTATCCTTCTCCCACTGTATTATCTGCTCTCGTCTCAGGAGCCAAAGCCAGTCCACCTCCATGTTTTTGAAGCTATCTTTATACAAGTAATAATACACTCCTTCCGTAAGTCACAAGAGTGTGTAAGGTGAATTGCCGATGGCTGAACCCTCTTGCTTCCTCCTCCCCCGCCCCCAGACTCAGCCATTGCAACGTCTCACCTAACTCCTTAATCACAGATGTTCAACTCTAGGTGCTCAGTCCCGTCTAGCTGCTGAACCCTGCTGGAAGGAGGGATATGAGCTTGACAGTGCAGTGATCTGAGAGCAGAGGGGACTTTCTCTACTGCTTTGATGGGCCGCAGAAGCAGCAGTTCCGTGGATGCCGTGCAGAGAAAGAGCCATTCTCCAGTTATCAGGGCTTCTCACTTCTTCAGCACCCTCCGACACTCTGCCATTGCTCACCCTAGGCCCTGCATTTCTAAAGGTCAACTCCGCTCAGGGCACGGCTGTACCATTACTCTATTGAAAAGGAGAGGCTCCTTGGTCTGGAATTTCTGGTGGCCTACTCTACTTGCTGGGGTTTCTGTTTGTTGGAGCACACTAAGTCCCAAATATGCCCACTTCCCACTCTCTTCTGAGCCTGTTTTGATCTTCATTTGTGGCCTGAGTGGCGATGTCAGAAAGCTCAGCCATCTGACCTCCCGGTTCAGTTGTTAATTTCCTCTACTGGTCTGGCTTTCTTCTGCAGCCCTCGTGGAACTCATTCATTTAGGGAGTTAACCAGGGCTGGGCCCGAACATTTCAGGCGGCCCCTTTAGCCCATCTTAACTATGTAACAGGTACAGTGCCAATCCAGGACAGGCACTGAGACCCCCTCTTCAGAAGCAGGGAGGCACATTGGCGGCACCAAAGCAGCTGAGCCATTGCCACATCGCCAGACCTTAGGCAGGACCTCACAACACGCACACAACCTATTCTCCCTCAGGTTTTCATGTGGACAGCGTTAAACTTGTACATTCTTTAAAAAACCCGTTGTTTTTATCTGTGTAGGGGCGTCTTCCCTGCGTGTTTGTTTGTGTATCACGTGCATATCTGTGCCTGAAGAGGCCAGGTTTGGATCCCCTGGAGCAGGAGTTACCATGTTGGTGGTGGAAATCAAAGTGGGTCCTCTGGAAGAGGAGCCAGTGCCCTTAACTCCTGAGCCATCTCTCCAGAACCAACTTCTACGTTCTTCATAAGAAAAAACCTAAAGGAAATTGTTTCTCCATCCCCAAAAGGGCATGGGCCTCTAGACCAGGACCATTTTTTCTCTTCAATGGAGTGGGTCCCATGCGTGTTCCCTCTTCACTCCTATACTTGGTTATTCCCACCAGCTGAGAGACAGCCACGCAGAGCACCACCGGCCGAGCCATCAGACTCAGCTGCCTTCCTGCCTCCCTATGCTTCCCAAGAGTGCCTGCGTGTCCTACAGCTTGGCTGCTGGCTAGGAATCCCACTTTCCTTTACTGTTGGTCGCCGAACTGAAGCTCTTGTGTGTGATCTGGATGCTATGTGGCTGAAAGCTTTGCCCAGACTACCCGAGTGTGAATGATTTG
The DNA here is from genome assembly GCF_907164565.1 of Psammomys obesus. NCBI lineage: Eukaryota > Metazoa > Chordata > Mammalia > Rodentia > Muridae > Psammomys > Psammomys obesus. Next base: position 23,640,184 of record NW_026592890.1, on the reverse strand, counting down.
AGGGCCTCATACAGATTTTCCTTTTTGAATCACCCGGCCCTGGGGCAGAGCATGGACCATCACACCTAGTGCCTATCAGTCATGCCGGGGGCTGGGGGCCGGGTCCTGGTCCTCTCGGGGCTGTCAGGAGGTCCAGCGGCTGCCACAGAGACTAAGCAGTCAAGGGGGTTTTAACTTGCCGTTGGCTGCATTTTCACCTGGCTTTGAGAACTCAAGTCTCACAGCAACTGGCACTGCAAGTCTCTTCTTCTGGGACGAGAATCCAGATGCACAGGTGGAAACGCCTCCCCCAGCTGGATGCCAGAAGATGGCATGTGTTTTCCCTTTGTAAGGGTTCAACTGTGAGAGAGAAACAGACTGCGGGGCTGTTTTTAGACAGCTCATCCTAAGGGTCTGACTCGCCAATCTCCTACCTCCTTAAACCGAGATATGAACTGTCCTGTCTCGGGCCCTTTAAACCAGATGCTTGGGATTTTCTCTAAGAGTAGTAATTTTTATAATGTATATTAAAGAGATGACACAGACAACGAAGGATAGTTTTACACATTTTGCTCCTTCTGACAGGGCCAGCAGTCAGACGTCAGCCTCGGTTCTGTTGCCATCAGAAGCCTGGAGATTGTGTTTGGTTTTCAGTGTGTGGGAGGGCCATGATGGCGGCCATTGTTTATTCACTGGAACCTTGGGTGGATGGCCGCTTCAGGGCTGGTCACTGTGAAGGCAGGCATCAGATCCTGCCTGGGATCTAACTGTCCTTTAGGGCTATGTGATAGCACACACCAAGCCCGGCCATCAGCCAGCCTCAACAACAGTGTAAATGTGTTTTATTGATTTGTCTGCTTGTCTACGGAGGTAAAGAGTGGACTGGAGAAGTAGGTTCCTTTAGTTTAGATGGCCTTGTAGGTCTCTGCCTCTCTCAGCCTGGGAAATGATCCCACCTGAAGACTGCCACACAAATGCAACCTTTTCTTTGCTGGGAGAACAGGACAGTGATGATGACAGAGACTTGTGGGCATGAGCTAGAGTGTGCTCAATGCTTTATTTACATGCGCCATCATCTCCTTTACAAACTAGATTATGGTTTCAAATGGAATACACAGGCAATATCTACAAACACCGTGGGGAGTAAGCACCTCCATTCCACTGGAAAGGGGCAGATTCCCAAATCAAACTGGTTTTGATCCTTGAGAAGAAAGGCGGCAGGGCTAATTCATAGCAACGTGTGGTTAGGCCAGGTCCTCAGTACTCAGAATGCAGCATGAGAGCGATTGCTCTGAAAGGACAAGCTGCTTCAAACCGAACGACGAACTGCTTCTTGGGTGTTAGAACATGGCCCCATGCCACACGAAATTCTAGTTTGTGTGGGGTAGAAGCAAGAAATCAAAACAGATAAGCCATTTTTACAGATACTGTGTACAGAGGTTTTTTTTTGTTTTTGTTTTTTTCATTCATGCAACTTTTTTCTTAAAAAAGAAAAAGTTAAACATGTGAAGCCCAAATGCACAAGACATTTTTCAGTATTCACTAATTCTTCTGGTCTCCTTCACATCTGTCCACATTTCCCACGTACATAATGTGCTAGGACAAGTGTACAAGAGAAGGCTGATTGCCAGACAATGAGATAATTTTAGAGAAATAAGTGACCAGACACACATTTTTTTTTTTTTAAGCAGCTACACAAGTGTCCCTGGAATGTGGCAGAGGCCTTGTAATCATTCACTCATGAAAGAAAAATACAAACGAATAAACTTCAAAAAGAGAAAAGAAAAATAGTTCATCCATCTAATCTGTATGTTATACACTTAAGATTTAGTTCAAATACCACATACCCCTCTGTTAGTTCTTTGGGCATCTGTTCTAAGGTCTTGTTTGACAGATAGGACCCACAAGACATCTCTCCCATCTCAGCCCTGTTCCCCTGCAGCTACTGCTCCCAGAACTGTTTTGTCACTCTACCAGTGATTGCTTTTCTATAGAAGGTCTGCTTTTAATTAAAAAAGAACATTATTGTGCCTAATCATTTGACCTTTCCCAAGAAATGAAGAAAAGAAAAAGAAAAGTCAAGAAAAAGAAAAGTCTGTATCACCTGGCTTTTGTTTCCCCTCAGTACTGGGGGGTGGGGGTGGGTGGTGGGTGGAAGGCTTTCTTTCTATCTCTCTGCTTTACTCTTGAAGCTCTTTTCCGAGAGTGTCAAATGCTGCTTGTTTGTTCATGGGATGGAGCTCCTTAGGAAAAGGAAAAGTTGTCTGTCCCTGCGGACTTTAACCTGTATGTGGGTTTTCAAGTTGGCTGAAGTCACACCTGAGATGCGGTGTACCTCTCCCGTGGAGTGTGGGCCACGAGGTCTTCTCCTCTGGCTGGGAAAGCAACACACACGATGCCAATCATCACCCCAAGACAACGCCTACTTTGTGCTACGTCTGTGTGCAAGATCCTGCACTAGCAGGAGAGACTTCGGAAAACAATCCTTATGTGCTTCAGCAGTCATTGTGTTGCAGAGGATGCAATGAAGAACGCCCCTCTGATGCATTCACAGTTAACAGGTATGCGGAACCCAGCCGGTCCTAGAGGACCAGGAAGGCTTGCCATACCTTCTTCTCTATCTTTGGTACAGGTTCTAGGAGAGAACCATGGGGCCCCCAAGTGCTCCAGTCTTCAAGACGAGGCACTCTGCTTTCTATACACCTGTCACAGACGCACAGGGCTCCCTAAGAAGGCCCACCACAGGCTTCTTCGTTTCTCATCTGGATTCCACGGGCTGGCCCTAGCCTGGCATGTCCATGAGGTCATCTGCTCAGATGTCTCGACAGAGCATTTTATTGTTACGGACTTAAGATATCTAGAAAGCTGCTTGGTGGCCAATGACAGGCAGACCCTGAAAGCAGGGTTCCAATAGAAGGCACGGAGGGCCCAGGCTCCACCTCTGCCGAGTCTGACTGCCACAGAACTGGGTTTATCAAGGGAGCCTGGTCCCTCTGTGTGGGGAATCTGAGGGTTGGTGTGCCAAGGCCTGGGCAGGCATCACTATTCAAATCTTGTCTGACCCTATCCAGGGTTTTGCCTTTTGCTTTCCTAATCTGCTGTGACTACTCTGGCCTCACACTCCTCTGACCCTGCTTCATCTTTTAATCTGTTTCTAGGACATTCTGTGAGACCTGGTGCCTGAAATCCAACAAACACTGGGAAATAAAATAAACGAGATATTATGTCTGACAGGAATTCAACGTTTTTAAAACTAGGGGAGCGCACAGGAGGGTTGCCTTCTCCCCCCCCACCCCAGTGCCCATGAACGGCACAGCTTAGTCTGCTCGTTTCTTTAGACTCAGGAGAGAGTTCTCAGGTCCCTCATGTTGGAAGCACGTGGGGTTCTCTCCCGTACCTGAGCTCTCTCCGCTCCTTCAGCCGCCACGCTGATGGCATTCCAGCAAGGAGGCAGCACCCTGGGAAGCCAGAAAGCCAGCCCTCTGACTCAAATGACACAGGTCCGTGTGGACGGCTGACTCCTGTGGAGTCAGGGTGGGGGGGGGCTGGTAGCATCATGGAGGGATGAAGTAAACAAGCACGGCTCACCGACAAGCAGACCACGTGAACACTATGCACATTTTCAAAATCGGACTTTAAAAATGAAGATTACAAACGTGTAGCAGTTTGGGAAAGGCAATGTGCTACGGGGCCTACTAGGACCACAACTGCAAGACAGTGTACAGTGTCCATAAGAGGCAGAGTGAGACCAACAGGGTCATCGCTCAGACATGATAAACTAGGTGAGGCAGGAAAAGCCGTGTGACAATGCCAAATGGAACTCTCGTCATGCCGGGGGCTGTGATCGCCACCAGCGCACCCCTGGAGCAGTTATAAAGCAAAGGTGCACGAGAGAGCGATGGTGGGTGCAGGGGACTGGGCAGCACGCCGGTGCTGGTGCCCACTGCCACAGTGCAAATGACAGCAAGAACTCGAGCAGGGGAACCTGGGCGGGGGACACTAGCCCACACTCCTAATGCCATGCATAAAGTTCCGGTTTTTTGTACTGTACATGATAAAGGATATTTATACACTTATATGCCTAATGCTGTTTATGCAAAGAAAAGTCTTCGTGTATCACTTTGGAGAAGTATGTGTATGCTGTGCTATTCAGAGCACTGTCACACCAGTTTTTTTAATGTACCAAAGGTGTTCCCAACTACGCTGTCTATCAAAGGGAGTAAGGAATGCACTCACACTTTGCAGGTTAAACAAAAAGCACCTATACAGCACCGTAACTTCTTGAAAACAAACAAACAGAAAAATGAGATCCACAGAAGCAGAAAAAGTTAAAAAAAAAAAGTTTAAATTGCCTTATCTTGTATTTCCATGTATCGCTTGCACAATTACAACCTAAGCTTTTTTATATATATATATTCACCTTGTATGCTATTTCCTGCCTCTCATACACTTCTACAAAGATCAGTGTACACACAGCAAGGCTAAAAATAATCAAAAGATGTGCATGTTTCAAAAACAGTGACGTTGGACCTGCCTTAGTGCAGACTTGGTTTGTCCGTTTCACACATCTCTCACTGCACGCTCAGTGGCTCACCTGCAAATCCATGTCTTCTATGAAGCAAAACAGCACACATTTCTTTTTGTTTTCTTTTCTCCTTAAAACTAAACCCGTTAGTGGCATTTGGCAACAAACAACAGCTGAGCTGGTGCTGTCCTGAAGAGGTCCTAGTGCCTAAGAGCGGACCGACACTGCCTACTGCCTCAGCTGAGGAGAACGACAGCAGATCAGAAGCCTGCTGACCAGGCAGCTGTGGAGTGGGCACTGGGGTCCCTGGACACAGACCACTCCCTGACTCAGAACTGGAAACTACTGGGTCAGATGCCTGGCTCCATTTGCTTCGCCTACACGTAGTTCAGTCCTGGACGGGTGTGCAGGGCAAACAATTGTGCCATTGTTCAGTTTTTAGAAAAGGGTAATTTTCTACTGAACAAAAGAAGAAAGAAAATCCCCCTTTAGTTTATGTAATGTGTTAAGTCTGTGGAGTCCCATAGGCTGAAGAGCTTGTGATGCTCAAAGCCACACTGGGAACCGGAACACACCTTCCTTCTGCTTAGGAGTGTGCTAGGGGAAGGACAGTCAATGTTTTCAACAGAAAAATACTGCAAGTTACTGTATGTAAAAAACTTAGAGGGTAAAAGGCAAACAAACACAAAACGACAGTTAACATATCCCATAAACCATCATGATAGCAAAACACTACAGAATCGCCAATGGGGGCTCCCGGTGGGCTCGGAAGGAGAGCGGGTGGTGCTGATGGGTGCTGTCCTCGCTGGCAGGTCACTCGCAGATGAGTTAGATTTTGCATACGGTATAGAGTTCTGTTCCACGGGTAAGGGCTCCACCCAGGGCCAGGGCTGCTAACAGTCTCTGCTGGGTTAGGAAAATGGTGTGGGATTCACAAAGGTGTCAGGCTGTAAACGGCATCACTGTCCACTTGCTGAGAGCAGATTTGGCAAAGGGTTTTCTCTGTAGGTCTTCTGTCAGTTAGAGGGTCTAAAAAGAGAAAAATCCAGAGTTATTAAGGCCATTCAGCAAGCAACAGGCAGGAAGCTGGGGGGGGGGGGGGGGGGTCAGCCCTCAAAGCCAAGTGATGAAGTAATGTTATTTTGCTACTATTTCATGTCTGAAATATAAGGACAACAGAGAGAATTATTCACCTTAGTTCTTACTATAGCACTCAAAAGTTAAAAAGCCCAAAGGAAATGGGATCTTGGACTTTGAGACAATAATAAAGGTACAAGAGGGCTGTTTTTGGTGGGTCTTGTTAAGTTAGGGCTCGCAAGGGTTTGGATTGGGGTCTGGTCTAGGTGTTTGAATGTAGCACGCTTAAGATTGGCAAGCTGGCTACCCAAAGCAGATAGCGGCACTCCCGAGTTCTCCCCATCAGCCCAGTGAACAAAATGATCTTGCTTAGCAGCCAAGGCTTCGTGAGATTCCACAGGGAATCATGGCTTCTCCACTGTGGGAGGCTCAAGTCGTCTCAAGTGAGCCATCGTGGGAATTAGATGTTTATACTGAATTTTTTTTTGTTAAACTACCAGCATTACCACCACTCTACAACATATATAAAAACAATTTTCCACAGAACATCTTGTTAACATCATTATTCTGTCTCTGCAGTCACCTGTGGAGGTCTTCCCAGGGCACGGGAATCCAGGGAGTCCAGGCAAGTTAAGAGGATTAACACTAAAAAGTATAGCCAGTGGGTCTGGTGAGGCGGTTCAGCAATTAAGAGCAGTGGCTGCTCTTTAGGAGGACCCGGGCCCACTTCCCAGCTCACAACTGTCCGGAGCTCCAGTTCCAGGGGATCTGATGCCCCCTCTGAGCCCTACGGGCACCACCCATGTGATCCATTTACATGCCAACACTCTTGACACATAAAGTAAAAAAAAAAAAAAAAAAAAAAAAAAAAAAAAAAAAATCTATGAAAAAATAAAGGATACTCAGAGACAAAGCTAAAGGAATCAACATGACAGGCCTCAGGGACAGAAAAGCTGTTGTCTGTGGAGACACTGCTGGTTGTCCTGGTAAACAGAGCAGGGCCAGGCGTCAGAGGAAGATCTGTAAAGTCATCTCCCCAGGAGGCACGAGTAACAGAAAACAGGAACCCCTTGCACAGTGCGGCACATCTACCACCTCCTCCTGTAAGACTTCAATCTCTTCAGAGACTGTCGGCGGAGTCAGACCTTTGCGGGACTGAGTCCTGGGCTATATTTACCTTGGTGAAAGCTCTTGACAGCAAAAGAAAGGTTTTTAATTTTTTTATTTTTTTTTGGAGGCAAAGACTATAAGTCAGGAAAAGAAGTCCCCTCTTTCTGTAGACCCCTGGTTTGGCTAAGGGTTTTCCTGAGAGTATTCTGTTTGGTAAAGCCACTAGACAATTTTACTTTCGCCTATTACTTTGAGGGAGAAAAACGGAAAATAATCTCTAGACCACAGAGGAACTTGGCCTGGCAGAGGTGGTGACCCTCTTCCAAGTCTTCGATGTGGGCTCACAGATGATGTCCTTGTGAAGGGATCAGGCCACTTCCCTTCACAGAGCTAATACATGAGTCTAACATCACTATGCCATCAATCAGCGGGGGACTCCATTCCCCAGGTCCCAACCCTGACTTTGTGGGTGTGCCTAGGGAGAAGTGCTAAGGTATTACCTAATTCTGACCTCTCCCGGGTTCCCTCTGGTGTTAATTATGCCGCTGTGAAAACTAGTGCACGAGGGGAAGATGACACACTCCATTCTCCAAGAACAGAGGTCAAATATGGCCTGCTTTGATGCTGGGACAGAGGGTAGCTAGGCACCCAAGGTGTCATCATCTAGTCAGGACTGACCATAGGCCCCGAAACTGGGACACAAGCCCCACTACAGTGGTCCAAAGCCACACCAGCAACAATCCCCTGCTGCCACACCCCCATTCCCTCAGCAAAGACGGACATCTTCTGGGAATGCCATTGTTAAAGGAATAGGCACTATCATCACTCTTCCCTTTCTGCAGAACGGTGTTCGGCACCTGTGACACCTTCCGGAGCTTCCTCTAGGGTCTCAGGCATGCTTCCCAGGGAGGCCTCCACAGGAAGCTGCCTCTGTGCCTGTGGACTGAGCCAGTAGGGCCAAAGACAGCGCCCACAGAGGGCACAGATCACAGGAAACCCTCACTTTGCCCCACAGGCAGGCCACTGCTTTGTTTAGTTCTTTTCTGTGGTGGAAGGGAATGTAAAAGAACCAAAGACACAATCATCCTAAGGAGGATGGCATAGAGGACTCAGGTGGAGAAAGGAATCCTAAGTCCCACTGATGTCTCAAGAGCTCTGAAGCTCACCCTTGGCACCTATCATACAAGAACTGAAATAGCAGGGGGGCAAAGTGACAGAACCAGCCGCTTGACTTGGGGGTTCAGTGAGAATGCTGGATTAGTGTAAGTTTCAAGGGTTTTATAGGAGTTCACTTTTAGTTAGCTTTGAGGCTTGTGCATGTGTTGACAATCCTGTAGCTTAAAAAAAAAAAGACTTTAAAAGAAAGGGGAGCAGACAGACAGCTGACAAACTTTACAGCTGTTCTTCTGCAGACTCACAATGTACCAATTAGCGATACAAAAATGCAGTCCTCTATCACTGCTGACCTCCATGGGAGGAAGAAAAGGCCTCTCTCCGGTAAATTTGAAATCAGGCTGCTGGATCAAGGGAAATGAAGTGGGGAGACCAAATAAATCATGAGGCACATTCTAAAAATATCTGTGGATGCTGTCATCTGGCAAGAGGTAGTCCCTTTGTGATCCTGCCATCCATGGGGAAGACAGGTTTCTGCCTAATTATCACCACCAAGTCGCACGATGTGCTAAGAAGGGCAGATGCCTTCAAAACGGCATCAAACAGAACGGCCTGGGTCAAATGAATTTGGACACGGGGCGTAAAGGTTCTCACTGCTGTCCTCCCACGGCTTAGCTCCGCTGTGAGAGGCTCGCATTTGCCAGCGGTGTTATCTTCTTGAAGACCCCAATAACTAATATGATGTGAGAGCTGAAAAGGAGAGCTGGGCGAAACCCTCCTGTCTACAGATCCACGAAAGTTAGTTGACAACTTACTTCTTGGCTAGAATTTTGATTGGGTGAAAGAATGCCTGCCCAGAATGCTAAGTTAAAAGAGAAACACTACCATCTTGTGCTCTGAAACAGATAAAATTTTAAGTCAACCCGCAACTCCAAGGTCAAGCTGGTGACCAAGTATGGGGCATTCAGGAAAGACAAGGAAGAGAGCCTTTGATTGACAGGGCAGCCTCTCACAGGGTACAGAGACAGTTGTAGGTTTCAGAGTTTTAATGCTTTTGCTGGAGCACAAAGCAAAGACATGCCTGCCTGCACCACTCTGAAAACAACCATCCCTGACCTGTCACACCCAACAAAGCCTTCAGAGCTGCTGTCACACAGGAAAAACATTTTTGTGAGTCTTTTTAAAAAATGATTTTTTTTATTTTATGTGCATTGGTATTTTGACAGCACGTGTATTTGTGTGAGGGAGTCACATTCCCTAGAACTGGAGTTGTGAGCTGCCATGTGGGTGCTGGGAATTGATCCCAGGACCTCTGGAAGAGCAGTCTCTGCTCTTAACCACTGAGCCATTTCTCTAGCCTGTTTTTGTGAGTCTTAAGTAAGGCAGCCACATTTATTTATTTATTTATTTTTCTTTTGAGCTGGCCTTTAACTTATCCTCCAGGCCTTCCTCCCAGCCTGTCCCCATACCCAAATGCTACACCTTACTTTAAAACACTCCTGTGGAGTTGTCTCTAAAGGTAAACTTTATACACTAGAAGGAAAAGCAAGGGAAACCTGAAAGAAAGTCACCAGGGGCTTTGCCTGGGCCTGGGCCTATGGCTGGCTACACAATGTTGGCCCAAGAGGGGATTCAGGAAGTATCATCTGTATAAAAAAAATCTATCTTGGCAAATGCTGTCAAGGAGCCGTGATAGCTCTCAAGACTCTGAGGGACAGACAGGTAAGAAGGCTGTAATCACACAGGAGGGCAAGTTTCTATTGGTGGCAAAGCCTCCCAGGGAGAAACCCGGGCCTTGTCTAGCCAACCTGTCTGGAGGAATGAGTGTATTCTAAGAGGTTTGCGCTCTCTCTCTGGCTATCAGACTGAGAGAATGGACCCCAAGAAATTAGAACCTCCTGCAGGAGAGGAAATGCTAGAAGCCCTTCAAGTCAGTCAGGGGAGGAGCTTATCTTCAAGAGAAACATTTACTGGTCAGACCTTGCTGGGGAGACTTGGCAATGAGAGAGTCGTGGGCATAGTCCACTCGTGGCCCGGCTGCTGAGCAGAGCACCTCGGTACTTTCTATTTGAACCCTGAGGCACACCTGGGGGTGTCTCGGGATCCTCTGTCCCTCTCTCCAACATAGCCGCATTTGTCTCCTTTAGTTGGCTTACTGAGGACAGGTGGCCAAACCAGGATGTGGCCCCTACGATCTGGTAACACTTGAGCTCTTCCTACCAGGTGAGTGAAACATGATAAACAGGACGACACTTGCAAGAGCACCAGAGGAAAGGCAGTAATATGCACGTTACTTAAAGACAAAAAGCATAGCTTGCAGATATGACAAGGGAGACTGGCGACACGCTGCACTGTGGCGTGCTCTATCTCCTCACGACACTGAAGCTTTCCAGGTGTCAGGGAGAGCCTCCAAGGCCTGGCCGAGAGCTGGAGACAGCTCCCTCAAGAGCCTTTCGCTTCCAGGACACTCTGACCCTAGACTTGTCTGCCTGCCGTGCTGGCCAGCCTTTGTGCTGCGCTGACAAAATGCAGGGAAACCGAGAGAAGCAACAATTTTCGAACTTCACAGCGGAGGGCAAAGAGCTGCGCCAAGGATTACTGACGGCTGAAGAAAGCCGCCTCCACCTTGAAGGACAGTGAGACCCTCCCCATGCAGATGGGTGAGCAAAGCTGTAGACTGCATCTGCTCTTGATTCTTAGATGCAAAGTCTGGGATTATACTCCTTTAGAAGAATCACTTTTGCCAAGTGTGGTGACACATGCCTTTAATCCCGGTACTAGGGAGACAGTGGAAGGCAGATCATGCGAATTCAAGGCAGGCCTGGTTTACATAGAAAGCTCCAGGCCAGCCACGGCCTACGTAGTGAGATGAGAGAGCCACTCTCAAAAACAAACCAACAAACAAAAAAACCCAACCCAACCAACCAAAATAACCACTTATTTTTTTTTTGGGGGGGGGAGGGGGAAGAAGGATTGGAGTGGAGGATGGGAGGTGAGTTAAGATCCTCTCCAGATTGGTAGTCAATTACCTTCAACTAAAACACCTAACATTTTAACTGGCAGGGACCTGTGGGATCGAGTCCTATCACTTTCCACCCTCTCCACAGCACAGTGTGCTAAGCAGAAGCCGCACTCTCACCAGGAAGTCCTCTCAGGGACCCGTCGCCCGGCCTGCTGCCCTCCCATCCAGTGAATGGCCAGGCAGCCCTTCGCATCTGCCTTCCCAGATGTTCTCTGTCTCACCACTATGCCCTATATCTGGCACAAAAGCATTTAGTGCCCAGAAATCCTACCCTCACTTTGAGTTCCCAACACACTGAATTCCTTGACAGCAGGACAAAGTCTTTACAATGATTTAAGCACTAGGGAGCACCTGCTATTTTAAGAGCACCGTCTTGCACACCAGTATTTGCTCTCAAGCGGCATAAATTCCAGTGAGTGAAATAAATGTTCCCAAGTAGCCTGGAGAGCTTAAAGTTGTTGCTGTTTTTAAGGAAAAGGTTCACAATAAACCTTAGAGAGGTGAGTAAATGGGCCATTCTCCTGCAGTGGCCCTTACTTCCTCCCTGCCCATCCCCAAATCCAGTGTCTTCCTGCTGATGCGACTTCTAGAGCATCTTCACATTTGCCAAGAATGAGGCTTACTGGCACCCAGGCAGAACCTACTGTTTGTGGAACAGAATCTAAGATCTGTAATGTTTCCCAGGGAGGAGAGTTAGCTCTAAGTTTCCAAAATTCCTGTTTCTTAGAAGGCGAAATTGAATAGAGGGTACATTTTAACGTTCAGTGGAGTCTCACCTATGTAATAATTAGCCTTCCTGTATTTCTGTACACCCTACCATAGAAAGCCCTCAGATTCCTACATTAGAATTCCTGCTACTCAGTCTCAAGCTGCCATCACAATGAAGAGGTCTACCATTTACAGAAGAGGACAGGCACCTTGAAGAAATGTTTATAGACATAAGCCAAGATCCGAACAGTCCTGTTTACCTTCACTGGGTGTGACCCTGGGGTGAGGTGGGGTGACAGCATGGAGGTTGAGGTGCTCTACAGCTCCTGAGGTAGAGTGTCTACTTCTAAGCCAGGCCCAAGACTTGCAGGGGACACAGACGGTGGCCAAGAACGGAAAGAAGAGGGAAACCGAGAGGAGCAGAAAGGAGGGAGCTGATACCAAGGTGAAGGAGATGATGGGTCTCCTTGCAGGCTGGCCACCTCATCAGCTGTGCTGGCTCCACGGGGAGGCAAGCTTTGTGCTGGTGTGGCGGGAACTTAGCCGGCTCTGGCAAGGCGTGCTTTGACTGAGGCACTCAGCGGCAGAAAGCATTTCAGTTCCACCTTCTAACAGATCCATAACATTAAAAACCAAACCAAACCAAACCAAACCTGTATGGCTTTCTGATCATTTCCGTACATATAAATGATCAGTTGTTCCAGTGAACCACAGGGCCATGTTTACAATCAGAGCCCCGGTGGAAAGAGTGAGGATTCTGACTTTGAACCTAAGTCTAAGAATACCTCTGGCTGGGGTCTCCTTGGCTATTAATTTCCCCAAGGAACCAAATCAAACATTCCACAGGGATATAAATATTTAGTTAAAAGAAGAAAGAAACTGTATGGCCTGGACTTCTTTCATCAGAGAGGAAGAGGGTGAAAGACTGGCATAGGAGGAAAAAGGGAGGCGGGAAAGGGGTCTTGGTGGCACACAAACCCTCCATTAAATCAAGACTGACAATTAGATCCAATCCCTCCAGAAACACTGGAATTACCCTGAGATGTCATGGCCAAAGATTCTTGTCCTTCAGCAAATGAACACTATGGGCAGAAAAGGTCACTAAACAAGCAGAAAAGCTACAGCTGTAGAGTAAGGCCCACATTTCTTGCTGAGAGAGAAGGAAATAAAAGCAGACCAGATCCTTGCAGCCCAGTTCCCTCGGTCCTCTTGGAGTGGTGCTCCAGGACTGGCCGGCTGTTTAGCACTAGGGAAGCACCTTGAAGACAGCCTTGCCTCTCAGCTGAGACTTACCGGAGCCACAGCACAGTGACGGCACTTCCTGACCCCCAAATCGTGTTGTGCCCAACAGGTAACCACCAGCTTTTAGAGGCAGACCGCTGTGTCTGCCCACTTGCTAATTTCTTTCTGCTTCCACAGACGTTTCTGCGTCTCTGAGCACTCTGGCATACCTGGCAGAGATGGTGAGGATGGGAGAGCCAAGTTCCCTAGAAGCAGTGTGGTATCTCAGGTGGAAGCTTGCAAGACTTCTCCCACAGAGGCCTGGTCCTGGCTCCAGTGAAGACCAACAAATAGCCTAGGGAAAGGTAGGGCCTCTTGGGCCTTCAAAGATGCTAGTGGAACATTTCGGTAAGGCTAAACCCTCACCAGTCCATCTGCGGCAGAACTTCCTTTTGAAAGTGGAAAACACGAGCCTCTCTAATGTGTATCCCCAAAATGGCAGAGACTTGGAGGACAAAGATCCAGAAGGCAAAACGTTCACCAAGCAGGCATGGAAAGAGACCCAAACTAGATGTAGTTGTCATGGAAGGCCTTTTGCAAACAATGTAAGACTGACTTGGTTGCTTCCTATAGTCTGTATGAAATTATGGGATTGTTTAAAATCCCAAGAAACAGTGAATAACCTCAAGTGACAAAATACAGCATCCCACATGAAGGTCCCTATGAAAGCCAGCTCTGTTAGGGAAGCATAAACGCTCGCCCCACTGTATAAGTGAGCCCAAGAGACAAATGATGTGGCCGGACGCCACAGTGCCATGAAAATGGTCGCCACCTGTGAAGGTCAGTCTCTCTGCCATCTCAAAGGCCTTATGCAATTCCACTGCAGAGAGGTGATTTAATTTATAGCTCCCCTCTGAGCGGAGCCCAGGGACGACGTGCTGAAGTGCCCATTCTCAATTTGAGAAACTGGCCCTAAAAGCCAAGTGTGAACTGAACTAAAGGAAAGGTCCTGCTGGATTTTTAACAAGAAGCCAGCATCTGGGGTCAGCCTGAGCTGTGACCTAGCTGCGTGGAGCTCTGGAAGTGGTAGGCCCTTCATTTTTATGCCCACAGGAAAAACGAGTGGAAAATACGTAACAATGAAGTTGTCGGCAGTGCTGAGCAAGAGACTCCAGCGTGCTAAGGCAGGCAACTGTGTGGGTCTTTGGCTTACATTCCTGCTGAAGGCACTCTTCATTGTAGGACAAAAGGTTACTCCGGCCACCACCTCCTTCCCCTCCAGGCCAGGCATCCCTCAAGGGACAGACCTAGTTTGAGTCACCTCTTTTTCTCATGCCAGTGAGCGCTCAGACAGACAAACTTCATTCAGTGAGTTCTGGCTGTCCCTGACCCCGTGTGGGATGGGCCACAGTGCAGGGCTGAGAAGTGCTTGCTGTGTGATGAGGCATAGGAAACACCGAACAAGTATCAGGAGAGTTCACAGTCTTCCAGACTGATGCTGTTACCATGGATTTCTCAAAAAAAGATATGATGCACTATATTAAAAACTTAGGAAACAGTGAATAGTTATCCATTTTCCTTTGCTGTCATCAACACTAAAGAGATCCAATACAAGTTGGGTGTTGTGGCGCACGCCTTTGATCCCAACACTTGGGAGGCAGAGGCAGGTTGATCTCTGAGTTCAAGGTCAGCCTGGTCTAGAGAGTGAGTTTCAGGACAGTCAGGGCTATACAGAGAAACCCTGATGCAAAACAAAACAAAACAAAAACAAACAAACAAACCAAAAAAATCAACCCCAAACCAACCAACCAACCAACCAACCAACCATGCAGTCAGTCTCAGCATGGATGACAGGTGGACTAGGATGGCTGCAAGGCAGAAAATGCTTTAGGCTTGTTACTGCAACCAAAGACAGAGGGACGGCAGCATTCTTTCTCCACACAGCACACCACAGATCTGTTTACCCTATGCTACATTTCCTAAAACGAAGTGACTGAGAAAGAAAATACTACCTGCATCTGTTGCTACGATTCTGCTTTCTGTTGACAGATGAAAACCTAACATTAGAGACCTGTTAGTAATGTAGCTAATGGCCGAAGCAGGAGAGCCCCACCCCCTCACTTCACCATCTAGCTTCCCCTATGGATGGCTTCCAAGTTTTACCATATAGTAGTTTCATAGAAAACTACATTCTGAATTCTCCCCAAAGGGGCCTCCGAATGCTAAAAAAAAAAACAAAACAAAAAAAAAAAAAAAAAAAAACAAAAACGAAGAGTAGTGAAAAGATCTTGTGATATCAAAACAAGAGTGAGATTAAAGTAGCTTTCTTCTGTGAGAGGATGCTTGTCAAACTCCAGAGAGCTCACTGGAAGCCCAGCCTGCTGCCCCCATGCCACCTCTCCCACTCGTGTACCTGTCGAGTCCACAGGCTCCTGCGGAGGCCGGGACTCTACCCACCCAGGACCTGACACTCAGAACAAACAGCTGTTCCTCTCTGCAGATAAGCCTGGCCCTGCAAGGCTCCTGCCCAAGCCCTAAAATGGGTGCTACACGTGAGACTCTCCCCAGAGAAGCCTCAGTGGTTCTCCAGCAAGATGTCACCTGGCCAGAGCGGCTTGCGCAGTCACAGTATGGCCACGTGACCTTGTGCTGGCACACTGCAAACTGGTCTGGCTAGGACAACGCAGAAGCAAGCCAGGAAGAATGGCGCTTGGGAGCTGGGGGGAACAAATCAGAGGGATGTGAGGCCTAGAGTGGCCTTTAGGCCTGCTTCCAAATGTAAGAGAAACACTTAAATAAAGTGGAAACAAGTTAAGCTTACAAGTTAGAAAACAAAACAAAAACCAACCCCTGTTAACTTTCTGGGTCACACTGTGCTCCTGATGGCTGACAGAATTCATTCTAACACAAGATGAAACCAGGCTCAGGCAGCCCCCCGCCCCCCGCCCACCTACGATGTTCCTCCTCTTGTCCTGCCATCATGCAAAGATGTACTGTTCTCAGGAAGACTTAGTAAATTTATCTACGGTTTGTTTTGTTTAGTTTTTAGAAAGGGTCCACTATGAATATCCCATGCTGGCTTTAAACTCTTGATCTTCTTCCTGCCTTAGTGTTTCAAGTCCTGAGATTACCAGTGTGCTATAATTTTTATTTATTTTATAACTTTTATTATGCTTTTATGTTTTCTCATTATCATGTGACTTTTTATTTAAGTGTATAATGTGTGCAAGTGTGTACATGAGCATCACTGTGAGCATGGAAGTCAAAGCAACTTCCGGAAATCGGCTCTCCTAATTTCCTTGGGCTTGCCTGGTAGGCAGGCCCTTTTACCTGCTAAGTCATCTTGCCAGCCCCGACTTTATTTTAACAGGAAAAAAAAAATCCTCTCAAATCTACTTCCCTTCAAATGAAAAATCTAAATAACAACCTGAAGTTCCATTGCAGTATAATGGTGAAATGTACTGTCTTCACAATAGAAATTTATCACTAATAAAAGTCTATCATCTATTTAAATCTCCCTTAACAGATTTTCATACAATTTTTATAAACACACACACACACACACACTATGCTATTCAACTAGAAGGAAAACCTACACTGGAAACAAACAAAACTGATAGCACATTTTCTTCTGAAGTCTCTCTAGTGATAGGAAGTGGCCTTCTTACAATTGAGAACAAACTGAACTTTCTTGTGTCTTCAGAAACCACAATCACATTCGACAAAGTTTTTATTCTTCCAAAATCTGAGTATCTCTGTTTCTAAAGGCAAACCTCCTGGCCCAACAGGTCTGGTGTAACTGGCTGGCACTCACTCCACTTAGCTTCCGTTATAGCCATCTACCGACTCGAGGCTGGTAAGTGACTACGGCCGATGTCTGGGTTTCTATCAGTGCCTGGGAAAGTTTGAGGAGCTTTGGACTGAGAATACTCTGCCATTCCCCTTTCCACGGCTACCCAGGGAGGGCTTCAGTGAGCTCACCATAAGAGAGCCTTGTAAATGCCTGCACCAGGGAGGAGGGCTAAAATGGCTGGGGTGAGGGCTTTCAGTGCCTTTTCTCTTTTGTAGCACTTGAAGGGGGAGGTAAGTAGCTTGCTGAGATTGAAATGAAAAAAAAAAAAAAAAAAAAAAAGAAGGAAAAGAGGGTGCTGATGTGCAGAGCTTTTTAACACTGGGCATCAGAGGCACATACTGAAACAAACAAGTTGGCAGAAATAGCCAGACTCCCCTCCCAGCCCAGGAAAAAGAGTTCCAGGGAAAGTTTGTCCATTATTCATTCACACTCTGGCTTAGTCCAGAGTGCTTGTGCTCGCTCTCTCTCCTTTACCTCTGTGACTCCCTGCTTGCTCATTTGACAGTGTGCTCACACAACTGCACTTAGTCTATTTTAGCCTGGTGTAGTTTTACAAAACCCTTTCCCACTCTTCTGTGTGCTTGGGTCTTGCAGTAGCCCTATGGAATAGCAGGACCATTGTCTTCATTGCTTAAGCTGGAAGAGAGAGGCTCAGGACCAAATGGCAAGTTCATCACTGCTGCTGTAATGGACATTCAGGGCCTTACTATTATAGCCCGGGCTGGCCTCAAATACATGCCTCACCTCTCCTCTGCCTCTCATGTGCTGGGATTATAGGTGTGCCCCACCTGTCCAAGTCCATTGCTTTCCTCACTACATCACAGCACCCGCTGGTTCTATTACAACAGCATTAAAATACTGCCACTTAAGAAATAGCATGTCCCTCCCACAGTCCCTGTGTCCTTCCTTCCCAACTTGGGCCAGCCAGAATGGCTTCTGCTCTTCATGAGGTGGTAACACAAGGAAACACACCATGAGCCCTCCCAAGCGCATCCACACAGTGAGTGGGCTACGGGAGGGCACTTGATGAAAGATGTGAGCATCGATACCAGCTCAACAAAGCCCCTGGGCCAGAGGAACAGAGAATATTCCGTATCTTTTCTGTGGGTGTGTGGCAGCTACTTTGTGGTAACCAAAAATTAAAACAAAAATAAGAGGAGCGGTCATTGCCCACAACCATGACTTTGTATCTGACATCATTCCCAGGTGTTAAAACAGATGCACATAAATGCTCCTTCTATAAAAACATATATTTTTCAACCTAATTTGCTTTTTTAAAATGCTTTGTGAACCCCGATAATGATGGCCTATGCTTCAAAGAATAATCGAATAGATTGTTCTTTATATATCAATTGAGTCCAAGAACACACCTTCTACAGTTAAATCAGAACTCAGGCAGAATATTACTTTTCTAGGGGCGAAGACCCATCACACAGAAGATGAAGCCAGTGCTGGACCCGAGTCTTTGTAAGAACTCCTCAGGCTGGTATGCTTCACCTTGACCTTTGACCTATGACCTACGTGCCTCCTTTCCTCACCTTTCCTGCTTCCTATCATCCATCCACACACAAAGGTAGGAGAGCCTGTGTCACAGCTCTGTGAGGACAGAGGATAGAGAGTGAGCTCTTTGAATATTCAGGTGTTCTCTTTAATACTCTAGTCTGCAGATAAACTCTAATAAAGCGCCTAGAGTCATGGCTGCTCCGTGGGTTCTTCATGGGCTGTTAAGGGTACAGCAGACAGTGACCCCCAACACCCCCACCTGTTATGCTCACGCATGGCACTGGGCACTGACCTGCTTTGCCCACTTCCCCTTTCCTCAGTGATCCTTCAGCCTGGCACCCAGCTTTGAGATGAGGCCTGCTTAGCACCAGTGAAGTTCCCCACGTTCAAACCAACAACGTTCTGTGTGGAGATGAGGGAATCAAAGTTAAAGTCCAACCCGTCGGCGTCCATGAGTTCACTACGAATAATGGATTCCATGTCACATTCCAAGCTCCCATTGAACATGTCCAGGTCCAAGTCACTGGGGAACTTGTCGTGGCCCATGACAGGAAGGTTTGCACTCGCTGAGTACAGTGAAGAGCCTGAGAGTGAGTCCGAGAGGGTTTGCATAGACTGGCTGACGGGAGACTGGTGCTGGTGTTTGGCTGACCCGAGGCTGCTGGAGTCACTCAAGCCCATGTTGCTGACAGAATTGGACAAGGCACGGCTGCCACCAAGAGTGCCCTGGGTTTGGTGCTGGAGCAAATTCTGATTGACCAAACTCCCCTGGCTAGGCTGGGCAGCAAAGGACATCATTGGGTCGTTGCGAAGCATCACGTTCCGGCGGGCGTTCTGGGCAGACACAGCCGTGCTGGCCTGAGACATCAAGGGGTCTGACTGGGTCATCATGACATCGCTGTGGCTGAGCGAGTCTGAAGTGAGCAGGTCTTGGAGTGTCTGGTTACCATAGTGTGACATGGAAGAAAAGGTGGCTGGCTTGTTCTCTTGGATGGTCTGCATGGGTGACTGGCGCAGCGAGTTCAGAGACGAGGGTCCAAACACGGTACTGTTAAAGGAGCTGGTTGGGGACCCCAGGCCGGAGCTCTTGGCGGTATACGGGAAGCTGGAGCTCCGCTGCATGAGCCCCCCAGGAGGCGACGGCTGGGATGGCGGGAGCGTGATGTTGTCCAGCAGGTCATCCATGAGGTTGTCAGTCAGCCCGTCGTTGAGATTCATGGTGCCCGCCATGTCGGTCAGCCTCGGGAGCTCCACAGTGCATGGCTTGCTCACAGAGGGCGACAGGCTGGCGGAGCTGCTGTAGAGCATGGGGGAGAGTGGGGCGTCATCGTCCTGGACGTCATCCAACTCTGTGCTTGCCAGGATGGGTGACAGGCGGCCACTGACTGTGCTGGCGTTGGAATTGGTGCGTGAGCGGAAGTCGGTCCAGGCATCCAGCTCGTCGCTGCTGCGTGATGTGGGGCTACCGGGCCACTTGGCCAGCTGGGAGGGACTGTCGTCTGCCGACTCTGGGGCTGCCTGCAGGGCAGCCTTCTTCTTGGCCGCACGGCCACGGCTCTTGGTGTACTTGTTGCTGTTGTCCATGGAGACGGCCCGTCGCCTGGGGGCCTTCCCACTCTTCCCACCATCCGGGTTGATGATCCACCACGAGCTCTTGCCAGTCCCTTCATTCTGAACTCGCATGAATCGGCTGTGCAGCGACAGGTTGTGCCGGATAGAGTTCTGCAGAGAGAGAAGGGAAAACGGACAATGTGAACAGAAAGGTCCAAACAGACATTTAGTCTTCAGTCTTCAAAGACCTCTCAATTAAAGATGGGTGACCTTTAAAAAATTCTTATAGATTTTTTTGGGGGAGAGAGGGGTATCACACACGCACATGGGTGTCAGAGGACAACTTGTGGGAGTTGGTTCTTTCCCTCCACCATGTGGCCCCCAGGGACTGAACTCAAGTCAGGTAGGCTAGCATTTTTCTTCAACAACAGCCATCTTTGTGACTTGGAACAAAGAGCCAAGTGAAGTGGGAAGCCTCATGTGGGGGTGGTGGAGACTTCCACATGCAGGAGCTGGGAGCAGGAGCTCCCTCACGCTGCTTCCCCCAACTCTCACACGTTACTGCATTCTGTAATTCTGTTTCTTATACTGCAGTCCACACTGATAATTCATTACCATGGCACTCCGTTTCCACAGTTTGCAAAAAACTTCCCAGTTCTCAGAAACCCAGTCACCTAGGTGGCCAGTCTGTTCTCTTTCAGTCCTTGGTTCCATTCATACAGAGCCAGCAGTTACCTCTTAAATGCTTCTATCAGAAAGTGTGACATTTTACCTGTTCCCTCTAGGATTCACCCTGCCACAATTTCACAACTTGCCATATAATTTCTGCAGAAATGAGAAGGGTAGGGAAGGCTTTCAGGGACAACCAAGGAGTAAGAGTACCTCGTTTAAAAGAATTTGCCTCATTTACACACTCTTCACCCTCAGGAAGTGTTGGCTAAGTAACTTCCATCCAAAGAGTACAGTATGAGACGGGAAGAGAGAATAAATCTGCAGTGGAGAAAGCTGAGAGCTGCCGTGTTGGCTGGGTGAGCAAGGCCAGTGTAAACAGGGAACAGCACATTGCTAGTGTGCATCCTGGATAGAGCACATTGAAAATGCTAACTTCTTCATCAGTCTTTCTCCAAAACCCAAATCCACTCTAAGAAAATATTAACCCCAATTAAGGAGCATTTACAAAAGCGTGTTAGTACCCCTACAACCATCGCAGCCAAGGAAAGACTAAGAAGACATAGGGATTGGAGCTGACGCATCCTGGATGGGATCCCATTGAGGGAAAAAGAAAATTTGGTTAAGGCTGATTAGCATGTATAGACTTTGGCGTACAATGACAAATATTGGCTCATCTGCTGTGACCCTTGTACCAGATGGTAAGATGTTAAGAGGAGATGCTTGATGGTGAATACGCGTGGATTCCGTCATTTCCACATATCTAAAACAGCCCTCTCCCTTCAGCTGGGCACCCCCCCCTCCCTTAAAGTCCTAAGTATCTTCGCTTCTATAAGAATCTTCCTCTGGCTTAGTAGATGCACCCAGTGGTCAGCCAGGCTCAAGCCTTATCTCTGTCACTGGCCAACCACATGACATACAGATCGCTTTATCTGTCTGAAGCAACAGCAGGTTCCCATCTTCATTGTGGCACGATGATCCAACCACCCCTCCCTGCTAGGGATGACGTAAGGATGGCAGACGAGAGCGCACTGAGAAGCCCGTCACACCGTGACTCAGTGCCTTCTCTCAGGAAGCGTGCGTCCACCCTGAAGGAGCTCGGAGCCTGGGGAAGGCTCGCTGTAATCTGTGAAATGCCTCATGTACGGCAGGGAGCAAGTCGACAGTGTTCCCCACATCTGGAACAGCCCCTGCAAGCCACAGGAGTTCTTATTGGCAAGTTAAAGATGAAAGACACTGTCTGATACTACATATTAAATAGAACACTTCTAAGAGTCACATTTAAAAAGAATTGGCAATCCCCGACTGTATTTATGTGGAAGATACAAATACATGTGTTCTGCCAGATTGTTTTTAAAACACAGGAAGTCAACAGAATTTTTTTGTCATAAGTAAATAAATCAAAATACACAGTATTTCTAATGTACATTCCCATTCAAGAAGGAACTGCGGTCCAGGCTGGGCAACGAACAGCAATTATGGTCCCAGCTGCCATTTTCTACAAAATGCCTTCAAGATGGCTAAGATAACAGGCACCACCCCAAGGATCCAATGAAGGAGGTGCTGCCCAGAAGACAAATTCCCCGTTCCCCTTTCACATTTAATGGTTTTGTGTTTATATGTGGTGTGTGTTTGTTTAGAATAATGGCACGTGTACTAAAGGTTCAGAAATTTTATTCCTTTGAATCAGAATCCTTTCTCTCTGAGGTAGGTACAGAGCACATTCCTGACATGCACTTGCAGAGAAGAGCAGGACAGGCCCAGTTTGCGTACACGGCTGGCTCAATGTATTCAGTGAAAAAATGTAAATACAAACTTTCGGGTTAAAAGCAAGCTGGTCCTGAGCCTTTAGGGGAGCCATTTAATTATTCCCATCTGTCAGCCTTCTTTGCCATAAAGCATGGGAAGAGTTCACAAAAACACCAAACATTTATGAAAATGAGCAATCTCAGATATTCAGTGATCCTGTATGTTTTTAAAGAATAATATTTTAAAATGTATTTTACTGTTAACCAATTTCAAACCTACTAAATGGAGTATTTTATGGATTTTCTGTCACCTCCTATGACTATGACTCTAACCCCTAACAATGTATATGTATAATTTTATGCAATTACAAGTGGCTAAAATTAGAGACAGATCTCAAGCTTCTGTTAGGGCCTGGGACACCTGGCATGGAAGGCCAGTACTACAGGGAGTAAGGGCAGGAATGGGTCAGGAAGACTAGCCTCCTGACCAGGTCCCTAATTACAAAGGGAAGATCTGAAGGCCTGCCAGATCAAAGCAGGGCTGGCTAACGAACCCTGGGTTCTGTATGCATTGCCTCGGATTCTCATAATATCAGTGCCCTGATTTTGCATGTGAAGGCTCAGGCTTGGAGACATGAATCAGTACAGCCCATCGGCCAGCACACGGGACCTTCAACTGGAAGTCGGTCCCCAGTGTTCATGTACTGCTTTTTCTCTGTTTCTTCACAGGCCGACAAACAGGTTAAGTCACCATTTCATGCATCTATGCAACAGTTCAAGAAAAACACCCAAAGCAACTATGATTTAAGAAAGAAGATAAACACACACACACACACACACACACACACACACAAATAATCTTATTGTGACTTTATTTATAAGATACTTTGAAATTTAGAGGCCTTTCCCAGATTTTTGCATAAAGGTATTTTGTTGTTCTTGTGGTGGAGTCCCCTTCTTGAGGAGAGGGCAGTATGACCACACTAACGAATGGGACCACCACAGGTTCTTCCACAAAGCCCAATTTAGGAAGGAGAGGTTGGCCTTTGTGGCCAGTCTTCATCGGTCTCTCGTTTTGGAGGTTTACTGGTTGTAGAATACGTTCCCTGAAGCTCATTATCCACAGCACCCAGGCAGGTTTCTCTGGCTACTTTACTAAGACAACATAAAAACTGGGCCACCACCATCCTGACAGGCTCCAGTCCCAGCAGCCTTTCTTCATGCAGACTGGCCACCATAAAATCCATAATCTGAAGGCAGGGCACAGCCAAAGACCAATGAACATCATCATTTACCTGTCCATTACTGTTCAAATGCTGGGGCCCTGCCAAGTGCAGACACTACAAATGTATTTTCCTCAGAGTTCAGAAGTCTAAAGGTTGGGTTTCCCACCTCAGTTTTGTTGAAACAGGAAAGATAGATAGATAGATAGACAGACAGACAGACAGACAGAAAAGGGCTGCGTAAAACATCAGCACTGAGATTTTTTTTTTTTCTATACCTTTCCTGGTAACAAATGAAAAATGAAGTACTTTAAGACTTCAAAGGGTCCCTCCCCAACTTCAGTCTCAGGAAAACTAACGTTAAAAATATCCTGTTGTGCTAGGTAAATGCCTTTAATCCCAGCACTCATGAGGCAGAGGCAGGTGGATCTCTGAGCCTGTTGGGATTGACATTTCAGAGTCATGCTGACTGTGCTGTGTGGGCCAGTGCCTAGAGATTCCTTTGCCTGGCCCACCTAGAAGACACTGGCATAAAGATGACACCACTGATTAGAATCTGATAATTATTTTCTCCATGCAACAAACAGCTTTCTGTTGCAGAATACATTCACTGCTGATGCTAAGGTGTTTGTGATCCTTAACTATATGCCAAATCAGTATGGAGACAGGTGGACTCAAAACAGAATAGGAGTCAGAAAGCGGCTGCCTGGAGTTGCAGAGTACTCCACCACCCATTTACAGAGTGGGTGGGTAACACAGCAAGCAGAGGGAGGTAGTCATGGAGGAAGACACCCATGCTGAGACAGGTCCCAGAGCCCTGAGCCTGTCTGTCTGCAGCAATGACACCTGCCTGTGATCTGGAGAAGGCAGGATCAAATGCACTCTCTACTCTGGGATGAACCCCTCTGAGGATTGTGTGACTCCCAGCATGCCACACTGGTCAGCGGAGTGCCAAGCACAGCTCTCAACAACTGTCAGATCCCACACACAGCGGCAGACATCAAGGACCAAACTGTTTCCCCAGCATCATGTGCGCTAAGTCAAAAGGTGAGGGGGCGGTGCCTTCCAAGAAAGGAGTCCGACTTTTACAAGTTTTTATGGAGCTGTGCCAGTAACTGGACACTTCGTAACTGCTGCTCCTCTGCATCCACTTCGGCTCCTTCCGTGTTTACCTCGTGGAGACTCTACTAACCCAGACACCAGCTGCATGTGCTTTCCCTGGAACAGAGAGGGCTTGTCTGGAAGCAACATGTGGTATCAATTTATCTTTCTCAGCAACAGCAGAGAGAAATCTACCCACTTTAAAAATAAAAAGGTTGTGTAATTTAACTCTTAAAAGCCCTGCTTTTTTCTTTTCTTTTTCTTTTTTTTTTTTTTTTCAAAGAAGACAATTCTTCCTCCTCTCCTCTTTCTCCCTTTGTTTTTTGTGTGTTTTTCTGGGCTGCCTAGAGAGTAACAGAATGTGTTGTGGTTGTCAATGCTTACCATTATCCATCACTGCCCACTTGTCTCTAGGAAAGGCTCTGGAGACACTGCAAACGGCTGGCTTCCAGCACAGTGCTCACACCTGCCTCTCACAGGGTGCCCATGTTTTAAGTCTGTGTCAGTGTTTGACTTGAGAGTACTGATGATCTAGAATACACTTGTCCAATGACCAGATTCCAATATTAGCTCCCGTGAACCATAGGTGGCAAAGGTCTCGAGGACAAGTCACAGTAAGTAGTGAGTCACTGACAGCCCGGGAGGTTGGTGTGCCACACGCAGAAGCAGCTACAGGAAGAGCTGCTGGGGAACTGCCCTCGGCTGGGCTGGCAGGGCCTCTCGAAGGCACTTTCGGTCAAGACTCTGGTTTCCACCGAGTAGAAACCAGTTCTCTACTCTGGCTACCTATTCTAGGCGAGTCTCCCAAGGAGACCTTCCTCACCCATGACCTATCTCCAGAGATCTGAATCAACACTTGAGGCCTGGGGATTTTACTCTTTTTTTTTTTTTTACTTTTGGTTTTTCGAGACAGGATTTCTCTGTGTAGCCCTGGCTGTGCTGAAACTTACTGTGCACACCAGGCCGGTCTTGAACTCAGAGGTGCACCTGCCTCTGCCTCCTGAGTGCTAAGATTAAAGGTGCGTGCCACCATCACCCGGCTGCAGCCCAGGTATTTATAATACCCCCAAGTTAGCCTACTTAGTCATCAGGAAAAAAGAAAGAAAACAAAAACTACTAAAATCTCCGCCTTTAGCATGCCACTGGCTTGTTTCCCAGTGCCCAGGTGTGGTAACCGTAGGGTGACATCCTTGGAGTCCAAGACTTAGAAGTTAAAGGCAAGAGCTGGGGTCGGAGAGTAAAGTGGGAAGTTAAGGTAATCATTTGAAAATGAATCAGCTCTTTACTGAAAATTCCTGGGTGTGGGGAAGGATCCTTAACCTGATTCTGTGTGGATGGCTTCCCTTCTGCCCTTCTGTACACAGCAGCAAGAGAGGTGCACCAGGACAGAAACCCAGCTCTTCATGCCCCACACACTGTGGAGACCGGTCTTTAACCGGCTACCATCTCCACTGCATTTCCTTTCCAGATTCTACATCCTTGGGACTAACAACACGATGAGTAAAAGCAAACACAAGTATCAGGGCATAAAACTGAAGCGTGATGGCAGGCCTGAAAATAGAAAAACATTATTTTATGTGTACTATCTATAGCGGCCAAAAAATAAGCCTTTCAGGGTGATAAAAATGTAAATAAACCTTCATTAAAAGGGTTGTGCAATCAACTCTGATGTGTAAGACAAGTTCTGTTTCTACTCTTACTCTTGTCTAAAGTCTTAAAAGTTTAAACCATTAACAGGCCTTAAAAAACAACGATGTTCTAAAATAAATATTGTTGGGAACTTGGCTGAAGGATTGTATTTCCAGCTAGAAACAAGACTTCCCGTTAA
Organism: Psammomys obesus; assembly: GCF_907164565.1. Taxonomy (NCBI): domain Eukaryota; kingdom Metazoa; phylum Chordata; class Mammalia; order Rodentia; family Muridae; genus Psammomys; species Psammomys obesus. The sequence continues at coordinate 23,613,953 of NW_026592890.1, read as the reverse complement.
ATCTGCTGACAGTAATTCTCTACCCACAGATGTCCTCTGGAAACATTTTTTAAAGTTTTCCTGCAGAGAGCCAGTGACAGCAGGAGTGAAACAGTCATCGATGAGCAAAACAACAGTCCGGTTTAGCTCTAGACACCCCCTAGCCTCTCTTAGGTGAGGGCTGGCTGGAGAAGCCAGTGCAGAGACAATCCTAGCTGGGGAACAAGTTCTCCCGGGCACGGGAGAACCAGCATCCTACTGCACCCAGTGCCGCTGAGTTTGCTAGAGTGTGCTTTATTTTAATATAATAATAATAATAGTAATGTATATTAGGCTTTCACTGAGCAATCGTCTTTGCAAGCTATTCCACAGCTGTTTCTGCTCTTGGAGGGCAAGAGGGAACATTCCATTCCTCCAGCCAAACTTGCACTTCCGGCACACACTGAACCCTGGCAGCCGTGCAGCTGCTGCCCACACCCGCTGCTTGCAGCACAGCACCCTTCCTCCTCCCAGGCTTGACTTCCCACCCCACAGTCTAGGCCTCAGACTAAGGAGAGAGCCACAGGTACACAGTCCACACATCTCCGCAGAGCAGGGCAAAGGGCAGCTTTTGGGCATCTCTTCTCTTCAATGCGTTCTTCCCGGAGGTTTTCAAACTATTTCCCTCTCCCATGAGAGACTTGAACACATGCTGCTGAAATTCCCTTTGAAAACCCTGCTTATCTAGTCATACAATATCAATGAATCAGAGTTAAAACCCAGCAATTACAGAACATTCTTGAAATTTATTTTGTAATGTATAACAAAATAATTTATCATCCAATCTTTACCTGAGGTTTAAGAAAAAGAAAGACTGCACCTTTTCCCACTTTGGAAACATACTGTGTATACCAATGGAGGGAGAATGGGCATTACAAATACACACCAGGAACTCGAAACCATGCCACAAAGTTTAAAGTCACTTTTATAACATTAGACAAGCGATTTGGGCAGGAAGTTTGGTATACTGTGGGGCTGGGAAACAGTGGCCATAACTTCACAGGGAAGGAAAATGAGGATGAAACCATAAGGGTGTATTTGAGTTCAATCAGTAAGTGGTAACAAGGCTGAGGCAAACTCAGATATAGTGGCAGTGAGGCATAAAGGTAATGTCACCCAGAAACACAACATCAAGTGCAATGGAATAGGTATCCATCCCAACTGAAGGAAGAAAGGATGGGGTTTACGAGACAGAAGCACCCTTCTATTTATCCATCCATCCACCCATCCACTCACTCCCCCACCTACCCATCCATCCACCCGTCTACCCACTCCCCCATCCACCCACCTATCTACCCACTCCTCCACCCACCCATCTGCCTACTCCCACATCCCTCACCCACCCCATCTACCCAGTCACCTATCTATCCACCCACCCTGGCATGGGACCTGGTTTATAGTGAATAATCAAAATGCTCTCATTTAATCACTGAATTGGTGGGAAGGAAGGGGGCAGGAGCCGCAAACAGACCTGAGTTGAACTTGAAGATGAGACGTGATAGCAAGGCTAGAACCTCACAAGTGCTGTGCAGTGAGCTTCTACTGGTTAAGTCTGCAGCAAAACTTAGGTTGCTGTCAAGTTCACGGCGTCATCCAGGGTATTTGGGAGATGATGACACATGCTAACACAGACTGAGGTTCTATTAAAGGGATGGGAAGAACAGCAAAATGACAGTGTGCAGACTGGTTGATGAAGCAAGGCCTTGGCAGAAGGCAGCTAAGATCTATCTGGGATAAGAGATGCCTCTTAGTTCATCTTGCAAGGCTATGGGGCCTTCATTATGCAGAGGCACTCACTCAAAATCACAAATAACAAACCTTGGTTGCAAAGCAAGCACATAAATAGGGAAACACAAGTATATATTTCACCTGCAATCTGAAGGAAATGCGTCTATTTGCTGCCTGCCAGAACCAACTGCTCTGTACCTAACAAATCTCATCTCATATTCTTTTCTTCACAAGCTGTGGTGTAGAAAGGGTAGAAAACTTGTCCAGTGAGCTTTGGTGCTGTGAATCTAGCCTGTTGGCTAACTTCAACGCTCTTCTACCACAAGTTGCCAAACCTGCTGAGGAGGAGGCTGCACTACCAGGAACCAAATAACTTGAACTACAAACACTTCCCATATTTGGCTTCTGTGTTGAGGGGAAACCAGCCCCTGACTGAGTCAAGGCAATATTACCCGGCTGGCCTTGGGAGGTCTAAAATCAGGTCCTCAAAGAGCTGGCGCAATGCCACAGATCCTCATGCCAGACACATCAGGCAAATGTCTGCAAGTGCCCTGGACTGCTAGGATGAGGCTTAATCTGAAACAGGGACCCCACTCTATACTATTTAAACCATGTAATTAGCCTATTAGTAAGGCAGGGCAAGATCGTCGGCCTGCTTTAAAAGTACTTGAATCTTAAAATATGATGTCTTTTGTCTGCCAAGTGACAACAGTCAGGATGCTTCTGTTTAACCTCAATCAAAAACTCTGGGAGAAAACTGTGTTAGTGTCGCAAATGTTAACTACTCCTCTCTTTGGCATCAAAACTTGCAGCAACAGAAACCACTGAGAGCACAAGCACATTAAAGGAAGGGGTGTGGATGAGCGGAGTGAGTGGGCTCAACCCAAAAGCCTGCTAGCTGAAATCCCAGGGGACTGATTTCTGCTCAAGTTATAATCACTCCTGTCCCATGAAGTTTACTGGCTTTGGCACCACACAGACAGAACTGATTCCAGCTCTTTGGATGTTTCGACTCAGAAAACCTTTTCTCTGTTGTCTTGTTAATTCAAAAGTAACATGTTTTTTGGGAGCTCTGAGACATATGCCAATGTGCGGGTACAATTGCGGGTAACAACCAGTTACACACACTGGAAGGACTGGGAAGGGAAAAGACCCTTTCTGAACTAAGAAAGGAAAAATTCTGGCCAAGTCCACACAACAAAACATGTGTGTCTGTATTAATTATTTTAACACCATGGCTCAAGGTGAAAGAAGCTGTGGAAGGAACCAACACCACCACATACCAAAACACCCAGTGCTGGCAACTGCAAGCAAAGCAACCGATGAGGTTTTCTTCATAGGAAGGCAGAGCACAACACTGCCAGTGCTGCACTGATTCAGGCCAACAGCACCCCAGTCTCTCCACACATCACTGAGGTTCAGCTCCTGTGAGGCCTCTGGGGAGCCGCCTTCCACACCATAACCTCACCCGTGTGTGCAATGCTTCACTAAACTGGTTTTACAGGATTTTTTTCTTGTTCAAAACCACAGGATGCAAAAGTGGCTGATGACCAACATATGATATTGCTGAACACTCAAATGGATCAACCAATGATTCCAGGGCACTGCTGGGTACCAATTACACAAACAGATGAGCGCCAGACACCTCCAAAAATCTACATAAACTGATCCAATGAGAAATGCACTTCCTTAAGACTAAACAACCACACACCGGCATTTTATCTTCTGAAAAAGCTTGCACTGGTCACTCATTTAAACTTAAAATCTGGAATGTATAATATCAGACTGCTTCCTGAACACGCATGGGATAAATCAGTTTTCTATATACAACAGGAATTGTTTTAATATTAATCCACACTAGGTTTTAATCCACTTCATGTACTGCACAGGAAAACTGAAGTGCCTAAATAAAAACACCATCAGGTAGTGTCATGCTGTAGTAGTGTAGTGTAAGAGTTGCCCAAAGGGAAACTACAAAGAGTCGTAAGAGACCATCAAAGCGAAACATATAACCCTTACATCCTTCTGCGGGATTCATCCAGGTAAGCACAGCTCTCACCCCTCGTCAAGGGAATGTCTTTTTGGTACAGATAAAGAAAGCCCTTTACAGAAAACCACACCAATCAAAACGCAGAGTTGTGAAGCCCAGACCCAACAGATAGAGCTACAGCATGAGTCTTTCACTCGGGCTCAGGAGTCATTGCGGAAGAGGGGCAGAAAGACTGTAAAAGCCAGAAGAACTGGGAGTTTGCTATGATACTGTGTGTCCTAGAAATGTCAGAAGCTACACCCATGAGGTGTATGTATGAAGATGGCTACCTAAACATGAGCTGAGCAAGGACAACAACAGACATGTTAATGTGAAAAGGGGAAAGACCCCAGGCCTCAACCACACACAGAGAACGACTACGGAATACTTAAGAGTAGAAACAGTCTTCCCCAGGAAAGAGCAGGCCAGTTAGTCATCTAATACTGAGCGGTCAGCCCTGAGAACATACAGAGAAGCAGCATTATACTGACCGAGCAGGTTGTAATTATGTATTTAGGAATCTAAGACACACACACACACACACACACACACACACACACACACGCACACGCACACGTAGTAACAAAGTAAAAGAGGCTATGAATTGGGAGTACATGGGAGGGTTTGGAGGGAGAAAGGGAGGAGAAATATGACGTAATTATAATTTCAAAAAAATAAAAATTATAAATTATAACATATATGTATTAAAGAAAGGTAAACTTGTAGCAGAAATGAAAACTTCCTGCAAATGGGTACTTCAAAGCCTAAAGGGATTTAGGAAACTGTTCTTTCAGGCCCTGTTTGTTATTGCAGGTGAAGGAAGGGTCTAAGAGAGAGAGTAGAGACCATGAGAGCTGGGCAGTGGATTCCTGTCTCAGTCAGCAGGACTCATGGGCCCCACACAGGCTGTTGGTTCTAAACCATTTATGAAGACACAGGAACTCCTGGCCATATACTTTACTAGCTGCCTCAGAAGAGTCCCCCCTGGTGGGTGCAGCATGTAGACTTTTCTTCAATGTCCTCTGAAGTCTATCACTTGAGTCACCTGATGGTCCCAGTGCTATCTGTTTAGGTTGTTTACTTGCTAATGGGAACTGTATTGAACTCACAGCATGACCAAGTACTGGGTCTTTACTTAAAGTTTAATAAACCATGTCCTGCATGTATGGAAAGATAAGGCATTAACCCATGAATCCCTTTACATTGAGGTTATGTCAAGACAAAGAAAGAAAAATGCACAGGAGTAGACACTGTTGAGACCATGTCAGGCTCAACGCTATCTTCACGCAATGCACTTTCAACTCTTTGAGGCATCGTGTGAAACAACATGACCCCATACTATTAGCTATTTCTTCAGAAACAAATCCACCGGGTTCTCCCAAACTGCCGTGACCTCAGATTATGTAGAAGACATCTTCCCAAGTACGAAAGATGGCTGAGCCCTGATGGCAACTGGTGGAGAAGCAAGGGTACCGGCTTAAGAATATCACAACCTGCTCCAGAAGATCGTCCCGCCCCAACCACCTGCCTCGTCTCTTCAAGTCTTGCAAGCAAATCCTAGCAACTCTATTCTGGACCAACATCCCAGGAAAACTGTGTGGTTAACGGCTTGAGAGCACCGAGAGTGTCTCCTTGGAGAGCAGGAAGAAGTCCTCAGTGCCTATGACAGAAGACTTGGCAGCCCGCACTCAGGTTTCTAGACAGCCGACCAAATGTGTAGTCATTGACCTGAGCCTATTTGTTTTAGCAGCACCCTCTACTCCTCCCTGCCCCTACTAGGGGCACAAGGAGGAAAGAGGGAACTGATGCAAGATATACTGTTGCCAGCTAGTGACCACAGCACTTGGGGAGATGAAGCAGAAGAGCCAGGAGTTCATGGCCAGGCCGAGTTATTTCATGAATTCCAGACCAGGAAGGCCTCTAAGCAAAATCCTACCTGGAAGGGTAGGTAAAGAGGAAGCTGCTGCTGTTGGGACAGGAAGTTCCTGTACCTCTGGCCCCAGAGTCTCAGGGATGAGAAAGCCCCACCTGAGGTCCCACAGCTAATGAACTACTCGCCAGTCCTTAAGTGCAAGAGATGGCACCAGACAGAACTTTCCCAGCCAGCTTTCCTCTCCACAAATCACAGTAATTAGATGCAGAAGCAGATGGACATAGCTCAAGCACCTTGTGCTACTCTGACCTGGCTCTTCTGAGGATACTTTAGGCTATGACAACACATTCTGAATAAAGGGGAAGAAAAGTGAATATTGCTGCAGTGACTCTGTACTGCCCACAACCTCATTTGGCCATTACTCAATGTTGTAGTCCTTCTGTGAAGAATAGACACATCAGCAGAGTTTACAGCTCATCTTCCTCTACGATGGGACAAAGAGTAGCCCACTCATGTCTCTGGACACTGGGTACTCCACCCCGGGGCAAATCTCACCTGTCTTAGCCTCTGTTCTACCTCTTGAAGACACACCATGACCAAGGCAACTCTAGTAAAGAAAAACATTTAACTGGGGGCTACTTACAATTTCAGAGGCTTAGTTCATTACCATCATGGAGGGGAGCAGTACAGTTCATGCCCTGCTGGAGCAGTAGCTGGGAGCTACATCCTCATCAGCAGGCACAGAGAAAGAGACTCTAGGCTTGGCATAGGCTTCTGAAACCTCAAGGCTACCCCAGTGCACACTTCCTCTTACAAGGCCACACTTCCTAATCCTTCTAATCTTTTCAAATAGTGCCATTCCCTGGTGAGTAGGCACTCAAATATATGAGCTTATGAGGCCAACTTTTTTTTTTTGAGACACAGTTTCTCTATGTAGTCCTGGCTGTCCTGGAACTCACTCTGAGGACCAGGCTGGCTTCGAACTCAAGAGAGCTGCCTGCCTCTGCCTTCCAAGTGCTGGGATGATAGGCGTGTGTGCCACCACTGCCGGGCTATGGGGCCATTCTTATTCAAACCACCACACCACCCTAATATCTATCAAGTTTCTATAGGGTCCAAATATCCAATTTCAGGAGCCTTGGGCTATTCTAAAGGGAATCTTTTTGATTCTTGATTTACCCATGGGCTTCTCTCTACTTACCAACCCCCAGGGCACAGTGACCATGTCCCTACAACATGTCATGAATGTGGAAACCCAGGATTTCCCTTCTTCCATATAAACAGACCTGTAATGAAATTCCCTTTCATTCTTCTGATAGAATTTTGCAGTTTGGGATCTAAAGAAAAATGCATGAGGATAAACCAATATTCATCTTCTAGCATAGTAACTACGAACCAGGAGACTTTGCTACAAAAGAGAAAAACCTCATGATTTTATGCACCACAGTTTTAAACTACTGACTGAAGTGTTCTGGTTCAGAGAAAATTGTTATTTTTCTATTCTTCCCTTTCCTCCCCAATAGCCTACTTCCACTTGGCCAAAGGAAGAGTACATTTACTATAGTGACTGCATGCATCTGCTTGTCCAATGCCTCTGGAATGACACTGGACTGCTGCCATATAGCCAAATAATGTGCTCTTGAAGAAATAATTATCAACTAAAAATGCCATAAAATGGGCCAGCACTTGCACTCTGCTTGTACTGTGAGATATTTTGGCACCAAACACAAGCTTTCTTTAGTTACCCCTTACATCAATCAGAAAATTGCTTTAATTTGCCATGATGCTATTTGTGGACATGCATGAAAAAGAAAGCAGGCATCTAGGAGAAACTCAGCTTAGGCCGCTGGACTTCAGCAGCAAGGTTGGAGCAAAGCTCCAAACACAAGGGCGTTCAGACCCCAGCCTATGCAGGGAGGCAAAGGCTACAGAGACAGAGGATAACCACCAACTGTGTAAAAGCTGCCGATTTTTAGTGCTTCCAGCCTAGGTTAACTACCACATGAATTTGACAAAAGCACCGACTTAGACCACAGTGGGGTAAAGAGATTTTGGTTTATTTCTATGTATACATGAGGTCTAAAAATAGAGGAGGGGAGAGTTAAGATTTAAATACCACTGGACTTTTACAGAATCCTATGGCTTCTGTGTAACCCGCTTGCCAAGTCTCTCTCTTCTACATGGTTGGTGGTGACTGAAAACAGGTCTGGTAGCTGGGGAGATGGGCACTTTACTGACTGAGCCTATCTTCCAACCACAGATTGATCCCCAGCACCCACGTGAAAGCTGGGTGCTATAGTGCTGAGGATACGCAGAAAGGAATCCCTGGAGCCCACTGGCAAGCTCCGTGTCTGGGAGAGATCCCGTCTCAAAAACCAGGTGAAGAAAGAGAGAAAGAAAACACCTGCCATAGACTTTTGGCCTCCAAACCCTTGCAAGTATGTTCATGCACACACATACACCCCTACTTGTGGGGAGTGTATAGAATATGGACAAACCATGAGATTGTGTAAGGAGGGAAGAATTAGATTAAGAACAACCATAACTACCCACCCCTAGTCTTCCTGACACACTCAAAGCTTGTCATACACCTTCTTGCAGGGTCAATGAATTCCCCACTGGATTAAGCTATGCCAGCAGAATGGCACGCAGAAAGGCAGGCATCAATGAAGGCAGCACCCTGTCCCCAGATTCTCTTGTAAATGAAACCCACCTTCTGCAATGGAATCGGCAGCAAGTCATCAGATTAAACAGCTTATCTTACGCTTGAGAAGCATTTAGACGGTTCAAGCGTTGAGGCATTCAGCACAGTTCTCTTTCCAGTCATTCTCGTGCTCCAAGTCAACCACACAATTCAATACAGCAGGAAAAAAGCGTCTTAAATTAGGACTGAGAAACGTATGACAGCTGACAAAGAGAGCGCTGGATCTGATGACCAGAGGGTGCAGTGGATGCAAATCCTTTGCAGGGGCTCTTACCAGCAACGAGGGTATTGAAAAACAAAACAAAAACACACAGCTTTTGGCAGGAAAGACCACCCATTCTCCTGTTCTTTACTAACGGAATGCCGATTCCAAGGTGGGCCCAGAAGACTGCACTGTCCGGCTTTCCCTGAAGTGAGTGTGACTGTCTACTTGAGTTCTAGATGTGACGGACTTTGTGGGACTTGTCAAGAAGGCACACTCATGCTCATGCAGTTGGTGACTCAGTGGGGATTCACTGCTCTTGCAGAGAACCCAGGACTGGCTCCCAGCACCCACATGCTGCTCCTTCAACTCCGGGTTCAGCGGGACCAGTGCGCTTTTATGGGCACCAGGCGTACATGCTGGCACACATACACACACACACAGGCAAAACACTCACACACATAAAATAAAAACATTTCAAAATAAACAAAAGTGGTTTTTAAGGAATAATTGTGTGAGTGCTGAGCACTGTCATCCCCTAATGGTACAAGCAGCTGTAGATGCTGCAATCCTAGAGGCACCCCAAAAGCTTCATAAGTTCTGACAGGAAGTCACAGGCAGGGATACAAACAAAAGGTGAAGAGGAACAAAACACGACAGTGACTGGTTTCTTATGAGTTCTGCTCATCATGTTTTCAAAATCTGGCAGTCTTCCTGGCTTCATGCCAACCAACAGTTGTTAGGCGTGCTAGGCAGTGAGGCAGTGGGCACTGGTTTTGTGGGGGGCTCAAAAGTCGCAAACAAGTGACATCAGTAAACTTGGAATTGGTCCAGTCCATTCTGCCTCTAGCCAGCTGAATTTACATTAAATCTGAAAAGGCCAAGCTGGCTACAGATGAAGAACTTATTGTTTACACAGCAGCAGTGCAAAAATGAGCTAAAACTGAAGTCATACTCTGCACTAGGGAAAAAAATGAAGTGTAGCAGGATTCCTAGGGGAAGGCTTCCATTAACAGACTGTCAAATAATTGGGGGAAATGAAAATTCTAGTTTTGAGACAGGGTTTCCCTGTGTAGCTTTAGAGCCCAAAATGCAGACCAGGCTAGTCTTGAACTCATAAAGATTAAAGGCATGCTCCACCATAGTGAGCATGGAAAGACAATCTGAAAAACCTGCTGGTGCTTATGATTTGGTGTCTTTGGAGTTAGAAGTTCAGAACACATAGTTCTTTTTTTTTTTTTTTTAAGATTTTAAAAATTATTAATGTATTTATTTTCTGTGTGTGGGTGTTCTGCCTGTGTTCTGTCAGTGCACTACTTGCACGTGCCTGGTCCCTGCAGAGGCCAGAAGAGGATGTCCGATGCCCCAGAACTGGAGTTACAGACAGCTATGAGGCAGCATGTAAGAGCTAAGAACTGGGATACAAAGTGAATAAAGTATAATTAATAATAACAACAACAATAATAATAATAACAACAACAATAATAATAACAATATAAAAAAAGAGCTGAGAATTGAACAACAACAACAACAACAACAATAATAATAACAATATAAAAAAAGAGCTGAGAATTGAACCCAGATCCTCTTCAAGAACAGCCAGGGCTCTTACCCACTGGTGTCTTCAGCCCCTACATATACGTTCTTAAAGCTTGGAAGCGGGTGCTCCAGTTAGACACTGTAGAATTCACATTCTGTTCTGGATTCTTGCAGATGCGCTCACACTGTACACAGAGACGAAAATCCAACAAGCTGGAACATTAACGCTAACTGATGCTACATTAGCTAGGGACACATCAGCGGACTTCACAGGATCACAAACAGGACTTAGTTGGACAGGACCGAGACTCTCTCTCCTACAGCTTGTCCCACATTCCAAAAGTTAAATTTATAGTTTTCTTATTGCCACACACGACATTCCTAACTTTTCAAGCTAATTTTGTCATTTGAAAGCTTTGCACTGGAGAGAGACCCTGAAGGTCCATCTTCATCATGAGAAGCAGAACATATACGGCATCATTCACCCACTGGGTACAATGGGTTTTGCTACTGATTTTCTGTAATTCTTGTTTCTATCAACAAGGACACCCGCCCTGCATGCTGACCTGAATCAATGTCCCCCAAATCTACGTACTACTATAAGCAGTTCTGCCTTCTTATATCTAAAAAGTCAATCAACTGCACACTGTTTTGCTGGAAGCTGCTCTCAAACCCTAACTTATCAAGGCTCAGACTCCAAGTTGTGTGTATTCTTGCGTTCTTCCACCTCAGCTCTTTAGAAAGTTCTCCCTGTCGGCCCACTTGTGTGGATCTTGGGTCTTTCTGTTTTGTTCTGATCGGCACAGAGGATTAAACCGAGGGCTCTGTGCATGCTAAGCAAACATCTGTACCTCCAGTCCTCTATTTACTTCTTAGACAAGGTCTAATTAAGTTGTCCAGGCTGGCCTTGAACTTGTGATGTTTCTGCTTCTGCCTCTGGAGTGGCTGAGATTACGGGCTTTACCATGAAGCCTTAATATAATAAATAATCTATGAATCCATGGTACAAATACTTTTTCTTTTACAAACAAACAAACAAACAAACAAACAAACAAACAAACAACACTTGAGAGATTTAATTGTTGAATGTTCCTTATTCTATTTGTTGTGTGGCAACAGCAATGGCCCTACTACACACACCATACATACATCCTACGCACACTTGAGGCTATCCTGCATATACTCTTGGACTCACCAGTCCACATATACCATATGTTTGTATTGGGAGCAAACAGGTCATAAAGGAAGAAAGTGCTGGAATTCAGTAGGGTGAGCTCTACCTTATATACGAAATAATAATCATCTTTCTGCCTGGCTGAAAACTGCAATGCTAGTATCTTGTTTGATACAGGAAGAAGACAGTACAGGAAACAGGCCATGTTTTTAGACAGGAAGTCTCAAAGCTCACCCAGCCCAGTGGTCTTCTAGAGACTCGGACTCTCAGGAGAAGCTGACCAACTTACAAAAATCTAAAGCACAATATTTGCTGACGGATTTATTTCAACAGCATTTGAATAGCGTTAATAAGAATGTTCATGCTATGTTACTGATGAAATATTCTGAATTAACTATGTAGAAATCAAACTTAACTAAGACAATCTCTCCACAGTGAAATGTCCAGTTTTTAGGTCAGTGACAACAGCAGCAATGTCTAGAATGGTGCCAGCATGGAACTGTGCAAAACACCAATTTGTTGAATGAACGCATGACCAAATGTGATTCATGGAAAGGCAAAAAGCACTAGCAAGGAAAATGCCCACAAGTCATTACTATAATGAGCTATATGATTAGTCAGCCAAATTTCATATGCACTAATTGTGTATGAAATTGTGAAAGATCAAAAACCCAAACTAATTAAATGTCCTAAATATGCTACCTAATGGATAATAAAAAGTTCATGTAACTAAAAATGATGCATATTTTTCTAATCTGGACACATGGAAAATATATTCATATGAAAAGTTGATACTTGTTACTAGTGAGGTATTTATTTTGCGTGTACTTAGCATTCATAGAAGCATATGGCTCAGCATGTGTGACCCAAACTGAATGCTGCCACTACAGCACTCCATGCTCTAACATAGGTGCCCACATGAGGAAGCACGTGGCTAGCCAGAGCAGGGAATCCCATCTCAATTTAGCCCACACATGCTTCCACCCTAAATATGGCACCTGAAAATTTCTGCTGCCAGACTGGCAAGGCTGGCCATGCTGCAGTCCTTTTGCTGTCTCACCATATCACCCTCCCTTTCTCTCCTCCAGTGAGAGATGGTCCTCTGAACCTACACACACCTATCCGGTCACTCAAAAGTCCCTCCAGCAGCCCAGCCTTCCTCAAGGCTGGCTCTGTGCTGCTCAAGCCCTGCAGCACTGTCATCTGGAAGCAGGTGGCTGCAGTAGGGGCTTCTGGTCGGAAGGAGGTCACAGGTGCACGTTTGGTTTTCTCTTTGATGCTGCTCTCCAACACTCTGTACACTCTGGAGTAAGTTGCTACTCTTTCTGTACTTCAGAATGATTGGCAGAGTTTGAGGCAGACATCCTAAAGTGATATTTAGAGAAAGTGAAATACATAGCTTTAGAACCAATTATAGATACTATTGAACCAACTAAGAACCCGGTGATCTGATCATCCAAAATCTGTCCTCTTAAAATTGATATTTGCTGGGAGAGGTAGACCATTTTGCCTACTCAAATTATAGAGTTTCAAATGCACTTATGGCTTGGATTTTTTTATATTACTACCATGGAGTTTATATACCTAGAGAAGAAAGCTTATTCCATAAGTAAAAAAGCTAATGCCCGTATGCTAGCCCATGGAATTCTTATTTCCCTCCCCGGGGGATGGGGGGTGGGAAGAGATTATGCTCTGCAAGCAAAAGAACAGACAGGATTTGAACTTCATCTGCCAAGGCTGTAGGGAAGCAGGGCCTGACCTGGCCTTCAGGTCAGGCTTCTGGTATAGATTTTATTCCAGTGGGAGTTCAGCTTCCCAGCTGAGGCCACCCAGATGCACCCAGGTGCAGAAGCATGGCAATGGGAAGGGTTCCTAATAGTCTATGGATGCGAACACAACAGACACCTCTTAGCCAGACTGTGATGTCCTTTTGTGCCGTCTTCCTGTGTTTCCTCAGAAGCTGAGGAAGCTATAGGTAGCTATAGGGTGAGAGGCTTGCCATCCACAAGAAGAGCCTGAACCCCTAACCTAAAACAATACATCATCCTTTAAGAAGCCATAAGCTGTTGGAGCCTCTTGTTTCTTGTCTAGATGACACACAATAGAAAACAAACTGAAAGATAAAGAGACGCCACACTCCAACATGCTCACCTAGGCCTTCTGTTGTCCTCCAGGTAAGTGCTGGAGTAGAAGGAGAGTCTTGGGGGGTGGGGAGGCACAGCTCTCTTTTTATGTAGTCACTTATTTTTGACACAACCTGAATAAAATCCTAGAACGTAGGTGCCTGAGGTATCTTTGGCTGTCATTTCAGATGCGGGGTCACTAGGAACTCCGAACACAAAGTGACTTGGACAGCCACATCCTGCATCCACGTTCCTACCTGTGCCCAAGGTGTATTCTTTTCTGTGTACTGCCAATTTTCAAACTTTATATCCAGCCCCAGAGTCCTTTTCCCCAATCCTGAATAAGACTAAGACAAAGAACAAAAGAAAACGACTATCTTCTGGCTCAATCAAGTAGGGATAGAAGGTCCAAGGAGCCCCAAATCCCTGTCTTCCATCACAAGGTCTTCAGAGCCACTCCGAGGGCCTGTGGAGCTTCTCAGCGGGACTGTGTCTGAGTCAGTCCATCCCACACTCCTCTACACTCCTGTCCCATACACCTACAGATGCTGTGTGGAGGTGTGCACAGCATGAACAGATGCCACTGCGGAAAAGGGGGAAAGACAAGGTAGAACCTACTCGTTTCCCACTCTGTGTACATTTGCGTGTGTGCGTGCGTGTGCGTATGGAGGTCAGAGGGCAACCTCAGAGGCCATCCTCAGGTGCACATTCTCCTTCTTGAGATGGAGTCTCTTACTGGCCCGGAGTGCACCCGCTGATTAGGCTAGACTGGCGAGAGCACTCCAGGGCTTGGTCCGTCTCCACCTCACCAACATTGAGGCCACAGCCGCAGATCACCATGCCTGGCGTTTATGTAGGCAGAGCCCTGAGGATTGGACTCAGGTCCTCATACTCACAAGAGCTATCTCCTCAGCTCCCTAACTTTTATTGTATTCATAGAGATGTCAGAATTTTCTTTTTGATAACTTCTGAAATACACAACAAAACTTTAACATTATGATTAACTGAAGCAAGAAAAAAAATGAAGACAGTATTAGGTCTAGGAGAAGAAGATGAAACATAACAGACCTGGTATAAGGGATGGAGGGGACGGACGGAGAGATGGGGGTGAAGGGGTGCATGAGCAAGACAATAAAAGCATACTGTCGGGGAGGGAGGCAAAATCTCATCTCTATACAGGAGTCTTGATATGTGTGACGCCTACACGCCCTACCCCATCAAGCATTATTTTTATGGGTACATGCATGCTAATGTTTGGAGAAACACCATTCAATTATTAACCAGCTTTGCTCACCTCCTATTCTGGGGAAGAGAATCAGGAACTAGATTTAGTTTTTTTGTTTGCTCTTATGGTCTCTCTCTCTCTCTCTCCATCATTATATAGCACTGGCCGGCCTAAAATGCATTCTGCTTTCCAGGTTGGCCCTGGACTTGTAGGCTCATGCCTCTGCCTCCTAGATGCTGGAATCACAGGCGTGTACCATCAGCCATGACCAGCTCTGTGCTCATTCCAGGCTCATGGTTCTCACTTGTGCTCTGTACCATTTACCCAGAGGAACCTCAAGGAATTATGATTCATGTCCCCAGGGAACACATCAAACTAAAATGTAAAATTCAACAACAAAGACCACATAACCAGGTAATAGGGAGGTTGCAGAGATGGCTCAGTGGAGTGGTTAAGACACTGGCTGCTCTAGCAGAGGACCTGGGTTGCAGCTCCCAGAACCCATATGGTGGCTCACAATCATCTGTTCCAGGGGACCTAATACCCTCTTCTGGCCTCTGGTGAGCACCAGGCACACACGTGGTGTATAGACATATGCAGACAAATGCTCATACACATCAAATAAACTTAAAAATATGTAACTGAGCCGTAAGCTCCTTATATGTATGATATGGTACAACAATACTTCAGCTTACAGGACTATTAGGGGAAAACCTAAAACTACCAACTAAAATGAAGGACAAAGGCTTGTGGTAGAGCCCTAGCCAACACTCAGCATCCTAATTCTCTGCTCATTCTCAGCATGTGATTCACACCAGGTGATTCCCTCCAAATGTCCAGGACACTGAACAGCTACCAGGTTGCCTAGACCCTGTGAGCTCTCAAATTCTTCTGCGGAATACAAGTCTGAAATGGAGATGGGGGAGGGAGGCTGCCTGGCTGAGTAGATTCTACTTCCTGGGGTTCTATAAATAGGAGGTGGCATCAGGTGGTACACTCACTCTAGCCTTCATCCTTATACACTCCAGAGATGACCACATGTATTTAGCCAAGGAGGCCACGTCTCAAAATGTGGTGAGAAAAGAATTGGCTGGATCAGTCCACTCCTTTCTCAGAATCCAAGGTGTTGTTCCGTTTGCGCACTCATGCTGAGCAGCTCACAGCTACCGATAACACAGCTCCAAGGGGATGTGTTTCTCTTCTTGCTTCCACAGGTGCCTGCATTCATGGGCACATACACACATGCACACGCATACTTACACGTAACGAAAAAAGAAATAACAAGTTTCTAATAAAGTATAATAGAGACATGAGAACTTAGGAGGCTTTAGTGTGCCCTCTACTCCCTGACCTTAGGCTCAACCTGGGGAGGGGCTCTGATCAGAGCAATGCTGACACTATGGGGCAAGCATACTATGTCCCCAACTCATCTTCTTCAAAGCTTCCTTGGACAGGTCTAGCGAGAAGGTGGCTGAGCCTAACTCATGTCTGTATTCCCCGTGTGACAGGATGAGGCATTAGAGATGTGCTGGGGCTTGCTGTCCTCACTATCTGTAAGAGCACTAAGCACACGGAGAACGGGACATGGGCAGAAGGATATTCCTCCTCAGAAACCAGGAGAGGGAACTACGTCCCAGTCACATTTTAGAGGCAGCCTATGAACGAGCTTTCTGAGTGCTGAGGTGAGGGCTGGCCCTTAAACGCACTTGGGGTCCTGCAGGAACGCCTGCCGGGTTAGCACACGACACAGACGGCCAAGCAGGAGTGGAAATATCTTTCTTCTTCCTGGGAACTCTCAAAGGAAAATTCCCCTTTCCTTGTTGTCTCTAAAGACTTGAGTTATTATAACCAACTTATCCCATGACATAGCTCAGTCTCGGCTAAAGGTCAGCATATTCTAGAAAAAAAAAAAAAAGAAAGAAAGAAAGTAGTATCTAACCTTTAATTCTGTCTCCGCCTTTCTCTCCTGACCCACAAGGGCTGCCCCTCAGGTCATCAACGGGGCCACTGGCTGGGAATTTCTATGCCCGGTTGCAGGACAAAGTGCTGGACAGAGAGCAGGGAAGTCAGCCTCAGGACCTCCCACAGGTCAGCTCCTGACCTGCTTGAAAGTGCTTCTTACAGAATTGTGGCAGTCCCTCATGTATCCTCTTGTGATACATTTGAACAGACAAGATAATTACACAGTACACATGAACCAGCACCCACTGCTCAGCCTTAACAAGCCTTGGCATTTTACCACATTTGCTTCTTTTATGTAAACATATCATGCTATCTTTAGTGTCTTTTGATTTAAATGTTTATTCAACGTTTTTTTAATGGAGAGCTTCCGACTTTGGCAAAAACGTACAGAGTGGCAGAATAACCTGTGGGCTCATCTTCTAGCCTCTGGTCCAGTCGCATAACTTACACACAGATTCCATGTCCATTCCTGACCCACCGCGTTCCTCCCATCACTCAGGAATATACCACCCCACACACACCTCTCAACCGTCCTTGGACTAGCTCAGGAAATGAGCAGATCGACACAGCAGGACAGAACGGAACATGGCGCTGGTCAGGCCTGCGGTCCAAGGCACAGCCCTACCCTCCGTAGGGGCTTTGGCTGGCATGAGGTTCCCACTTTGTCTCCCCTTAGCTCAGTCTTGTCTCTGGACTCTTGAATCACCCGGGGCAATATCCTCTTGTAACCTAGGAAGGACCATCTTCCCATCCTCCATCCTCCAAAACCTGAACTGTATCTCTAAATGAACTGACACTAGAAGTTGATAGCATTTCATTTCTTACCCCGTGTCTCATACTTCACTATTAACTAATTTTATTGAGGCAGAAACCTTGGAACACAGAGTGGCCTTGCTTCCCAAGGTCTAACGGTTAATAAATCGGTGGTGTGGTGAGTCTGGGTGGATGGGTCTGCTTGCTCCAAGGCTCACAGAGCAGCTGGGCAGTGGGACCCATTCCAGTGGTACGGAAAAAGTCACAGGCTTCCTGATAGTCAAAATCCTCCTACGCAATCAAAATCTGAGTGGCCTAGTCAGATGGAAGGCTGTCTGCAGGCTGCTCTGGGCAGCGGGATCTCAGATCTATGACATTCAATTTTCCTTTTAAGAGGTTACAACCAAATTGACTCCTCTGTAAGAAAGGCAAGGAAAAAAAAAGTACAAAGGTATAGACAAAAGCCATTCATTAGCCTAATCTCTCCCCGCAGCAGCCATTTAAAGCTGGAAACGGAGAAAGGACCATGTTCTTAATGTCTGGAAAAGAAAAGGCAACACGTGCCGGTCCTCCACAGGCGAGGAGAGGGCTGTATCAAAGCGTGCACTGCCCTACACGCACAAAGGGCTGGAATGGTGTGAGTGTGTGACCTTCAGGCAGCACACACAGCACTTGTTGCCCTAATCATTTTGTATCATTTACAGTAAAAATTGGTTTTTAGAGAAAAAAAAAATGAAATCTTTTCCTTTTAAACAAAATCCAGTTTGTTTAACATCTCCTATAGATCTTAAAAGCTATATTGTTATTGTAAACAATTCAAAAAAATCAGCTAATAAGACAAATTCCTCTTCTCTCTCCCTATCTCTTGTACTCAGTTTCTTACAACACTGGGCTTAGAATGACTGTGATTACGTTGTTTCCTTCCAGCTTCTCAGCAATAACAAACAGCATTGAGACTGCTGGCCGTTTCCTGGGCCAGCATTCGTGCCCACTGAGCACACAGCACCACAGTAAGCGTGAGGTGGCACTTGAACAGCAAGCGCGCAGCAGGCGCTGCCTTCCTACCACACCGAAGAATCCCCTCCTAGGTTTAAATCCCCATTCATGACTCTAACATGCTGACCCAGTGGGGCTTCGAGCACCCACAGGCCATTTTAAAATTCTGGCTTCATTCCTGATAAAATGTGGAATCCTCTCCAGGCCATCACTCCAAAAGAAAGACTGTGAGGTACCCTGTCCACCAGGAGTTCCCTGCTTGTCTGTAAGCGTTCAGAAGGCTCAGGCAGGAAGAAGAGGAGCAACAGGGCTGGCGGATGAGAATGAGCGCTGCCGGCTGCCTGGACCACCTCAAGCCTCACCCAGACATGGAGAGAGCTCCGAGGCTCGACAGGCCCAGTCTGACGGGGAAGACACCCAGCGGGTTAGGAGAGAGGGATCACTCAACAAAATACTGTGTGTGAGAAAACTGGGTGCAGAAAGAAATCAGTAGTGTGCTGGGGTCTGGGAAAGGACAATTCTGCACCAACTGTTTTCAGACTGCTAACTTCCCAGGGTCTCTCAGATACTCAGATACTCTTGATACCCAGGTCCCCTCCCTCACCTCAAGTTGGCTCTTGAGCCACTCTACTTACAGTCCCTCTGTCAGGCTTTCCATCATGATTTACTTCTAAAAAGCAACTCAAGGGCGCTAACACTAGAGTTTACTCCTCTTAGTAGTCCCACGTGCTCGACACCAGCTCTAGCAGCTCAGTGCCCAGGATGGCTGTTCCTCATATTTAGTAAGGAGGTTTTCCTATTGTGAAACAGCTGGACTCAGGGCACTTTGTGGCCAAGAAGGCCGAACCTGAATGTAACCAAGCTCCCAGAGCTCATTTCCAGCTTCAGGATATTCAGGTGAGAGAGGAACATGATCGCCACAGGCAAGCAGATCCATCCGGAATGTGGGGCATTCTGCAGAGCAGCTCACCTGCTTTCTGAAACTTGTCAATGGTGGGGCAAAGAGGTGGGGAGGGGTGTGTGGCTAGAAGCTGTTCCTGACTAGAAGAGATATAACATCCTACACTGTAAGTGGCCTTCGCTTAAGCCTTTTGTTTTAAACAGCTGTGATTGTTTTTTTTTTTTTAACTTCATTGGCCAGGTGCAGTGGTGCATGTCTTTAATCCCGGCATTTGGGAGGTAGATGGAGATTGGTCTCTTGTGAGTTTGAGGCCTGCCTGCTCTAGTGACTTCCAGGACAGCCAGAACACAGGGAGGCTGTTTCCAAAAACACAAATAAACGAGAGAGAAAAACAAACAGAAAGTGATATTATTTCTTGAGGCAGGGTCTCACTCTCTAGTCCTGAATGACCTAGAACTTAACTATGTAGAACAAAGACTGGGTTGGCCTTGAACTCAGAGAGATCCACTTGCCTCTGCCTCCTGAGTGCTATATTAAAGGTACATGTCACCATGCCCAGCCCAAATCTGATTTAAAATTACACATTAGGTATTAGATCATACCAAAAACAAAAAAAAAAAACTATGGTTTGTTGTACAATGGCAATGTAGCCACTGAAAAATATAGTCATGTTTTTTTTTTCTCCAAGATATATATAACTCAGGCCTAAGATTTACTTTAAAATCCCCAATAAAGGAAAAACAAGAGGTGAGGGAATGTGAGCACACGGGGCGAAATCTTGACAGCCTTTTAATATATACCCAATAGCTTTACATTATGCTTTGTTTTGAGGAAGCTCAAAATTACATATGCATGAAGTGCACTCTTTCAAAGCTGACCACATACTCATGCTCATCAGTGGAGTAGATTAAAATTGGCAAAGAGCTCATACAGTATTAGCACCTTGCTTCTGACACCTGGGCAGGCAAAGGGAAGGAGGAGCGCTGGGCACCACAGAGCCTCTCAGAGTCAGCACTGGGAGACAGGCGCACAGCTTTAAATTTAAAAAAGTCATTGAAAACGGCACATCTGCTTCTGAGCCAGCTCAACAAACATGATAAAAATCAAACTTTCTTTCCACAAGGACAAACCATTTTACATGACGTCTGCTGGGTAGTAAACACCGACTATCAGGCAGTGTCCGGCTTTTAAAGAACCCTGTGCTATTTCTTCTGCAGGAAGGTGGCAATTAGACGCAGACCCCTTCAGGCAAGCCAAAAGAGAAACAGATACAGGAAGAACAGCAAAGGAGAAACTGCAGGACAAAAGAGGGTCCCTCCAGGCAGATCACCATCTTTCACAGATCGATGATCTTAATTGTTCTTAAAGGTGCTTAAAGACAAGTTAAAGCTACTTCATTTTTTAAAAGCCTGAGGAAACCACATAAAAGGGCTGGCTTCTCACATCTTTGCCCTTCGGTCAGGGGGTGGGGAAAATGTTTCCTTTAGAGGATTATCGAATAAGCATTACAAATGTAGAAAAATCCCAGACTAGAGCCATCCTATCCTCAAGCTAATCAATGTGTGCCCTTTTCCTACTCTCTTCCACCCCTGCCAACCCACCAAGAAAACAAAACCCAAAACTGCACCTGGTTTGTGGGGCTGGTTTGTAGGCCAGAAGTGGAAAGCCCTTTAAGGTCCTAAAGACAGCAATGTCCTACCAGCTAGAACATGACAGTCAGAACAGATGGGTGTGAGTAACTTATCCAGAACCTAACTCCCTGGCCTTCTGAAAAGCAGATATTAGAAAATACTGAAGGTTCATGACAGTAAGCTAGAATCTAGATTTACTTTTAGGAAGTTGCAATATCTTATAATTTTAGTAAGAATGCCATTAAAATGTCTAAGCTTGACACTGTAATTCTAGCACTCGGGAGATGGAGGCAGAAGGATCGAAACATTGATGGTCTACTTGGTGAAATCCTATAACCCACCCACCAACCAACCAACCAGTCAGTCAGTAGTGTACATGTGTGTGTGCATTTAAAAGCAAAAAACAACAAAAAACTCCACTACCCAATGAAAACAAAAGATCATACAAGTCAAGATTGCTTTTTGCAATCAAGCCAGTTAGCAGAAGTTTTGGGTAATGATTCCTTGAGAAAAAATACAGTGATTCTGGTGGCAAGGAAAGAGGAAACAAAGGTTCAGGCCAATAGGATTTCAAACAATTGATCACACTGTTAAAATTTAAGATCTTTAAGGGTATCATGGAAGGACTATGAAGCCTCTCAGAAGCCTTTGCTACATCAATGGTGGAAAAGAATTTATATAGCCAAAGAAATATATCTGAATCCAAAATTCCACATATTCATGGATGGGAAAGCCTTTTCACTGGTTTATTAACTAAAATTCTATCAGAGGTACTGAAAGACAAATGCTACTTTAATCACAAAAAAAAAAAAAAAAAAAAAAAAAGAAGAAGAAGAAGAAGCTGAGCAAACCCAATAAAAAGTGGATAGCTCAACCAGGGGTGGTGGCACACACCTGTAATCCCAGGAGGCAGAGGAAGACAGATCTCTGTGAGTTCAAGACCAGCTGAGTCTACAATGTGAGTCCAGGACAGCCAAGACTACACAGAAAAACCCTGTCTTGAAAAACAAAACAAAACAAAACAAAAAAAAAAGTGGATACCTCCATAATTTAATGCCTCCTGCCAGAAAGTAGAGGTGTTTAAAGATTATGAAATAAGAATCTTAAGAGAGTTCTGCTCTGAAAACCAATACCTAACTAAGGCCTCTGCTTCCTCCTAATTCTTCCAAAAGTCAGCATTTGCTTCTTCTTCTTTGATTTATGAATCCAACAGGGCACAACAGGCTACCTGTGATGGTTACAAAAGAAACAATGGACCAAGAAACCTCCCCAGACTGACACCCACCTACCAAACCTCTCCCTTGGTTTGTCTTACATCCACAGGAAGAGGGTACCAGAAAATTATACAGTTCCCTTTTTTAACTGTGCACAGCCTCTGCTCAATCCTTAACTCATACTTTACCATTGAGAAACGGAGGCAGAAAGCAAGTTACAGGACATGCTCAAGGTCCTGGTCAAGGATGCCAAGTTTGCACTGCACTCTAGGTCCAAGTACACAACCTAAACTCTTACCACCACCTGACCTCAAGCAAAAGGACTTCCCTGGCCCAAAGGCCACCAGATGCCACAGGAGCACTAGAACCCAAGGCTCTTATCACTTCTTATCTTTCACCGTCAATGCCTAGTAAGGGAGGCAAGAGGAGTCCTTCCCACCTATCCCTGGGCAGAGTGCTGTCTCTTCCTCTCTGGCTGCAGTGTGGTTTTAAGCTCACTCAATATCACTGGTCTACTTAGTGTGTGGGCGTAGCTTCCTTCCTCTTGCAGGCTTCACCTCACATCTTGAATGCAGCAAATGGACCTGAAGGAGGGGTGCGATCAAACTCAATGGCAAGACACCATCTATCTATTCGTGGTCCCTTCCCCCAAATCGCTAGTGACTCGACTTCCATAACCTACCCAGGAGCCCTTGCTTTTTCCACCCAGACCACCAGCCCATACGTACCACAGAAGAGCCACAAGAGAACCCTAGCCAGTATGGGCATGCCACTGTGGGGGGGGGGGGGTAAAGACAGTTAGACTGCAGACTGTCTACCAGGAAGTTCAGATTCCTCTGCTTTCCATTTCCAAAGCACAAGACAGCACTCAAAGCAATGATGCTAAGACACACCTTGCTCCTCCCCTGTCGGGTGTCTACAGGTAGAAGGCCTCCCTGGTCTCAGGAACCACCTGAGAAGGCCCCATCACACATAAGCATCTGCAACCACCCCGCCTTGCAGAATAAAGAACAGACTCTTGGTAACCTCTTGGCCTCTGTTCACCTTCTCAGGGACAGGTTCTCTGCCTTACAGTGTTTACTCTCGCCTGGAGCCAAGTCCGTGGCCCCAGAAGAGCCGTGCCAGGGCCTGTCAGTCTTGAGCTTGGGACAATGTGGAGGGACAGATGGAAAGGGTGAGAAACCAAGAAGAAAGTCTTGCTTGTGCAGATGGGATCCCCTAAAACCAACCTGCCCAATTATTTTCTACTTACTCGTCCAACATCCTACAACTCCTACCCAGTCACCGACGACCCAGAAATCAGGAAAGTAGGCTAGCTCGCAGGTTCACCAGAGACGGCTGGCTCCAAAGACAGGTAGGGCTCTCCGTGTCTGCCCTGCCACTTCCCAAGAGTTAGCCTGGGACTGCCACAAGAGCCCTTCCCAACCTCAGATGCTAAAAACAGATTCTGATGCTGGCTAGCTGGCACAAAGGCACTCACTGGCTGCCAAGCTGGACAGACTCTGGGACCCACAGGGTAGGAAAGAAACAACTGCCACATATTCTCCCAATTTCTGTCTGCTTGTGCATACTCGCACAAGAAACATGCTCCAGCACTCCAAGATATCCACGACACGCCACAACCACCTCAGCTCAGACTGCTTTCTGTGTCTCCTCCCTCCTGCTGACTCCACTGCCACTCAGGAAGGGCAACAGTTCCAAAGTTGTCAAAAGGATCTTATGTTCACGCTTCTGAAGAATGCCCAAATGAGAGTGACAGCTCACAGGTGTCCCTGCTCTCACAGACACCAGGCAATGTGAGTCATTTAGTCTGTGCCTGCTGCTGTTGCTGCTGCCACCTTTCCTCGGAGAAAGCAAGACAGACATGCAGCTCCACAGGGGGTCTGAGGTAAGTGGATGTGTGAGAGTCTCTCCAGGAAGCTCCAGTTGCCTCTCAGGCCTCCCTTGGTGTGAGGGAGCAGGTGAGGAGTGAGAAATGCACGAGGAACAAGGAAATAATATAACAGCAAAAGAAGCAGAGATGTTTAAATTAAAAAACAACACACAAAAAGAGAACAACAACAAAAG
Organism: Psammomys obesus; assembly: GCF_907164565.1. NCBI lineage: Eukaryota > Metazoa > Chordata > Mammalia > Rodentia > Muridae > Psammomys > Psammomys obesus. The sequence goes on along the minus strand of NW_026592890.1, from coordinate 23,589,814 downwards.
ATGGTGGGGTTAACACTCAACTCAAGCAAACCTACGCAATGATTCTCCAGGGACAGGCTCCTTCCCATGACCTGATCTCTAGGGAAATCAGTGAGGGTGATTTTCGCCTCCTCCCTTCCCCACCTGACTCAGGCATAAAGTTGCCCTCACAGGGCAGCCAGCTTCCTCTCCAGCAGAAGACTAAGGGGAACCTGCTGATCTCCCACCGTGTACTCACAACACGGAGTAGGTGACTTATTCCTGAACTATAGCAGGCTCTCTGGTTAGTGGTGCAAAGATGGGCCTGCATGGAGCCTGGGACCAGACTCCGGAGACCTCTTTCCACTGTACCCTGGGCAATGTTGGCCTGTTAACATTGAAGGGCCAGTCGGGAATTATAAAACTCTCACCTCCACCTATTAGCCCGACATACTGTGCAACTGGCCATGATCCTGCGCACAGTAGAAGCTCTTCAGTCTCTAGGATGCTGGCGTTTCTTTACTTTTGAGACAGAGTCTCACAACAAAGCCTTGGCTGGTCTGGAACTTGCTGTGCAGACCACTGAGTCAGCTAAGTGCTCTGGGGCTGTCCCCGTGCTTAGCAGAACTGCAGGCCCTACACACTGCACTTCGGTGACATCACCTCTTCTCACTGGTTAGTGTGGCTGCCAAAGTGTGTCCAATGCCCCTGGGGACAAAACTGCACCTCCCCGCCCCCAGTCACTGGCTTATGATTCCACCAAACACTCTCTCGGTAAGTTTCCAAATCCTCCCTCTGGGTTGCTCTGCCAGCCTTGATGTGAGAATGTGCCTGGTCTTACTGTAACTTGCTCAACGCCACATTTGGTTGATGCCCCTGGGAGGCCTGCTCTTTTCTGAGGGGAGATGGAGGAGGAATGGATGTGAGGGAAAGGCACTGGGGGAGGGGAGGAAGACTTCAGTAGGGATATAGTATATGAGAAAAGAATAAATAAAAAGAAAAAAATCCATATTCTGATAGTGAAGACTAGCACTTCTAGCTAATAGGTCTTTGGTGGGAATTTATCTCTGCTCTGAAAAGAACAGTTTTTAAGAATGGATAAACTAAGAGGCTTACTGTCTGGGCAGGGTTGTGGTGGAAGACACTGGAGAATCCCCCTGCCCCCGCCTACATAAAACCAAGGCAGGAGACAACCATCAGACACCTGAAGCTAAAGGTCAAACTGTACCTCAGAAATGAGATAAAGCTGAGAATCTTAGCACTTCTGCTGAGGAAGGTCCTTAGGGCACCTGGCCAAGGAGCCTGGTGCCCCACAAAGAAAGACTGAAGTGGGTTAGATCAAGTCTGCAGCACCTCCTGAGGGGGAGTGATGGCTGGTAGCCTCGTTAGGACTCTGCATCAAGGAGATCTGATTGATACACAAAGGGTTAAGACATTCCTGCCCTCAAGTTGTCAACAATCAAGTTGGAAGAGAAAAGGTTAATTACACACTCATCACATCCTTGTCATCACCTAATGGTAGCAGCTGAAGTTTATGGAAAGGCTATAATTTGCCAGGCTTTATGCCACGCACTTCATAATCATGATCATCTTTTAATCCTCCCATCAACCTTCTAATATAGGGAGTTGGCTCTATCCCCATGCTACTTAAAAGGGGGAGGGTGCCAAAGAGTCTGACTTGTCCAAGGTCACACAGCTGATAAGTGACACCTTAATTCCATGCCAATGACCACTGGACGTTATATAAGGTATGTCAAAGTCAACACAGTGCAATGGCCTGAGAGCTGAGGCTGGACCGCAAACCAAAACTTAGGATTGGCAGAGAAGCAAAAGTATTTCTATGAAGCTGTGCTCCTGGGAGGCAGAGGCAAGTGAGTCTCTGAGTTTGAGGCCAGCCTGGTCTACGGAGTGAATTCTTGGACATCCGGAGCTACATAGTAAGACCCTGTCTCAGGAGGAAAAAAATTACGAGGTCAGACTTTGTGAAACCCAGACCTAGGTTTGGGTTTAACTGTTCCCAGCATTTTAATTCTACCATTTACTTCTAAGAGGTCTGTGCTGGGCTGAAGAAAATGGATCAATGGGATCAAAGGTTTCTGGGTTTTGTTTTTTTTTTTTTTTCTTTCTTTTTTCACTGCAGTAGCTGATATACAGCCTATACTATAGTCATAATGAATTTCTTTTTGATGTTGCCTTGTGAATTATATTTTGAACTGTGCCTTCTGCCACGGCCTTAAGAATGACCCCAAAAGTCCTTGGTTTGACCTGATGACATCTGATGCCTTTCTGACTCAATGCAGCCAGCAAGGCAACTCATAAGCAATGAGCTCCCAGAGTCACCAGGGTGACAGGCAGCGCCTAGTTTTTCAGGCAGAGCAAGGGCACACAAGCCTGGCTTCCAAAGTGCTAATGGCCAGTACACTAGTTTGGTGATTCATTAAGCAGTACAGGATGTGCCCAATTATATACTCTATTTTTTTCCAATCCAATTTCATAAACCCAGTTTCGCAAGAACATAGATTCTCTATCCAAACAGAGTAACCCAACCTTAACAATTAAAACACTGGTTTATCCTCAAAATTCTTTTTGGAAGTGAAAATATGAATAAACTGTTTGAATAGGCATTTTAGTCTTTTTGGTTGTCCTTCACTTGAAAACCCAAGAAATACCTACAGTTCAGAGACTGGAAGGCTGTAGGCAGAGGGTACTGAGGGTCACAGATAGGCACCACATGGTAAGGGTACCCAAGCCAGCCATGTCAAATCTATGTCAAGTATTACAGCTTGAAGCCTTAGCAATAAGCTGCCTGTGGCCGCTGCTATTGACTGAGAGAAAGAAAAACATTATTACTACAAGCAAATTATTAGCTCTTTCCACAATAAGTAATGCCTTGATGTTCTCATCCTCAGTCTTAGAAGGAAGTGTGGCTTCCTACCACAAATGACCCAAGCTCCACCAGAAAATCACCATACTTTCACATCACTCTTCATGTCAAGGACCTACCACCAATAAAGAATGACAGGAGAAACATCTCACTTAGTTTTAAGAAAAATGATGTCATCACCAATGTTTTCCTTCTAAGGAATTTCCTGCTTAAGGAAAAGGGTAAACAACCACCACCACCACCACCACTACTACTGCACACTGTTAAAATGTTAAGGACAAGTGTGCCACATATAAAAACAAATCAAAAGGTAGCAGGAAACCATCCCAAGGCCTTTAACGCAGGGACAAGTCAATGGCACAGTACATTTCTGAGTTCCTGGATTCAAGAACAGCCTCTTTTTGGTAACTCAAAAATTACAATCAAAGGATTTATTAACTTAAAGGTCTAACAGAGATCCCTTTTAGAAATGGTTTGGAGAATGAAATGCATCCCCAGCTAGCACAAATTACTTAACTGGGCACTAAGAGAGACCCGTGGAGACTACCTTTGACTCCAGGCCAGCCAGTCCTACCCTGTAAATCTAGTCTGGAAGATCCCAGGAAAGCTTAGGAAACGAAGCCTGGAGAAGGTGGTGCCAGCGTGTGAGCCTGGCATACAACGAAGGCTTATTTCTCAGGCTCTGCAACCAAGCTTAGGAGAAACTTAAGAGTAAGTCATGCCAAATTGAAACTCTTATGAACTTTAATCACACCCTCATGACTTCAGATACAGCAGTACGGCCTCTGCCTATAGGTCTGGCTCTTCACTCTTAATCAGGGGTGTTAGCTTCCTACTGCAACGAAACTACAGGAAGATTTGTCTCAAAAGTGGGGCAAGTATGTTTCTACCCAGTAATTATTTTTAGTAATTAAAGAAAAACTGGAGCGGTGAGGTGGATCAGCGGGTCCAGGTGCTTGCTGTCAGCTGTGCTGACCTGAGCTCAGTCCCCAGGCCTCACAGGGTAGGAGAGAACTCCTGTGGGCTGTCTTCAGATGTATACAGGCACACCAGGGCCCACATATACACAAAAACCAATCTTAAATCTTCATTTCTGAATACAAGCTTTTGCTTTTCTTGAACGCAAGTGAACAGATGGCCAGCGAAGAAAAGGAGATCAACTTATTCTGTCTTCTCCCTTCAGTTTCTGCACGTCGGAGCTGGAGCGACTCTAAGAGCCCAACCTTCTAACCTGAAAACGGTTTTTAATTGCATTTGTGTTGGCGTAGTCAAACTGCTAAATAGTAGTGAAAAAGAGAAGCGCTGTCTGTCCCGACGAGAAGCACTCCAAAGGGTATTTAATAAACACATCTCCAACGACTAAACTAATGGGAGGGGGTGATTAATCAATACTGAAAACTCAGGCGTTGTTTCTTCATGAGGCAAATCCCCTAAATCAGAAGTAAACCAACTGTGATGACACAAAGCAGATTGCTCCCTTTTCCTGTAGTCACACTGCCATCTTCTTCCTCTTTGCATAGTGGGTTCTGCGTGAAGAATTAATATCACAGCAAGACTTTAGTATTGGCCTCACACTTAGGGTGGAGTCTACCTATCATGGACTAAGAATAGAAAATGAGACTAACATGCATGAATCAACTCTTTCTACATAGTAGAACAGGCAACATAGTACCTGATTTAAAAAAAACAAAACAACAACAACAAATGAAGCAAGTCCTCTGTTGGCCAAACTTAACTGCTGTGCCCTGGCAGTAAGGACTGAGTGTTCTCAAATGAACCAGCAATTCCACTTGTAGTCACATACCCAACCATGTCCACACAAAGTTGTAGCAAATGTTCCCAGAAGCAGTGTTCATAATAATATTTAGTAATAGTCAAAATGTGTAAACGAGGCAAATGTCCACCAACTGATAAGACGATTAGAAACAAACTTTTAGGAATTAACTTATGTGAATGAGTATGTATGCCGCCCGTATGGATGCCCATGCACTCGGTGCACACCTGGTACTCGCAGGGGCTGGAGAGGGCACTGCTCTCCCTGGGGCCGGAGTTTCGGGGAGTTGTGAGACACCATGTGGTGCTGCATGTACTATTAACTGCTGAGCCATCTCTACAGGCCCAAAAATTGGATTTCAAAATATGACTTCTAAAATTTTTGGTTCATGCTCAGACTCAGGAAAACTCAGTAACTCCTAAATAAAACAAACATAAGGAAAAATTCAAACACCTATCATAAGAGCAACAGCAAAAAACAAACAACAAACAAAACCCTAGCGGCGACTGTGTAGGTTGAAAGACATCAGAAGCATATCCCTGAAGCCATCGAACCACACATCTTCATGAAGCAAAAGGTCTTTCAAAACTGAAGACAACCACACATACAATCCCCACGCTCAGGGCATAGGAAGGAGAGGCAAAGTGGAGAAAGGCCCTATCTCAAAAAAAGGGACTCTTTCAGACAAATGAAGCTGAGAATGCAGTGCATGGGTGGTGGTCCATGGCTACAGCACGCTGCAGGTAGAAGAGGAGGATCAGTAGGATGACTGTCAGGGCTGGCCACATGGCACGTCTGAGACCAGCCTGGGCCATAGGAGAGACCTTGCCTCAAAGAGACCAAAAGAAAAAGGAAAAGCGTATCAAGTAGAGAGAAAAAGAATAAATATGAAATTTAAACAAAACAGCTGGAAACACCCACTAATGGGTAGTAAAGCTTTCAGTGAGATGGGTTATAGTAGGAAAAAATGAGAGCCAGGCTGTGATGGCGCACGCCTCTAACCCCCGGCACTCAGGAGGCAGAGGCAGGCCAATCTCTATGAGTTCGAGGCCAGCCTGGTTTACAAAGTGAGTCCAGGACAGCCAAGGCTACACAGAGAAACCCTGTCCTGAAAAACCAAAAGGAAAAAAAGAAAATGAGAGAAAGCCATATATAATGATCTCAAGGACTTTACGTTCAATTATTTGAAGAGTGACTAGGATCAGTTAAAGACATGTAAACCTTGGAAAAACCATTAAAAACAAACAAGAAACAACAGAAATGTATCTAAAGCTGGGATTGCAGGGCAGATAGCATGGACTCACTAAGAGAAAATAATTCAAAAGAAAGCAGGAGAGAAGGACGAGAGTACAAAGAAAGAGACAGCATGAGTAGCAGACTACTAGTGAGGTGAAGAAGGGGACCCAGATGTACTGCAATTACAGCATGAAGTAGATTTTGATGAAAACAAGGCACCTCTGAATAAGCAGAAATTGCCAACGGGATAAACGGCAACAATAAAGACAAGCAGACTCAGTCACCACCCGCTCAGACACAAACAGAAAGGTAAACACCAACCTTTGCAGTTACTGAGAATATGCTCAGAGATGAACCTGACCAACCTGACACACAGAACAGTCACCATGACAGACCACATCCTAAGCCATGAAACAGACCTTCGTAAATTTAAAAATACTGAAATGACACACAAATAGGTTCTTTAGCCACAAAAGAATTAAGCTAGAAAACAAAAATAAAAGGTACTTGGAAAACCCTCCACACAGAAACTAAATAATTCGCTTCTGAGGAAGTTCATGGATTAAAAAGAAATCATAGGTAGATCAGAAATCGTTTTGAACTGAACGTAAAGAGAACAAACTGGCTGAGAGTGTGCCTCGGTGACAGAGAACTTGCTCAGCACTTACAAGGCTTGGGCTGGACCTTCAGCACTGCATGCGCTCCTTGGAGCAGGTGTGGTGGTTCACACAGAGGTGCTGGTGTAAGGCCAGCACCTGGGTGGCAGAGGCCAGCCTGAGCTCCAGTTTGAAATAGCAACATTAACAATGTTGGTTGTGGTCCTCTGAATAAGAATGGTCCCCATAGGCTCAAATATTTGAATTCTTTGGAGTGTGGCATTAGGGGATGTGTTCCCGTCCCCCCTTCTCTTTCCTACCTTCCCTTCTCCCCTCCTCCTACTCTATACACCAGGTTGTCTTTGAATTCACAGAGATCCGCCTGCCTCCGCCGCCTCCCTAGTGATGGGATTAAAGGCAGGCACCACCATGCCTGGCTCTCTATACTTATAAATTTGATAACGGAGGATACAGAACAGTTAAACAACTAGAAACTACAATTTTCAAATAACATGAGCAAGAGCATGAAAACTTAAAGTTCTGGGGCAGTGAGAGGTTCAGTGTGCCTGCTGCCAGGCTAGACAGCACAAGTTCCAGCCCCCAGATGAATGAATTTCCCAAAGTACCTGTCTGACTTCCACACATACGCTTCAGAGCACAGGCACCATGCCCAGAACTGCATCCATACAAACACACACAAAAGAAATAAAAACATGACAGTCTTTGGATATGTCTTAGTAAACATATGTAAAAGTGTGCTCTAAATGTGTAAAAAACAGAAGTACACTTGATAAGAAAATCTAGACTTATTAAATACTATAATTAGCACTACATGGAAAAGAGACTTACATTTTAGAGCTAAAAGTATTTAGAAAACAGAGGATAAGAAAGCTTTGATCACAGATTAGCCAAAGATTTCTGAAATAGAATAAAAAAGCATACCTGGGTATAACCTAAAATTGGTTCTTCAAAAAATGAACAAGCAAACCAGGCCTGACTGCGCAGCCTGTCACCTTCCCCAGCCTTCCCCAGTAGGGAGGTGGAGGCAGGAGGATCAGAAGTTCAAGGTCATTTCCTGGATGTGTGGTTACAAGAGAGCCTATTTCAAAATCCAAAACAACCACCAAACAGGCAACTTTCAGACCAAATAGGACAAAAAACTTACTTTTAACAAGAATAATTCGTGTTCAGAAAATATAATGAATAAGGAATTACTACTAACTAAACTTGTGAACCAACCTCATTTCAAAAAAGGCTTTGGATTTATATAATCCAAGTAGTGGGGAGGCTAAAATAAGCTCAGCACCAGCCTAGACCACATGAGACCCTCCCTCATAAAAGAAGCAACAGCGAAAGATAAAAGACTTTAACAGACTCTTCTCTGTAATGCATACACAGAAATTGTAAATTGTAAATAAGGATATAGTGAGTTATGTAATGGAATATCCACAAAGATGGCATACTTCTTAGCCATTAAAAATAATCTCTTGATATTTAAATACTCTGTGTTGAGTGAAAGCTGTTACCACGAACAGCTATGACTCCATTTGTGTGAAACTCTAGAAAGGCACACATCAGCTCAGCAGCTGCTAGGGCCAGGGAGCAGCAGGAGGGGACTGACAGCAAATAGGCAGCCACATAGAAATGTTTGCACCGTTTATATCACAACTGTCACCCTAGTTACACCACTGTGTGGTTTTTGTGGTGGCAGTCCGTGCCTTTAATCCCATCACTTGGGAGGCAGAGGTAGGAGGATCTCTGTGAGTTCGAGGCCAGACTGGTCTACAGAGTTCTAGAACAGCCAGGGCTACACAGAGAAACCTTGTCTCTAGAAACAAAAAAGAAAAACAAAACAAACAAACAAACGAAACTCAAATTATATCCCTGCACTGGTTGCTTTCAAATTATAATAAATCTGATTAAAATCTTTGACACTGGTGGAAAAGCAATTTTATTTCACTAAAATATCATCCAAATGCCCCCAAACCAGCAGTTGTGAAAGAAAAGTCTTTACCCTTTCCATGAGGTGGGGGAGGGAGAAACAATGACAGACACTCGTGGGGGCTGCTCTCCAAGCTCTTTAAACCCCACTTACAGGCTTCAGAAGCACTCAACTGATAACTACTTGCAAAGCCAGAGAATGTCTTCTTTCTTTAAGAACAAAACACCACATACAGAGACCCCATTCTTTCCCTCTGACTCAGAGCACAAAGGTGAGGAGGCTCAGCCCATTAAGTTGAGAGGACCAGTCTCACGACTCTCATTTATCCTCAAGAACACTTCTGATTCTATTAAGCCTCTTGTGTGGCAGCTTTCCCTGCAGCTATTCTCTGTGAATTCCTGGACTCATAGCAGTTAGAAAGCCACTTACTAATAAGTCTCTTAGATACACCCTTTCCTTGTAAAACCGTGTGTGTGTGTGCGCGCGCGCTATGTATATATAAACTATGATAGGAAAGATTACCAAGGAATAAAGAGTTCTCCAAGAGAAGAATCAATACATCACAAACCCATCTAATCCTCGCCCTAGTAAAGCAATTAATTTTAAATACCCACTATTCTCTTATAAGAGAGGGACACAATAGAGAGCAGAAACTCTCACTGCAACTAAGTAAGCATATACAAACACACAAGCCTGCAACAAATTCATAACTCAAGGGAAGTTTCTCAATTTCCTTTCAGAAGTGAGTGAGAGAGTGTCAGTTTACAATCTCCTAAATTTAATGAAAGGACTCTGAGCTACCCAAGAATGAGCTCCGCTAGGGTTGTCATGTTAGGAGCATGTTCATGTGTGCTGTTAAGCCCGAAGTTACAGCTGAAGGGTGAGAAAGGACATGCCCGCTGGTGAAGCATGATCTGAAGAAGCAAGCACTGAAACTGACAAGATCAAAGTGCTTTCTAGTTTGATGAGGGGTCACTCTTGGCCATGTAGCTGGCCCCAAACACCAATACCTTTGTGCAGGAGAGCCACAGTACTGCACGGTGACGTGGAAAGACACAAACTCACTTGCCCATCGGGTACCAGCCTGGCCGCCTCCCTCCTTAACCCCACCTGCAGTCTCCATGCTTCAAGGTCACCCAGACCTTGAAATACAACAGCGAGGACAGTTGGTACTTAAGAACCGTGTCCAAGGACTTTTAACTACAAAACAGCTAGCTAAACTGGACGAGAACCCATCAGTTCTTGGTGCCTCTCCTTCCATGGTAGACAGTACTCCGGGAGCCACTCCAACCATCTGTACCCCTGGCCACCTCCTAGGAACAACCTGAGAGCCCGTTAGCCACTCAACTGACAATGAAACAAAACAAGGCCTTTTAGAAGTGTTTTGAGGACTCACCACTCATTTTGGGGGGAGTAAGGCTAAAAATAGTATGATTAGCGATAATCCATTTACTCTGCTTACCAGTTATCAAGCAGAGCTCTATAGAATGTGGATGACAACGAGCTGATCTTAAAGACATGTAAGAGCTAATCTCCAGTAACCTCTTCTGCATCACGTAGCTGTCCATTCGGATTAAGGTGAAACCAACCGAAGGTACTCAACAGCCTGAAGTCTAGCTAACAAACCCCGGCAGCTGGCAGCAGCCCACTGCCTGCACCGCAGCCTTTCGATGGCGTTTAGGTTTTACTTTATGTCTGAGTGTTCTGCGTATGTGTGCCCACGTGCACCACAGGCATTCTAGTGCCCACAGAGGTCAGAAGGAGGCTCTGGATTACAGCTGGTTGTGGTCACCAGGAGGGTGCTGGGAACAGAACCTGGGTCCTCTGCAAGAACAAGTGCTCTCAACCGCTGAGCCATCTCTCCAACCTGTGGCTACCTCAGTTTTAACTAAAAGCCATGCTCTATGCTGCTGTGCATAAACTACTCGAGCAACTAATGAGGCAGGGGGCAGGAATCAATCCTATTTCTCTTCAAAGACACCTCTGTAAGAAAAGCCTATCGAGGAACCCCAAAACGAGGCTGCAATTGTTTTCCACTTAAGGTGTTGGCTAGCTTGTAAGGTATTTACAACTCCTATTTCTATTAGGGTATTTTTGCTTCTGGATTTTGTTTTGATGGAGAAGCTGTAGTCTAGCTGCAGCATCGGGAAGAGGAGTTTGTTCCCTCTGAGCATCCCTGCTTTGCTGGCATTGCCACTATACTCTAGTTCCTGTTCTAGTTCCCTTGGGAAACTTGCAAAAAGAATTCCCAGATGGAATTAGCTAACCTTGTAGGTCAGAAACTAGTTCCGAGAGCCAATCCTCAATGATTTTTTAAACTGTGTGGCATATGTGACTTCATTTACCCAAACACCAGATTTCCATGGGCCAGACACTAGATATTTCCCTCCACCCCCACATTTGTGTTTTGAGACAGGACCTTACTCTGTGACCCTTGCTGAAACTGGAACTCACTGTGTAGTTCAACCTGGCCTTGAATTTTTGACATCTCCCTGCCTCAACCACCAGAGTGCTGAGATGACAGTGTTTGCTGTGTCTCGTGTGAAACAGAGAAATCTGAATGGGTCTTCAGCACACTGAGAGGCCTACTGTGAGCACAGAACAAAGAAACTGTATTAGAACTTCTATCTGCTGCTACAGAACATGTGATCCGGAGCTCAGGTGAGGGTGTGTGTGTGGGGCGGGGGTATAACAGATTTCCTGTGCTTAGAAACTGTACCTGACACATGGTAAGCACCAGCAGATATTTATTAAGTAATACGTTTTCTAATTAGCTTCTAAGGTGAAGCACTGAATATTTAATCCATAGGTCCCTAAAGAGAGGGTTGTGCTTATATACCACTATTGTCAGATTATAGTAAAATAAAGACTGACACCCCTGTACTTTTCACACTGAATAGAATTTACCCACAGTCATCCAAGCACCTGAACAGACATACCAAGCTAGAAACAAGCACATTTTATAATCCTAATGCCAAGGCTCTCCAAAACCAGAACACACAGTGCCACAGAGGCAAGCTTCCCAAGGAGGGAAAGCAGGCAGTACCCTTTGGGGATTCAATTAAAAACAGACATCCTTTCATCTCCTTACACCCTGTTAGGAACAAGAGCAAAACATACAAGCTAATCATTTAAAAGTCCATGAATTCTAAGTTCTGAGACTGCAAGAACCAATGACAATACCAGGCTTCTGAAAACCCTAGTAGTCCCCAAATTTAATTGTTTTTTTTTTTTTTTTAAACATAACAAAACAAAATTTAAAAACCAACAGACACCTGCTGGCTATACCAAAGCCGTTGGTATAGCTTCTTCTACAAAGTCTTCTTCTACAAAGACTTCAACTTCTTTCACTCCTGCAGGGCTCTGGGTCCCGCGTGTCCCAGGCTGGTCTCTATGTGGCCAAAGACGACCTTGACTTTCTAGTCCTCTGTATCTACCTCCACAGTATGTGCCCAATATATTGTGGCACCATGGCTAAAACCCAGGGTTTAAGGTGTGTGGCCAAGGTCTCCACTGACAGAGCAACCTCCTCAGACCAGAACTCTCTGCAAGGCCCGACGTGAATGAAAACTGCATGCAACAGCAGTAGATGAGGCTTTTTACACTATTGCGTGTTTAAGGTGATTAAAATGCACTTTCCCACAATTTTTACTTTGCGACTGGTCACTAAACCGTAAAATAGAACAGGCTGGTAAAATTCAAAAAGGCTTTCCACTTCTTCTGACTTCTGCCAGTGCCAGCGCCACTGTGTCAAGGATCCAAAGAGTCTGGGGTAAGAGACGGTCATCAAGTCGTGGGGGCCTGGGTACCATGCAGAGAACACTACCCGCCCAGGCAGCCTTAGCCAACAGACTGCCCTTGCGAAGAGGAGCCAGGGTCATGGGCAGCGGTGAGCAAAGGTGAGGTGGTGTGGATAGTGTCGTCTCTCAAAGGAAAGTCCTCATCTCCGGTTTCTGGATCTGTCGGCAGGAACCAGTCATCACCAAGAACCTTACCAAGAATGAAATTCTGAGGAGCCTCCAGCACACAACTGCAGCCTTCAAACTGTGGTTCCTTTCTTACCCTGCTCCACCATTTTAAATGTATAAACTGTCTTGTTTCACAAAAGAATTTCTTTGTGGCACCAACTATCTTAATTTTCTTTAATCCCCTCACAAGCTACCCCCTCCCACAAACCTTTTACCAATAATAATTTGCAATGCAGTAAATAACCAAGTACAGACCATATACTCATAGTGTAAGTTTAAACCTTTTTTGTGGTCTCTGAAGTGATTTGAAAGCATCTGCTTTTGCAGTGTCATGGATCTTGTGACTTCTCCATTTAGTTTCACTCTAGTTTTCTGGCCCACATGCTAATTTGCCTCCTACTGGAGTTTCTCTCTCTCTCTCTCTCTCTCTCTCTCTCTCTCTCTCTCTCTCACACACACTCACACACACACACACACACACACACACTTCAGGACTCTGTGACTTTAAACAGGTAATCGAAAAGGACATACTCCAGTATTTCCTGTGCTGAAACAAAAACCAGAATTATCTCTGAAATAACAAAAATCTGACCCGGGATTCAATACTTATTTACCCAATCATATTAACCTTAAATAAAATTTTATTGGTCAAAGCCTCTGTTTCTGAAAAATAAGCAGCTTTCAGGGTACAGATTATAAAGTATATGTAAATATGCAGTGGTATCTGACCCATTTTGAGTATAAACAAAAGGATCCTGTGATAAAACACTTGATCACAAACTTCACTGATTTCAACTAAAAAGTTTACTTTGGCCAAAGAGAAGCCAAAAATTAAAAAAAATTAGTAAAGCCAGAAGCTGTATCTTACGGTGGTGGAACAGGATAGACGTGTTTTGCTCTCTTCCACTGTGCCATCGTATTCACAGGCAAGCCATGCTCAGCACGGGAGAGGGCTTAAAGACAGCCACACGTTGCTTTAGGCCTGGCAAATAAGGGCATCTCTATAGGGGTGAACCAGAGCTAAACACAGCTCAGATCAAACCACCAGAGAAGCGGACAGTAGAAACAGCAGCAACGAAACCACCTTCGGAGCCGGGGGGAGGGAGGGGGGGCGGCTGGGCCACCGCAGGCAGAGTGGCTTTGTCTCTGGCTAAGTGTACACAGCTGTTGTTCAACTTTGGTTCTAGGACAGACTCTAAAACTGTGACATGCACACAGTAATGAACAACAAAACGGAACTGATTATTTCTTGTTCACAGATAAGCCAGTGTCAAAGTCTTCCCTCAGCTACAAGACCCCAACTCCCCGGCAAGCAAAACTGCAGATGCTCAAGCCTCTTACATATAGTAACACACCACTTACCTGTAATCCGCACACATGTTCCTACATACATTAACCATCTCTAGATTACTTATAATGTCTAATGTAAGTGCTACTTTAACAGTTTTTATACTAGGCTGCTTAGGAAATGACAATTTTTAAAAAGTCTGTGCATGTTTAGTGTCTGGTAGTCATAGGAAGTTTCTTCCCGTTAACAAACTCACTCACTTTGGTAAAAGTGTGCCCGCTAAATGTCATCCAAACTCAAAAAGAACACAGGGTGCAGTTCACAGAAGCTTAACTTAGCACTGGAGAGGGCACAGTTGTTCACCAAGAGACAGACCACCACCCTTAGTTTCTCTTAATGCCTATCATAGTTCCTAAAATATGTAATGAATTTTGATGCCTAAGTAAAAAGCACTTTTCTAGCTTTCCTCCTGATCTCAATAGAAGTCTGCGTGATTCAGACTTGACTCCTAGCAATCAGAGGCAGATGCATCCACTGAGCTGGTTCTGACGCTGCTGTCCCTTGCATCTGATCGTTGTCTTAACTGCGATTTCAACTGCCGTAATGAAATGCCAGGATCAAGAGCAACTTGGGGAGGAAATGATTTATTTGCTTATACTTCCACATCACAGTCTATCTTAGAAGGAAGTCAGAGCAGGGACCCAAACACGGCAGAAACCTAGAGGCAGGAGCTGATGCAGAAGGCATGGAGGGGTGCTGTTTACTGGCTTGCTCAGCCTGCTTTCTTCTAGAACCCAGGACCAGCTGCCCTTCGGGTAAACCTGGCCACAATAAGCTAGGCCCTCCCATATCCATCACTAATTAAGAAACCGTCCCACAGGCCGATCTTACTGAGGCCTTTTCAAAATCAAGACTAAATATCAACCTCAAAGTTAAACATTCAAGGCTCATCTATTGCCCTAAAGGAAAGACTATATATACAGCTGGTCTGAGAAAGACTATGCAGGCCAGGCTCAGAGAAAATACACTATCTGAAACTGCCAAAATGGCTTCCCTCTCCTGATTAGCTCTTTCTTCTCTGAATCCTTTTCATATCAAAAGTTACATTTTCAAAATCAGACTCAAGAATGACCATCTTGCTGGGCATGGTAGTTCATGCCTGTAATCTCAGCACGTAGGGAGGTAGAGGTAGACGAATCTCTGTGAGTTCAAGGACAGCCTAGACTATAAAGTGAGTCTAGGGCAGCCAAGGCTACACTGAAAAACCCTGAAATCCTGTCTCAAAACAAAACAAAAACAGAATGACCATATTGATGTGAGGTGCATATTTTCTTTTCTAGGCCAAATCTCTGAGAGAATATTCTAGACACTGGAATGTTCAGACCAAACAGTGTTGTTAAGAGTTAAGACAGACAGAAAGAGATGTCATTTTGAGTAAGTGAACAGTCTTTGCGGATGGATGATATAAATACCATCCATTTCATCAGCTCACATCACTGCAATCATCTATGGAGTGTTTAGCTAAACTCCATGGTGCTAAAGTGCTAACATGGCTGGGTGAATGAACCTTCTAAACTTCAGAAATTTTAAAGAGGAAGTTGCGGGTGTAGCTGAATTGGTCAGGAGTGTGCCTGGTATACATGCAGCTGTGGGTTCCATGCCCAGGACCACATAAACTGGGTTTGTTGGTATGTGCCCATAATCTCATCACTTGGGAGGTGCAGGCAGGAAGATTAAGGTCATTTTTCGGTTGCATAGGGAGCTTGATTGAGGCCAGGCTGGGCTATGAGATTCTATCTCAAAAAAAAAAAAACTTGAAAGAGGAATTGCCAGATTCTGCCAGTCCCTTTATTTGGAAGAATGGCCTTTCTTTGTTAGAGGACAGAACTGGTTTAGTGAGCATATTTCCTCTTAAAGTCATTCTATCTCCTGGTAGGGCGATAAACATTTCCTGATTCCTCTTAATATGGGACCATAAGCAGAGAAGAAGAAAAATAGAAAGAGGGGAAGGGGGCCTGTGGCTGCATGGATGGGCCTTCAGAACAAGCTGAGCACAGAGCCAGCAGGCACGTACACAGGAGAGCGCCTGCCATGTGGCTATGTCTTCAACCACCACGGGCAGAATCAGGTAGAGATGGTTAACTATCCACGGCTTGTTGGGCATTCCTGGAAGCCATACACCTACTGAACCAATTCCATAACTGGGAGCCTTCCCAGGACACATTTGGAGTCCTTTCCCTAAATCTATTCCCACGGTGAATCTCCAGTAGTCAATTACCACAGAATGTGTAGGTGTGGCCCACCCCATCTGTGTAGCCCCACACTTTTTTGGAATTATACTTCTAAACTCAGGCTGTATTTAACTTTGGTTGAGGAGAAAACTTACCCTCAGCACAGACAGCTGGTGCGGAGTCATGGGTCAGAGTGTCCCAAGTCATTCTTTTTGTATGTGTGCCTCAGTTGAGTTTATCACTTAGCAACTGCTTGTTAATCCTCTGTCATCCCCAGGCTGCAAACATCCTAATCAGCAGAGCTGGGCAGCAACAGTCAGCAGAATCTGGCCAATCTAGACCCTGGCTGAGTCACTCAAGCTTCTCAAGTTGTTCCAGGACAGGAAGACTGGGAGAGGGGAGAGGTTCCCCACTCCACACTGGGAGGAAGACTCCAGCGGGAAGGCCAGGTGGGAGAGGGCACGAGCTGCAGGCAGCACTGAACCCTGAAAGAGGAGCCTGCCCCAAATTAAACACCAGGGAACCTCAAACTTCTTAACAGAAAATGGGGGTCTTATTTTTTAAAGTAAATTCTTCTTGTTTTAGGTTAAATATTCATAAATTTGCTTTAGCAATGACGAGTTTAGAAGAAGTTATTTAATAACTTCTTAGTGTCAGCGAAGGAGAAATAACTATTTACAAAAAGCCCTGAAGTATGAATTCTTATTTCGGTCGCTCTTTAGTGCTCTAGTAGATGGCATGTGATGGAGTCTAATACATCTCAAAAGCCAGGCAGCCCTAAGAGCTTATTAACAATCAGAGGAACATGAGGTTTGTTCCTGAAATAGCTCACTGGCTACCTCACATGCTGTAGCTCGACGCAGGCACACACAGGTCTGCAGCGTCAGTCAGGCCATGAAAGCCTACAGGGTATCTGCATTAAAAAAAAAAAAAAAATCTTCAAACACATGAAAAACTGTCTTGCTAACAAATACAGCCTGAGAACTCCACAACACCACACAGCCACTATCCAGAAGGACCTCAAGCCCTGGACCTAATGGGATGGAGAAGCTGATGTTGCTTCTAACTGCTCACCTGAACACACCAAGGTTCAGTTCTCTCTAACCTCTACGCACAGTAAGAACTTACACAACTCAAATCAGATGTGTCCCTTACGTAACCCAGGGGCACCACTGGCATTCCTGCAGCTTCTCTTTGGGGCCAGACCCTGCTGCAGGGCTGTGTGTGTTCTCCATCTCTGGCTCCAGGGTTTTTCTCATCTTGGGTGTCAGGACATCACTCACACTATGGGAAGGCTCTTCCAGCTTGAAAGTGCTCTAGATGACCCAGCTTAGCAGTTCATTTCCTGAAATTCGTTCTGCTGGTTGCTCTGCCCCCACTCCCACCCCCAAATCCCTTCAATCAAAAGCTGTCGGGAATACGCTACATTAAGTTTTGAAAAACAGATTTCTTTGCTGCAAGACTTGTCATGGCTTCAGTGTGCTGTCACACATCTCAAACGCTCCTACAGCATGATTTGGGGTTACTGTCCAAACTCATTTAAACACAGGTCACTTTTTAGAGTAAGTAAATAAATAATTAAATAAAATCCCCATTGCTGCACCTACAGAAAGATGCATATTTATCCACCTCCCTCTGTCCTCTGAATGCCCCTTCTCAGCACCGTCTCTAATTTCCTCTCTTTACTCCACTCTAATCCTCTCTGCAAATACATTCTTCTTCCCTGCTAACAAAATATACTTGATGGGCTGCGCATTCATCAACTCCTAACTTTTCAAGTAATCTGGACATTTTCTATTATAGCTCAGGAGTCCACATTTCTACTTTTGCTTTGAACATTTTTCTTCTAAATTTCATATACTAACAAGGAGTCCATGAATGACACACAGAGTCTGTAGCCCCTGAAATTCCAGGCAAATCATATACAGAATGTGCTGTTTTTAAAAATTGTTTTAAAAAATTGTTTTAAGGCATAGCTGGTACAACTTTCTTAAATGGATCCATTATTCTTTAAAATCATTGGCAAATAATAGCAAAAATGGTATTATACGATATTTTCATGTTGAAGGGTAACAGGATAGAGGGGAGAAATGCAGAGAATAAAACACTGGCCTTTAGAGCTAAACTAATATACACTCAAGTCATAAACTTGGGAGGCATTCTTCAAAGCAAAGGAACATCTTAGGGAAAAAAAAGAAAAACAACAACAACAAAAAAAAAAAAAAAAAAAAAAAAAACACCGAACAAAACAAGCAGCCTGACACTGAAAGGATCCAAGACTCCCACCACAAAAATACTCCCCTCAAAGGAATGTTCAAATCTTCAAGTCTTTGTCTTGTTAATACAAAGTCAATTCCTAGCAGAACTATGTTGCTCATCGTTAACAATCGAAAAGGGCAAGAGGCAGGTACCATGTCTTACTCCTGGCACTCTGGAGGCTGAGCCAGGAGAACATCAGGAGTTTGAGGTGAGCCTGGCCTAAATATAAAGATCCTGTATGCAAAGGATGTGGGATGGGGGTGGGGTGCAGAAGATGCCACTAGAAGAGCACTCGAACCCACGCGCAAGCAGAGGCCACCGAGTGCTGGGATGTGGTACACACGAGGCTCCCACAGAAGAACAAGCTTGCTGTGGACTTTCGGAAGACAAGGAGATGCAGGTCTGTGCAGTTTCTGCTCTCTTGCCTAACAAGGTCTCCAACATTAGGACTTGTTAGTCAACTGCCTTTCCTCCAGGAAAACACACTTCTATGAGTGAAAACAGTAAAAGTTACAGGAACTACAAATACTTGCTTAAATAGCTTCAATGGCAGGGTAAGAGAGTCCCTGGTACCTAGTGGTTTTCATTGGGTTCTTATGAAACAAAACCTGAGGCTATGTTTCAGGCAAAATGATGGACGTGCTTAAAAAAAATAATGCAATATGGTAAGTACCAACATTTTTAATAAGATTACTTAAATTCAGCTCAAGTTCAAGAGTGGAGAGGTGACCACTACAAAGAAAAGTATTTTTTCACTCTCCCTTCTTTAGAAATACTTCCAGTATTCCTGAAAAATCAATTTACATTTCACAACTCTACCTAAAGACACTACTATGATGATCATACTTCTCAAGGACTCAGCAGAGGCAGGCTGATGGTTCTGGACTCGTCAATTTACGGCTTGACAAAGGTTTGCAAACCCAGCTGCTTGTAAGAAAGGAGAGGTGGATGGGCAGAGCTGGTGGCCCAGGAAAAAGATGTCTGTCCTTGAATAGAACCTTAAAATGTCAGAGGAATAAGCTGTACCCTTTGTTCTCGCTAGTGCTTACCTGGAAAATCTCTATGAAAACATCTTAGATTACAAGTGCCTGTAACAAATCATACAATCCACAATTCAGAGCTCAATGCACATGCTTTTAAGGTTTTATAAGGACATAAAGAAATGGAGTGCCACCAGCCTTACAAAACTTGGCTTGGCTATAGCCAATCCTTATCACACAGTATAGGGCTGGCAGCAATCATGTTTGGAAAGAGCTAAGGTCCTGCCAGATTCAACAAAGGCTGACGTGGGGACAAACAGGCATGCTGGTACCTGGCTGTCCTGCTCTAGGCCTTCCCTAGTTCAGACTAGAAGTAATACAGCCTAAACGCAAAGGAATAAAATCAGGGAGAGGCAAGGGCAGCCAGGAGAGCTGACTAGGATTGAGGGGTTTGCCCTGAGACCCTCCGCTGTTGTAATGGGCAGGAGAAGCACCCAGCAACTTGACAGCTTACTTCTTGTCTTTATTTGGCTTCTAAACCTTGGGAGCATGGGAGATTTTCCACATTCCACAGTTCTCATGAGGCAGATTTCTCTCCCTCTTTCTTCTCTCCAGAATTTTTAAAACTGCACCTGTTTTCACCTTTTTATAAACAGATATTCTGCTTAAACTGAGAACCACAAGCTGCCCTTTGATCTCACTTAAAACTAACTTTTCAAAAATATCAGAAAAGGAAGAACCAAAAGAGGTCTGCCATGTTTCCTTGGAGCTCTAACAGCATGAAGGAAAGTCAAAGGACCTCCAAAAAAAAAAAAAAAAAAAAAAAAAAAAAAAAAAAAAAAAAAAAAAAAGGAGACAGCATGGGAAAAACTGTTTACTTTTCAATCTCATACCAATATTTAACTTTCCTTAAGGCCAGTTAACCTTCTAACAACCTCCTCTCACTCCCCAGTAAGATCTAAACTATCCACACACTGATTTCACAATCAGCATCTTCTGATAAACTAGGAAATAAAAGAACGTCTTGTTACTGTAATGTGTAATCCTCTCTTCTTAGAAAAAACACTGCACTGAATCCAGCTAGCACGTTCCATTAAGAGCAAGCTAGTTCTGTGGAGGCTAATGCTGACTGGACACAGAAGACCTGAACTTTAAAGTGAGCGCTCAATGATAACATTCCCAATACCAAGATGTCCAAATTGCCCGCTAAATTATACATTCCTAAGCATACATCCATTTCTGTGCGGACGCACTGCAGAAACTCTAAATTCTAACGGTATGGAGATGGAGACTAAACACCAGAGAGCCACGTACAAAGCATTCCTCCTGCTCGCTCACTGACTACCATGCTAGCCATATTCAACAAATGGCTCCTCAGAGACTCCGAGACCACACACAGCGCATGCACAACTGACCCCAGCTGTGTCGCACAGGTGCCAGCAGCTAAACTCATGGCATTTTCTTTCGCTATGCACAGTTGCTGCGACAGGTGTGAGACCAGAGCGCAGCATCTGAGGAATACACACCCTCTTGCCACCACTTATCCTCTCCAGAAGATCCCCACTGCGTACAGAACCCTGACCTTAAAATGAAAACACGAGGTCAATTTGAGATAAGCTACACTCTTGCTTACTACTAAGGACTTGTAAAGGTATGAAGGGAAGGGCTTCTACGGTTGAAATCATGAAATGAAGCAGAAGGGAGATGGAGAGACGCTCACGATGAAGAATGCAGCAGAGTGAGCACAAGCCAGCTGACCCTGCAGGAAAAGGATGAGTACACTGCCATAGAACAGCCTCAAAACATACTACTTCTTTTTCCCTTTTGTGATTTATTTATTTTAAAATTATTATTATTCATTACAATTTATCCACTTTGTATCCTGGCTGTGGTCCCCTCCCTCATCTCCTCCCAATCCCACCGTCCTTCCCTCTTCTCCCCCTGACCCTCCCCTAAGTTACACAAAGAAACTCCAACAATTCCTAATTTTAGACCAGCCGTATGGGGTATAATTCCTATGAACAGACAGCAAACACTAGGCCTGTAGTTAGACAATGGCGGCAGCGTACACACGACACTGTGGCTAGTGCCACAGCAGCACGCTAGATTTTATTTCTCCCCACAGGAGGCCGGTATACCTTTCTGCAACTAACCTTCTCTCACACTGGCCCCTGGCAGTCACTGTAGTTGGTTCCACCCCCCTAGACTCTCACAGGGACGGAGCCAGGAGCGCTTATCCCACTGCCTCAGACGTTTCTCCCAGCACGAGTCTGAGCTCCGCATCACTGGTTTGTCCCTTGGTTGCCCTGCTGAGGACTGCTCTCTTTATACTCATGTACCGCAATTCCCCCCATTTTAAGGTAACTGAGGCCAGCAGTACCTCTGCATAACCACAAATCCAAACCTGGGCTTCTGAACATTGCTTGATTTTGCTTTGCCTCCCTAAAGAATAATCTGTTCAATCATGGGGAAAAACCTCGATAACCTGAAAGTTTAGTTTACTGCCAACTCAAGCTATTTCAGGCTGCTGAAGAACTATGAGGAAACTGTAGCCAAATAATTTTCATGAGCTGCTCCCTGAATGCCTGACCGAAAAGTGAACTTGGGGATTTCAGTTTAGCGTGGGTTCTGATCCTCCCACTCTCTGCCGACTCCTCAGGATTTTGGGCTTTACACTGACTCCTGTGTTGCCATCAGGAGAACGTAATGGAATTTCTCGAGTCAGGACTGCCAGGAGAAGTCCTGTTTAGTGAAGAAAATAAACAACCATGCAATATTTGTTCAACCCAACTGCCGTAGCACACAGGACCTCTAAGCTTTCCAAGGGAATGAGATATATATATACCACATGCATCACAGGACACTTAGATTTAGGACGGCTGCCTGTACACACTGGACCCTTACCCTCAAGGGAAACGGAGCACTTTTAACTTAATATGACCTTTCCCTTTCCTCCTCCAAACGCTGTTTACATTAACTTCGATTTTGTTTGTAATTACTACAACATTGATAAAATAATAAATTCCATTTGAAAGAGCCTTAATGACTCTAAACCCGAGTGTCAACTACACTGAGGTTTTAAAATACGACAATCTAATACTCCCAGGCTCCAAAGAAGTCTTCACCCCGATGCCCACATCCTTAACCACACCCGAGCAGGCCTTCCTTTTTATGTTCAGGGAGCTGGGATGCCTTCTGACTCCTGACCACTCTGCCTCACAGGGCAGCCTGCCATTCCTGGGCCCACTACCAGCTTCTTCTGTGAAATCAGAGGGCTGAGTTAGAACGAGCCCCAATGTTCCCAACAGTGTAAACACTGTGACTCCATATTCATAAATGAGCCACAGTTCCGACACCAAACGGAGAAAAGCTGTAGGAATTTTTGAACCATAACTGAATCTCTGAGCAACACATCCAAAATCCTGACAAAATACGTCTTGATTCTTCACTTATAATTCTTGGTTACTGTAGTCTCTAAATAAATTCACTTCTTTCTTTTCCCCAAATGGGATTATTCCTCAAAAAAGAATTTAAATTAAATCCTGATAATGAGCCCCAGCTTTCATAGTATCTTTATGTACCTATGCACCCACTCTGATATGTATGAATTCTAATATTTAAGGCTCATGGCATTGTACAGAACATGATAGCCTTTGATTAAGGATAAAACTCAAAATGCCAATAGCACAATAGATGAAACATTTCTTTAAAACAAACAAACAAAAACCCTCCTGCTTGCTTTTGCAACATTATCCTGCCAACAGCCAATGCTTTTGTTTTAATCATGAAATTGCAAAGAATCATTCTAAAATTACACGAGCCAGCATCTGAGAGGTTCTCTCCACCTTAGAGCCTGGAGAAAGCACCATTATGCAATCCAAGGGCCCTTTAGGTCCTCCCCATGTGAGGAAACCCCTGCTTCCCAGGTCACAGCAGCCCACCCGGAGCAGCAGTAACCCCTGCCTGAATCTTCCTCAGCTCCTCAAGTTAATGGAGCTCTAGCAGAGGTTCCAGCCCGGGCTGCAGGCAGGGAGACTTGCAAGCCCAGACTAGAATCCTGGAAGAGTGCGCTGCAGGGGGAGTAAGGCTAGCATTCTAAGAGCAGAGGCCTGCCTTAGGGGTGTCACACTTTCCAAGACAGGCGGGACCGAGGCCTGAGAGGCGCTGGCAGCAGTGTTTGTGCAAGCACACGGTTCTTAGAACTGAATGTCCCCAGCACTTGGAGAGGAAGTAAACAAAGATCCAGGTCATGCCTGTGTCTGTGTAGCCCAGGGCAGCCAAGGCCTGGCCTGGACAAGACTTCCAGCACCCAGGCAAGAAGTGCCTGCTTACATCACCAAGCTCTTAACTGTGGGCTGCCTGTGACCAAGAAAAATTACAAAAAGTACATCCTATATTTCTCCCTGCTGTTTAGTTGGCTTTAAAATAAATTAAAAAACAATCATTTTCTGAAATAAAGCTGTATCAGAGGAAAGAGCTACTTGTGGAGTGGGCCACAGTGGCCTCACGAAGCCATCCATTTCTCCTCAGATCACATTTGTGGTGAACCCCTCCTACCCTCCCAAACTCAAAGCAGACCCAAGGAAAGGCTCTGTCGGTAGGGACATGCAGAGCAATCTGTTAGCCTAATAAACCTTAAGGACTGAGAGACCTTCGTCACGGTCCACCACAACTGTGTTTCTTTACTCTTTTCCATGTCCAAACCAGAAAAAAAGTACAGTGAGCAGTGGAGCAGCCTGTCTCAAAGTCTGTTTACTTGATTCGCCCAGCCCTGAGCTTCAGAAACTAATCCCAGCACAGCTAAAGCCCCCAACACAAGGCCATGGCAGGGCCCAGCCAGGCTGCACTCTCCCAGGCTGCACTGTCTCCGCCCTACTTTGTCGGCTGCTAAAGTACAGGCAGCATAGCCTACTGTTTCCAGGCCAGCAGAGTGCAACAGAGGCAGTTTGTCTTGGTAGTAAAAGCTTCGTCTTAGCCCTGGTTGTTGTTGTTTGAGGGGGAGGGAGGGTATAAAAGAGAAGCAGAACTGACCAGAGAGAAGAAAAGAGAAGGCATGGTCTCTGTGTAGGTACACACTTCATTTTGTGTAACAAATAAATGCATGCCAATTTCCGAAATAGTAAACTAGCCCATTCATTAAAAATTATAAAATGTAACAGCTCATTAAAGACAGTTAATTGATCAACAACTTCAATTTATCTTTTCGTAAATCATAATTTTTCATACAGGTTAGTGGGGGAAAAAAAAAGCCCACCTATATCCAGTCAGCACAAAGGAATCAACAAGCTAACAAAACAAACAAGCCAGGTGCTGAAAACTTTACAAAATGATTTTTTTTCTTTCTTTCTTTGAGACCAAGGCTCACAGTATAGCCCAGACTGACTGGGAACTGACTTATGTACCCAGGCTGACCTTGAACTCACAAACCTTGTGCCTCAACCTCGTGAGTGGTGGGCAAGAGATATGGACCACCAGAAAGGCTACAAAATGAATATTAGTAGTTTAAAACAATATGCTTTAAAAGATCTTTGCCTTTACTGAATCTATCAGTTTAAAAATAACACAAAACACATTCTTAAATGAGGTCACAGCAAGGCAATGGGTGAGGAGATGGTGGTGGAATTTAGAGCCTTTCCCTCTGTTAAAGTAGCTTAAAAACCTTAAATTATGAGACATATCCTTTGCCTCACTGTAAACAGCAGCCATTAGAAAGGATAGCCACACTGCGAGCAGGCTGGAGGAGGAGAAAGGACCGTCTGTGGGAGCCCGTTTGATGCTGGGAGTCTGCAGACACTGGTCTGAGTCAGCTCAGTGCAGGGATTCTTAAGTTTTCCATAAAGAGATTAGAAGGGTCCCACGACTGACAATACAACCCAGGTGGGCAAAAGGAAAGTTCCAGGTTCCAGAAGTAAGTCAACTGAGTACAGATCATTTCAGAGAGGAATTAGATGTTTCATCAAGGGTTTCTGATGACAATGCAAAAGCAGGCAAGTATACTGCTTTAAGCAATGCCTTGTCAGTCTGCAGGAACACATTCTGGTCTAAAGCAAAGAGAAGAAAAACCATGGCCCCGAGACTTAGTGAACTTAGCCCTCACCAAGAGCAAATGTACAAATCTGTGTGTGTGTGTGTGTGTGTGTGTGTGTGTGCGCGCGCGCGCACCCGCACTCCTGAGCACACATTCACATACAAGTTCATACTTTGGAAGAATCTGCCATCTCAATGTGACACAAAGATGTCACAGGAGCTGCCTGACACCCGCTCTCACCCAGCCCTGTATCTCATAAGAACTGGGAGCAGTTCTTGCCCAGAAAATAGACGTCTCAGACCCTCCTGTCACCAAGAGTCCCTTCCTGCCTAGAATAAATAGGAACATGAGGAAGTGGAGGGAAGAGATCGGGTCTATATTCACACACAATGTAAAGCTGCTTGAGTTTGGTAAACAAACCCCTCATACACACACACACACACACACACACACACACACACACACACACACACACCAACCAATCCAAGCATGGCCAAGACCCAGGTCCAGGGCTCGCTTTCTTCATCAATTAGAAACGAAGCCATTTACCTCCAGGTTTATCACAAGGATAGTGCTCAACAAGAAAGAAATGCAGTCCCCACACTGACTTCGGGGCCCTTTCCTCCATGCCTCCTTCACCAGGATCCCTGTCTTGTCATCTACTGTGGCCTACTGGTTGCCGGTGCACTGACACTGGATGCCACCACGCCCCAGCCACCCCTGGCATCCTCCTCAACGAGGCCTTCTCAAGTTCTCCTAGTTCCTCCATCTGCCCAGCTCCATCCATACTACTTCATCTGTTAAGACCCAGGAGCTGAGGTCTAGATCCATACACGCCCAATCAAAATTCCTGGGATGCCAGAAAAGAAATTACAAGGAAAGTATGTAAACCACAGAGGGCTGCTCAAACAGACCGGATCACTACCTTAGAAAACCAAATTCCTAAAGGGAGAATGGCATGTGTTACAGCACCATGTCTTCAGCAAGAGAAGGCTGTGCTGCTGCAGGGAAACGGCTGTCACTCAAAGTTCAAAGCAGAGCCTGCTGTTTTTTACTGACAAAGTTAACCTAACTCCAACACCTATTAAGACTATATGGCCCTTAACTATTTGTCTTTACCAGTTAGCAGCAAATACTGTTCCAAGTGGCCACTGTGGTACAATGAAGGAGCATGGGCAAATGAAGTTGGAAATCAACACCACCTTGGGAAGGTGCTCTTTGCTGTTTCCACAGGATGAGTCCACACGGGAATGGCAGATCTGTCAGTGTTTATGGCAGGCTGCTAAGAATTGAGGAGGGGACGAGATGAAAGCCAGACATTTGTTCCTCGTCTTTCTGCCATACACCCCAGAGGGTCACCAGAGGGCAGGAACCACCGAAAGGCCCTGATGCCCAGGCTCACACACCCCTGCAGGCTCTGCAGAAGCCTCTGGAATTTAGATGACCCTGAGGCCAATGTGTATTTGAAGTGGTTTGGATATTCATCTGACTAAAACCAGAGTGGCTGCAGGCTAACAGAACAACACTGATAGCTCTTCTTAATGTGCGCCCGAATAGCCACTAAGCACTCTAATGGGAGGTGAGAGGCATCTCTGGGCAGAGAAATGCAGGGGCACACCTTGAGAGGCTCCCCGCTGTCTCGGGAGAAGCAGCGGGCCTCATCCTGCTGAAGTGTCAAGGAGGGGGCGTACAGTCCGAGAAGGGCCATGACCTCACTGCCACCTGGGTTCTAAAAAGCACTGCGTGCTTGTGCACAGGTTGAGTGGCCTGAAAACCCTGGTACTGGGTTATTTTGAGACCTGTAAGGCTTGGGTTAAAAGGGTTTTCGGCAGAATGTAAAAACTCTGAGAGGAAAACCTCTGCTGCCCAAAAAGCTGGGGCAGTGAGCCAGCCAAGAGTCTTCAGGGTTTGGACATTCTGGCAAAGACAATTGCCAAATGAGAACCACAACACAGATCAGGGACCCAACTTCTCATTTCAAAAGGGCCTGGCTTCGGGACTCTGTGCAGGGACTATGCTTCACCCGTAAGACTCAGAGCAGAGCAAGAGCGGAACTTTCTGCCTCCCATTAGAGGGATTCTGCGCTGCCCAGGATTCCTTGGAAAAGTTATCACTCTTTTTTACTAGTCTACAAAGATCTAAACCACTCGACATACATACTGGACTCAGGAGCATCCAAAATTGGCCCTGTATCCTGATAAATGCCAAGTTTCCAGAGAACAAGACTACAGGTGAAATTTCCCAATTACCGCAGAGCACCTGGAGTTGTGATATGCCTTCCACTCCTTGATTCCCCTAATAAACTATCTGTTGGGAATGAGCCAGGCTATCTCTGTTTAAGAAAGCAGACTCGGTATTCTTTCATGGTTACACAAACAAATAACAGGGCTAAAATGAATGGAGGGCAACACCAGCTCCCAATACCTCAGTCACCAAGTAGCGTCTGTGCTCCAGCACTCTTCCTTGGGAATTGTGAAGGTTCTGTGCCAAGTTTTTGATTACCGTAATACTCTCTCGTCAACAAAAGAAAAACACTACATTGTGCTGTCAGGAATTTTATTGTCAGAGATGAAAATAATAAATGCAATGAGACATGTCACAATGGAAAACTCAACATCACTACCCTTCTTTTCTAGCCAAAGTTATTGAGAACGGTCTCCCGAGAAATGCCGTAACACTGTTTGCTCAGACCTGCCATTCACTAGACTGCACTGGTCAGAATGCAAAGCAGGCTGGGTGCAGCGGATGCATCTTTAATGCTAGCACTCAGGAAGAGAAGATCTCTGTGAATTTGAGACTAGCCCAATCTTCATATAGCGAGTTCCAGGACAGCCAGGGCTACAGAGTGAGATTCTGGATTTAATTTTAAAAAAAGCAAAGCTGAACAAAGTGGCTCCAGCTACTCCGGGGGCTGAGATGGGAGCATCACTTGAACACGGGATGCTAAGGACAGCCTGAACATCACAGTGAGGACCCATGTCCAAAAGAGGAAAACAAGCAATCTTACGGCACACCAGCTGAATGAAGCGAACAGAGGAATAATCACAGCTGTGGCCCAGGCACCTCCCTCAAGTCCTGTCCCAACCAGGCCATGAGAGCCCTGGACATGGGTTCTTTCCCTTGGCTGTAGGCCTATGCTGGTGCCACCATCGACTAACTGAGGGGCCGAAACACTCACACATCTGTGTGACTGACGGAACTATTCACAGGAGTTAAGTCCAGATAATCTGATAGACTGCCATTGTACCTTTAAAGCATACACAGATTTAATTCACCACAGCATTAGACATCTTGTTGGCCACAAGCCTCTTAATAATCAGTGTTAAGACTGAAATCTCCTAACAATAAGTGAGTAGGAGTGGCGAGATTGCTCTCGGGGCCAAAGTAAAAGAAATCTCTCTGTGCAGAGAATGCCAAACTTCTCCAGTGTCTCAGGAGGCTGAGCACTGGCAATCAGACTTTAAGAGTTACAGAAAGTTGTTTCTGGGGGCCAAATTCTCAAAGATAGCCAAGTCTCCCCCAAATACTGTCTGTCCGGGCTACCCAGCACTAAGACAGAAAAAAACTGGACGTAAATTTCCTTTGTAGCGAAGTGCTGCCAGTTAAAGCCATTAGTCCAAGGCATTTTGCCCACGCTTCAGATCCAGGTGTCCCTGTAAGCATTACACTCAGTAGTTCTTCCCAACAGAAGACACAGTCATTTAGAAACCCAGGCCCTAGCACCCTGGATCACAGAGCTGACACCAGACAAGGACTGCAGGGCCTAAGGTCTGACCCTAACTCGGGCCACCAGGACAAAGTCTCCCTCAGGTACATCTTACGCAATGCCTCCACGCTGGGCACAGTAAGTAAAATAGTCTTGTTCTTCCCTAGGGAACAGGGTGGTGGTGTCTGCAGTGAGAAAGCTGTCCTGACAGGCACATCTTCATGAGACAGGTGGGCTATCTCAAGACCATGGAACACATGGTGAGGATCTGTCTCACATGCATACATACATACATGCATACACACATGCATGTACACACATACACACACACATGCACACATACACGTGCGGGAGCACACCTAATCAATGAACAGTTAGAACAGCCTCACTGTGATGTGAAGAGAAGGTCTTCACACCTCTGAGCTTTACTTTCCTAACGGGGTTTTGGGGGGCGGTAAGTTGATGGCACTGGTGCCACAGCTCAGGGTTTTTATCATTAATTTAGCATAATTTGCTTCTCAGATCAGTCCTTCCAGAAATCCTCTAAGGACAGGGTCAGGTGAGATGAATGGGAGTGAATGAACAGGGCTGATGTCAGATGTCAGGAACACGCTTGTGCCCTGAGAGTCAGGAGAATGGTCCTGGCTGTCACAGCTAACCCTGACTTACGCAGCCAGCTGAAAGACAGGCTGACCAAATGTGCTGCTTTCTGGGTCAGGCTGGGCTTCCTGTTCTCGTACTTGGCTGCACAGGAATCAGAAGAAAGCAAGTTTACCCTAAAAACTATCTCCTCAAAAAATTAGCAGCCCACTGCTAACTCATCCCCACAACAGACACAAAGCGACAAAGCTAAGCAGGGTGGATGCATTGTCTGACAAGCGGCTATTTTCTTTTAGGTCTTTAGGACATCCCTGTTTTGCACAGAATTTTTTTTTTTTTTTCCAAAAAGCTCAACCAGTTCTAAAGATGCTACTAGT
Source organism: Psammomys obesus (assembly GCF_907164565.1). Taxonomy (NCBI): domain Eukaryota; kingdom Metazoa; phylum Chordata; class Mammalia; order Rodentia; family Muridae; genus Psammomys; species Psammomys obesus. The sequence continues at coordinate 23,559,987 of NW_026592890.1, read as the reverse complement.
CTGTGACTGAGAAAACAATGTTTCTGAGTTCCTGTAACCAGATCTGAAGCTCTGCATGGGTCCTCATCAGATGTAGCCTTCATGGTTCCCTGCTCTCAAACTGTGGGGCCTGCTTCCTTCAGAAAAGAAGATGCCCAGAACCCCAACATCTGACTCACAGGTGCCTGCTTCCCCAACAGGGAAAGTTGTTGATTTCTCCTTTCTCCTGAGAGGGTTAGGGGTACTTGCTCCCACATAACTGTTAAAACTCACAGCCATGTCCTTTTAAGAAAGTGTTCGCATCAAGCGGCAGATTTTTCACAGGAGGAGGATAACGGGGGAAAGATGGCACAAACAGTTCCCCCTCTCCTTCCTCTCACTCTGTCAGGCTGCTAAGCACCAAGGACTTTGGGAGATTCAGTTTGTAGAAAAAACACTTTTCCCGCCTCAACAGAAAAGAAATGACTCCTAACTCCGAACTCCTTGGAAGGTAATTCTGGAAACAGAAGACCTTACAATTATTATTTATTCCAAACCACAGAATAACGTAGCTTCCGCTTCTTTCCTGGATGGGACAGCTGCGATGCTTCACAGTCCTCCTGGGCCGAAAGTTCTACCTGCACTTTAGTTACAAAGTGAGGCGATCAATGACAGCACCCAACTATGAGTGCACACGCAGTGCCTGAAGGTGTTCTCTGAAAAAAATAACATATAGTCTAACCCTCCTAAACACAGCCAGTGCCCCAAATAAGTCGCTAAAGTCACACAATTTACACTAGAGCATCTTCTGTGCACCGAGATGTCTGTGCAGGAACACTTTGTACTCCCTCTATCCTCAGCAGGGCTCACTGTCACCACCTTCTTGAACACCACAATGTCCTGACCTACAGTTTTAAGGAGAGCCAAAAGGAAGGAACGAGAGCTGGATCTACTGGCTCTAAGTGTCCCAGTGCTTTGGTGCAATGTGTCCAGTCATCAAAATATACACGGGCCTCTCCCACATAGGAGGAAAAGGGGTGGGGGAGGGGAATGAGAGAATGAGGGGGGAGGAAGGAGAGTGTAAGAGAAAGTCGCCAAAAGCAGGTTTTGATGCAATCTTGAGTAAAAGTATCTCCGTGTCTCACTTCCAGACCTGCAAGGACAACCAGCCGCTCTCCTTACATTTGCACTGCAGCCTCAAGAAGAATGGCCACGTTGGACAGTGCCACCCCTAAGAATAATCGGCCTCACAGAGCCACATTACAGGCCTGAAAGGACTCTTGTGTTCCATGTGGACACTCATCTCCACCCTGACAATTCAGACTTCTTACTGCGGGTTCAGAAAGTAGCAGGCGAGGTGAAAACATTTGTCTCCATCCCAGCAGATCCTGCAAACTACCCTTTCTCCTCTTTTGAACCAGAATAAGAATTATGATAAAAACGATCACCCACCTAGGTCTTGGGCAGTTATCAAAAGATCAAGATTTACAGAAATCAAAAACCTCTGAAGCTTGGTAAATTACTGACTTTGTAGTTTTGTCAAAGTAGAAAGACACTACCCTAGCATCCCTCCCCTAACTGTCCCTATTCTTCCTCAGTCCTCATCTGGAAGAATAGCTATTAAGCTCACACTATTAAACACACTACAGTCATGAAAACGATGGACAAACCAGAGGCTGCACACTCACACCAACTCTGATCCAAGGTTTATAATGGTCCCCCTTTTTAGTGGGGACAGATAAAAGCTTTCACCTACAATTTCTACAACTTGTAGAAGTAGGGACTTGGGGATGTTCTCAAAGCCAAGGGCTTCCTCTGGGGTCTCTGGCAGAGAGGTGTGAAAAGATAATTTCCTTAACTGACATCAAGGTCTCAGGGTCCCACTGGGGTGGAGGCAACCCTTCTCCAGACTGCCAGGTAGGCATTCTCCTATGAGCCCGGGTGTTTCTAAAGGAACCCAATTCCTCAGTAAAGGAGTCCTTGGTGCCAGAACCCTTCAAAACACATTGCTTTTCTTGTTCGTAAAACATGCCAACAGAGGTCTGTGTTTTTGGGAACCAAATGGAAGCCATATTTATACATTTCATCTGTGGGCAGCGGTAGCTTTGGAAGGAAAGCACTCATTGTTCCAAGCACATCATGTTCCCACCAGCTACATCCAACTGACTTCTGACTTTAGAAGTCCAGGACTCTCAAGTCCAGACGTAAATGTTGCCAACAGTGCTCAGAACACACTACTGAAGACTCCTCTAACTCTAGCCTCAGACAAAAATGTCTCCTGTGCCTGTCCCTCCTGATGGTGTCCAACACCTAAAGCCATCTTCTTGACCCTCTCAAGGACCTTAATGGGGGCAGGAGAGTGACCTGCCAGCCCTTTCTACTCCCTCAGGAAGCACAGAGCACCGACCCCTGGGAGTTCAGCATTCTAGCCACATCCTTAGGGCTAAGACCTGCCACGCTCCTAACACAGGGGCTTATAATCTAAACTAATATGGGCAGCTTCCCCACAATGTATCACAAGTGTTTATGAATGCCATGTAACATTCTGAAGCAGCTGCTAAGAAAGAGGTCCTGAAATGAACTTCTAGTCCTGGCCAACACACTCTTCTTTCACTATTTATACTCCTAAAGCCATCAGCTATGTCTGATATGGCCGATGATGAGGCCCTGCTTAATGGACTACAAATCCAATGATACAGGCAAGCAGCAATAATTCCATCTACGGCTTGCTTTACCTTGTGGTGAAATAGGCCAGGCACAATTTAGGATTGTGAGCCAAGACAGATGTCAACTGCTCGTTCCTGACTTCATCAGCAGAGTGGCCTGCTCTCCTCTCCTCTCCCTGATTACACCCAGCACATTTTACTCTTATCTTTCTCCCACATTTCTCATGTCTGTCTGGGGATGAGTAAGCGGCTACTCCAGCTTCATGTTGGTCTTGAAAATGGGGACGTTCCCCAAAGGCAAAAAACAAACAAGCAGGAAAGCTCATTAAACAACCAGAATCCAGTCTAAACACAGCCCTTTATGAAACATTATATATCATTTTGTAAATGATACATATTTCTATATAAATAATTTTATATTTATATAATTTATATAAATTATTTATATAAATTTAATAAAGCATTATTTATCCAGGATGAACACTGGTTTTCTTTACACAACTGAGTAGGAACCTTTGTTCCCCTAACTGCCATCCTGAAAGGAGACTTGTCCCTCCCTGCCTTTCTCAGAAACCTACAGGGAAAGAGAGACCAGTTTAGAATACTCAAGGGGACAGACAGGGTTTTGCTACATTCAAAAGACTCCATCACAGGATGTCTGTTCATTTAACCTATGTCAGCATTCAGAAACCAAGTAAGACTTCTTAAATCGTCAAGAATTCCGCGCATTCAGCCACTGGCTTTGGAGACTGTTTCTGGGCTGGGGGGATGGCACAGCAGTTAACAGCTGTCTGCTCCTCCAGAGGACGAGGTCTGACTGCCAGAACCCAGCAGGCAGCTCACATATACACCCTCCTCTCACCTCTGCCGGGAGGGCACGTGGTGCCCTACCTGCATGCAAGCAAAACTGATAAGCAAAAATCTTAAATACTTTTAAAAAGCTCAGTTCTGGCGCCTCAGCTTGCAGCAGAATCGCCACAGGGTTGGTTAAACATGGGCTGCTGTCCAGAATTTCTGATTTAGTATGTCTAGGACCGGTCTTCTCACCATGTGCCTATGGGATGTCAGCACTGTTGCGCTGAGAACCACACTGTGCCAGTCAACAACCCAGAGACTCAGAGAGGTGGGACCGATGGTGAACACCACAGTAGGCAGCTCAATGAAGCAAGTTAGTGTGTCTCAGCTTTCAAGCCTTATACAATGTCTCCGAACAGTTCCATCTCTTCTTACAAGTTCCCACAGACTTCAAAATAAGTTAAGCAGGGTCCAAGAGAGACAAGAAGAGACAAGTGGGAGGTGGGGACTTTAAATAAACCTTACAATTACACAAAAGGAGAAGAGACTGTAGCTAAATATAGCTTGTTAAGGAAAGATGCCCTTGTCTCAAGAGCCTTAGATCCTACTCTCCCACATTTCTTTTCATTCAGAGCTGAGGTGGGGGCATGACAGCAGGGAGACAAGCTCTACCTTGTAATCTTCCCACAGAGAAGGAGAGTAAAAGGGGTCCAAAAGTCATTACCAAAAAGAGCCAATGACTTCCACAGACAACATCTCTCTCATTTCTCTAAGACCATGGTTCTCATCCCTGGATATACATTATAGCCACCTGGGAAGTTTCACAACTATGGATGCTGAGGCCCCACACCTGGAGACCCCGCCCTAACCGTCTTAAGTGGGACATGAGCACTGGTGATTTTAAAACTCTTCAGGTGATTCTAGAACACAGTGAAAGTGTGTCCTCATTTGCCAAAGGCTTGGTAGCAGTCCAAGAGCCTATCAGGAAAGCCTTTTATAACAAGATGTACTTTTCCCCAGAAGAGCTAACAGTCCCAAACTAGAGGCAAAGGAGCTTGAACTTTCTGCAAATTATCTAAAGGTTCAACCTTGAAACTATGTGCCAGAATACTTCAGTTTCTCCCTCAGCAAAATACAGTGCTGTGTTTTTTTTTTTTTTAAAGGGGAGGAGGGGGAGAGATAAATCTGAAAACTCTGCAAGCACTTGGTAGTTTAAATGATCATCCAGCAATGCTCTTGATAAATTGGATTGCCCAAAATTTTCAAATTGTGTGACGCAAACAATAAACCTTATCAACATATTTTCTTCTTGAGCAATAAAGATGTATTCAAGATAACAAGCAAGGGAAAAGACTTTGGTCAGCTTCATGATCCTGCTTGAGGCAGGAGGATGAGCCTAAAATAACCTGACCCCAAGAACAAGACACCAGTTCAATGGGTAGAGCGCGGACTTTGGGGCCAATCACATCCATATTAGCAAACTTTGGAAGCACAGAGAAAATTCCAAATGTGATGATGCCTGTAATCCAGCACTTGGACAACTGAGGCAGGAGGGCTCCCAGGCAGCAAGTTCAAGACCAGCCCGATCTAGCCCTGTCTCCAAACACCAAGACCAGTAACAAACAAAGTTCTAGACATATTTTTACTGCAGGAAAAGCTAAAACAGGTTGATCAATTTGGTTACAGAACATGGACATCTTTAAATGAGATCTTGTAAATCTTCAAATGAGAACTGCAATGTTTTTATTTTAAAAATTCACTTGGTGGTCATTTTAAAACTATTTGAGAAGCCAATAATTTCTGCCAACACAAGATATCCAACACCCAGAGCCTCACTGACTGATGGGTGCCCACAAGCCTGCACAGCACTGCACCTGCCAAGCTGCCTCAACAACCGGGCCCAGGGCCTTTCCACCAGTCCAGGTTTGTTCCCAGGGTTACACAAATGATGCACCTGATGTGTTGTTGCTCCTAAGTCATCTAGACAAATTCTTGAACTCACAGCTGTGTCCCTGAACTGGGAGCAGGCTCTGATTTTGCGATTATTTGAATAAACCTCTCCCCACCTGTCAAAGAACACCTGCTAACCCTTGTCCAGGTCAAGGGCCAAATACCACCTAAGTAACTGTGTGATAAAGCCTAAGATATAGCCAAAATCACAGAGCCTTTCCACCTGAAACAAGGATCGTTCTTGGAAAGGGAAGACTAACCAGGACTGATTGAGATAGCTCAGTTCAGCAGAGGACATGCACCTATTCAAGCCAGAGGCTGTAAACTTATCTTTACGGGATGGGGTTGGAGATAGAAGGCCTGATCTAGGACACTAATTTCAAGAAACAGTATCCCTGCTCACCTGGGGATAGGTTATCTACCTGAGCTGAAGAGCCCAAGTGCACTAAAGCCACACCAGCCATATCTGAACGACCAGGACCAGTGCGTTTTCAGGGGTCAGTTCCGAGCCTGTTTCTCGGCTTACGTAAATGGTGCAGCTCATCTAATCTTTTTATTTTTCCTAGAGAAATCTAGGCAAATGCTTTAACTCCTAGCTTCAATTTTACTTAAAAATGACTTGCTTCAAACCGTGTTAGCCTATAGGCTACTATTTATTTATATAATGTATATACTGATATATAGCTGATAAATGCTGTGGATGTGGCTATTTAGGAAAAAAAAAGACAAAAACAAACACAGAAAACAATACAGAGAACCCAACAGAAAGTGAGAGAGGTTAAAAAAATTTTTTTTTTAAAGACAGGGCTTCTCTGTGTAGGCTTGGCTGTCCTAGACTCGATTTATAGACCAGGCTGGCCTGAAACTCACAAGAGATCCACCTGCCTCTGCCTCCCCAAGTTATGGGATTACAGGCATGAGGCATGAGGCACTACGCCCAGATAATTAGCAAATTCTTAACTTGGAAGTGAACACTGGCTTGGAGCCCCAGAACAACTAGCTCAAGGGAGGAACTCTAAAAAGACCATGGCAACAGCGACCTTTTTGGCTGGGGAGTTTTTATGCTGTGAATGTGTTCAAGGAGTTTATCGCAGTGAATAGTTCAAACAAGAGCTGGGAGTGGTGGTATGACCCTATAACCTGAGCTCAAAAGAGACTGACGAGCAGGCCCTCAATTCAGGGCCAGAAACAAATAAATAAAATAGATAAATGAATGAATAAATAAATAAACAGATAGATAGATAGATAGATATGTACACACACACACATATAGACAGCATCTCATAGTTATGTAACACACACACATAAATCAAAAACTTCGAATGGAGACACCTCAGACAAAGTGTTTTACTTTGGAAAACATTATAACAAGGAAGAAAATTAATATAATTGAATATTAAATAAACTAATATTAAGAAAAATGAAAGTGAAAAATCAGGAGATGATGGCAGGCCTTTAAACATCACTCAGTGCAAGCTTGTTGTGAAACACAGGGCCAAGGCAATTATCTGGATAGTGAAAGAATACTAGTTTTAAATTTAATAAAAATACTTCACGAAGAAAAGCAGTTCTGAGATTTGAGTGGCCTGAATTAATACCTTCACTGTGCGCTTTGTTCTTGTCTGCTAGGAAGGCACTTCAGCACAGACCCTAGGCCTCCATTTGACCACATGCCAGTTCCCAAGGAGAGCCTCAACAAGTTCAAGTGGATGTAATTTTATGTACCCTTTACACATCAGGTTTATACCCAGAGTTGTACCCTCTTTTTAAAAGTTGCTACGGGCACTGGCACCTGCCCTCTTGGCTGCCCTCCGCCCTTCACCCCACCCTCTCTGCTCGCTGGCTGCTCAGGTTATCAGGCCCAGGCAACCTGCACACTCACACGTATCAAAGGGGCTCAGTCTACCGTCTGGATGCCCTCCAGACACCACTCACCCGTCGTCACCATGATAAGCCACAGTTTAAGCTTTCTGCAACACATACAGAACGGCTTGTGTTAACTAGAATCCTATCTACTAGCACATGGCTTACACTTTCCCGTGGCCAACCGAAACTAGTGTTTGGGGGCTTACTCACCCACAGTATCTTGAAGACAGTAGCAGCCGGCTCCTCAGTGGAGATAAATGCTAACCTGGCTGGCAACGTTATGCAACATCTCTGTATGCCTTGGCAGCCTGCCTGTAAGCCCACTAATAACTGCACTGCAAAGAGTCAATCACCTCAGAAAAATATTTTTAATACCTTTAATTATGAAATCTGATTCGGCAGCCAAACTTCTGCCAAGAACTTGTAAATATATGTGTATATATGATATATAATCATATATGTGTGTGTGTGTGTGTGTGTGTGTGTGTATATATATATATATATATATATATATATATATATATATATATATGGTTTCTTTTTCCCTGAAGCCCACGTTTTCTTGGGGTTGTGTCATCTGCCATCTGTCTACCTGCTGCAAAAGCACACATGTCCTCTTGTCTGGAAGCAGAAGTATACATATCAGAGAGAAAAGCCAGCCCAAAGAATTTCTACACACCATGCAACACTCCACCATTTCTGAACAGCACACTCTGTATGTGGCCCACAGTAAACAAACCATAAGGCAGAACTGCTAAATGACAGGCTTAAAGAGTAAGTCTCAAGCCTCCTTATTCTCCCACTAAAGGCTCTGGGACGTTCAGATTCCTTGAAGGTTCCACTCCATGAAAATATTCAGGGAAAGAAGCCAAATCCTGGCCCATATCCACTCCTCACCAGCTGTGGTGGTTTGAATGAGAATGGCCCCCACAGGCTCTTATATATTTGAATGCTTGGTTCCTAGTTGATGGAACTCTTTGGAAAGGATCGGGAGGTGTGGCCTTGCTGAAGGTGTGTCACTGGGTAGGCTGAGCCTTCAAACGCCCACACCATACCCGATTAGCTCTCTCCTTGCCTTGTGGTTCTGTCCTGAGATTCAGCTGTGCAGCAACATCCCTGCCTGTCTGCTGCATGCTCCCCGCCATGTTGGCCATGGACTCACTCTCTGAAACCGTAAGCCCCCCTTAAACGCTTTCTTCTCTATGGTGCCTTGGTCATGATGTCTCTCTGCAACAACAGAAAAGTAACTAAGAAAAGACATTAGCTGCTGTCACCACACCTCCAAAGACCCATGGTCATGAATACTCTGCAGACTGAAGCACCAACCAAGGACCATGCCTGGGCTGGTCTAGGCCCCTACACAGATGTAGCAGATGGGCAGCTTGGTCCTCATATGGTTCCCCTAGTAAGGAGAATGGGGGCTGACTCTGGCATGGATTCTATTGTATGCTTTTCTATCACTGGGGAAGAGGATTCCATCAGTCCAGGTACGACTTGCTATGCTGGGGTGGGTGGACAGGGGAAGCTCCCCTTCTCTAAGGGATTGAGGAAGGGGGACAGGGAAAACAGGGAGGGCATGTGGAACTGGGAATAGATGAGGAAGGGAGCTGCTACTGGGATGTAAAATGAATAAATAAAACTTAAAATAAGAAAAGAATACTCTGCAGGATTAATGGAGCATCTCTGTGATCTGTGTAACCAGTGCAGCAAACAGCATGTAGAAGCTTCCTAAGTGCTTTTGTTTAGCTTTTAAATTACTGTATCCCACCCATGCTCCGGGAGGCAGGAGAGCATAACAGAAGGGGTAAGAGCTCCAAAGTTAGACTAGATTAGACTAGATTTGAATCTAGTTGCTTTGCCCCCATCTTAACCATTTCCTTGTCCTAGGATGTACTTACCTTGTAGGATCAAAGTTAAACATAAAAACAAAAACCATACAAAACCCCACATGGCTGAGCAGCTGAACTCAGTAAGTGCTCAGCAAGTCACAATTGCCTTGTTTCCAAAAAGGTCACACTCTGAGGTTACAGGTAGACAGGAGTCATCCAAAAACATGGTTCAACCCACTACAATGGTCAAATGTTAATAAAACTATCACCACAAAATTGGGGGGGGAGGGCAAAAGGAAGAGTGAAGAGCACCACAATCAAAACAGTATTAAAGCAAACTATCCTACTGATTCTAACATGATCTGTAAAAGATTCATATCAGTACACATCCTTAACATTCTTTTGTGTGTCACGTATGTGATTGTGGTGGCCAGAAGTCAACCTCAGCTGTCACTTTTCAGGGGCGCTCGACCTGCTTTTTTGGTATCTTGGTTGTTGAGACAGGCTCTCCCAGTGGCCTGGGCAGACCCATTAGGGCCAGGCTGCTTAGCCAGAGCTCTCTAGATCTAGCAGACATTATCTCCCAGTGCTAGGATCCATCACACGCCAGTGGGCAGCGCGTGCCCTCACACACGCACACACAGAGGCCAGTGGAAGGTGGCAGCTGTCTTCGGTGGCGCAAACTGCCTCCGGACAGGGGCTGTCACTGATCTACAATCTACAAACTTGCTGTTTGGGGCTAAGCTGGCCAGGGTGCTTGAAATCTTGTTCCCTCCTCACAATTCTAGGGACTCAGGCAGCCATGTCCTGGCCTTTTTTACTGGGATTTGAACTCAGATCCTCATGACTGAAAGCAAGTGTTCTCACCCTTGCCCATCTCCCCAGACTACCACGCCAACTTAACGTGGGTTCCAGAGATCAAACTCAGGTCCTCAAGTTTGCATGGTAAGCACTTTACCAATTAACCAGCCCCTAGGTGTTAGGTATAAATAAATACTGCTAGAAATATCAGAACCAGATATGCAAAAGAACAAAAGGCAGTGAGGGTCCTTTTAGTTAGAAGCATACCTGTGGGGAGCAGCAGACAGGCATGTAACCCCAGCCTTCATAGCTGAGTTAGGAGGACTGCAAGTTCAAGGACAGCCTGGGATACAAATTATTTAAATGTAACTATTTTAGACAACAAGTCATCAGCGGGTCTTAGGAAACTAAGGTTTTCTTTTAAAAAGTTAGTTTTAGGTATTTAATTTCCATCTCAAAGTATTCTTTTGAAATGATAACATTTAGTCATAGAAGCACTATACAGAATATTCTTTAAATCAAGATGTCTTAGCTTTATGGAAAATGAAAAACTCGAGATCAGCTTAAAGACCTGTGCACTCCCTCTGCTGGCTCTAAATTTAAAGTTGATTTTCAGTGGCTTCAGGAGCTAAATTACCATTTTAAGAGATACACAGACCGAAAATAGAAATGTAATATGGATTCTCCATACACACTGGCTTTCAAAGAAGTGAACAATAAACTTCAAAACAAACACTGGAGACTGCCAAGCCCATTCCCATGGATTTTGTCCCTGGCACATTCCAGAGAGAAACAAATGTTCCTGCTGTTGGTTTAGGAGAAGAGTTCGTGCCTTGGCCTTGTCTCCTCCAACTGTACTGTGTCCCTTCCTTGTCATGAACTCCCTTCCTCACTATAAAGAATAGGGTACATCTGGCAGCTCAAGCGGTAGGAGCCCCAAGATAACCTGGCTTCTTTTGGCTTCTTCACCATGGGCCCAGCAGGGCACAATTGCTGGAAGGTCCACGGCCAACCCGGGAAGTTAATCTGCTTCACTCTGCAGTGCTATCTCACAGTCCCTGGCAGAGGAGGAAGAAAGAAAAAAGATCTCAAGATCAGAAGCCCAGACCAGCCCTTGAGAAGTAGGACACTTGTTCTCTGAACTGGCCTAAGCTGCACCATCGTCCTGTCACAGATGGCACCCCACAAGGCCACCTCCAGCACGGCCCTCCACAGGCTGACATTCTGCCTGGTGTTCTGGGGGAGGAGAGGGAGTGGTCTGGGTCATGTCTCTCTGGCAGTGATGTAATCAGTATCTAGGTCTTCTACTGAAGTCACTTGCCCAACCACCTATTCAGAAAACCCCGAACTCAAAAAAGCTACAGCCTGGCCCGGAAGTGGCTGGCTGGTCACTGAATGCTAGCTACCTTTTCTTCCTTCCCAGGAGATGGAAATAAAGCTTTACGTGATCCAAGGCTTAGGTCCTCAAATACAAAGATTACAAACAACCTCACTGTGCTGCCAGCTTCGCCCCTATGGGAGAGGGTACGCACTACAGACATGTTGACGTTGAAGACAGTATGTACAGAGAAAGGCAAACCTGACTTCATCTTCTCCTTAATAAAATGCCATCTATCGTGGCTCTTCTCATTTCTGGTGTCAACTGTAATTTTCAGGGATTTTAATAGTAAGAAACCAACACTATAAGAAACTCCACCAGCTGGGCACAGTGGCACATGCCTGTGATCCCAGCACTCAGGGAAGCAGAGACAGTCAGGTCTCTGTGAATTGAAGGCCAGCCTGGTCTACATACGGAGTCCAGGATAGCCAACACAGAGAAACCCTGTCTGGCAAAACTGAAAACAAAAAAGAATAGAAACTCTACCTTCACACCCCATCATGTCAACACCAAAGCCAGGAGGAATAAGGCTGCTGACACCCTCACCCCTGAGTCACAGCTTCAACTTTCTGCAACAAGAATCTCAGAAGGCCGCCTTCACGAGCTGAGGACACAGTGAGCCCCCTCCAGGTATAGGAGCACACCCTTGCCTATCTCTGCCACCGTGCACATCTGAGTCGAGGGAACAGATGAAGAACCAGGAGGACATAAAGACATGAGCTGGGCAGGGAAGTCAGGACTTCTTCAGCAAGGTGAACTAAGAGTGTTGGTGGAGAATGGAAAAACACACACACAAAAAACCCCCCACGAAACAAAAAGAAAAACCAGCCACTCCTCTGAGAGTCAGCTTAGAGACGGAGGAGGAGCCCAAGAGAGCAGATAAGGCAGGAGCTTGCAGAACTGGAAGCAAGCTGCGCTGACGGGAGCAGCTGTGAAACCACAAAGGCTAGCAGCAGACACTGCACAGCAGCGGTGTCCTGAACTCCTGTGAACACACTTTAACCGCGCCCCAGGAAGCTGTGAAACCCTGACCCGGTCACGCTTGTGCTCCTGGCCTGGCACTTCACCAGAACAATGAGGCAGACCTTTTAAGACCCCTCTTAGTTATGAAGTTCGGTGAAGAGCAGTTCGGATGAGTCAGCTCTATCTGGTTCCACGTCCCCCAGAGGACTGGCCTCCCTGCGCTAGGCCTCACCAACAGACTCTCAACATCAGTGTGGGGCTACAGGTGGGGGTTCTAATACAGGTGGACTCTGGGAAACTCGGGCTTCTCTCAACAGACTCAAACACTAGGCCTCATGCTACAGGCCTTGCACCGACAAAGCAAGCTCAAAGTGGTCTGCAGATAGCCAAAGAACAGCTGGAATCCAAGTGCAATGCCTACTCTGCTATTTCTTACAGCCTCTCGGCAGAGGCGACACTAAGAAAAATAGACACAGATGTGCAAGATGCCAAAAGTGAGCACCAAGGACACCTTTGTTTACAAAGCACAGTCTCTCTCTCTCTCTGGAGCATAAACTCTTGTGAACTGGAGTTTTATCTGCCATACACTACCATCTTTACCAGGGACCGGGCAGAGTGCCCTGTGCACAGTGCTTTTAATAAATACACGCTGAATGAATGAACGGTAACTGGTGGAAATAGATACAGTGTTTCCATTCTGCCACCTCCAATTCACTTACTACCAAGCTGTGATGTCAATGGATGTCAACATTAACCACTTTCTTATGTCTGTTCCCCAGTTCTTCCTATGGCAGCCAGAAGGCAAATCGGTTCCTAGATTCCTCCATTTGTGACACATCTGAAGGAAGTAAATTAGTCAAGAATAGGACCACGTTTGTCTTCTAAAGGAAAGATATCAAAACAAAATAAATTTCACTTTCTCTCCAGCCCTGGAAATCTGGACTCTGAGGCATGAGCGATGGTTAAGAGGGGGCTCAGCAAAATGCACTGGCTTTCCAGGCTTCTCTCTGCACTGTCATCAAGAGTTTTGGGTGGATGGTATCTGCTAAGTGTTTTTTTTTTTTTTTTTCCAGCCCACGTATATGATTTCTTTAGTAGACATGGCCTTTTCATTAATCTTCCAGATAAAACTATCCAGTATGTTTAAATACGATTTACAAGCAGAACACTAAAAAGTTTATCTTCACCGTGTTCTATGGTATCATTTCCTCAAAATAGAACCCTCCTAAAGTCTCCTAAAAATAAGCCTGCTATAGTTTCATTTTCTGAGGAGAAAAACACATGAAAACACACACTTGGCTTCTTTCTGAAGTCTTTCTGTTACATGGGGTTCAAAGATCAAAGTCTAAAAGGTCCAGTTTCTTCACTTTATAGGTCAGTGACACAGCTTTGCAAAAGAGGAAAACAGGGCCCCGGTGCAGGCAGCACTACAGTAGAAAGAGGAAGCAAGTTACTGAGAATCACTGACAAAGACAGCGCTGCCAGAGGAAATTACAAAACAACGAAGGCCAAGCAGGAGACAGATTCCTCACTCACAACAGCAACCAGCCTCTGGGTAGCCGAAAGGGACAAAGGTCAGAATTGCAAACCAACATGGAATTGTGGCTATACCGTTCTGAAACTTAAAACTAAACTTTAAAACACTCTGCAACTGAAATAACATGTTCTTAATACAGTGTACTAAAGTCTCCCCAGGTCCGGGGCCCTTCCACAGGAGGTGTCATGGGGTGGTCAACTCTCCACCTTATTTTTTTTTGTTTGTTTGGTTCGTTGATTGGTTGGTTTTTACCTTGGCAACAAGCAAGAACACACACTTTCCCATAAAAGGTTCAGACATAGAGACTCACCCTCTCTGCTGGAGCAGGGGTTTCATGCAGGAGAAAGGACGGAGTGTGGGGACCCCGCTAACAGAGGCATGATAAATAGGGGTTCCTGGTAACTCCTAGGGTCCTCCCGATCTCTCAGGAGAGGGAACTGAGGGAAGTCACTCCTAACTACAGTACCCTTCAGGCAAACTTAACCTGGTAAAGAAACTGTAAACTTTTCACCTCACAACCACATCTGGTCCTTCATGCTACTTTAATGGCTGAGGCAAGGGAACCTGAGATAGCTACCATCCTCCCAGGCACACAGCATTGAGCAAGAGCTTCCTCTTTTGTGAAAATGCTATCTCTCTTGCCGTTTGTGCTACTTCAGGCTTTCTAAGCAACGAACCGGCAGCTACCCCAACAGGACACTTTTGCTTGGCCTCCCGTGTGTCCTTCTGATGCTGAAACTGCCACTGTTTGGGGGGTGGGGGGCGGGCCAAATATGCTTCTCATGAGAAAGAAAGAAAAATTCAGGGCAGTTTGAAGAAAAGAAGCGTGATAACGCACAGAGACTGAGGCCTCTCCACCTGTCGCTGCTAATTAGCCTTGCGCCACCTGTGATCTGAGACCAGTCTTTAATCTCTTCAAACACTAGGTTCTTCACCAATGAAAGGATGGAGCTACATCAGCCATCCTCATCCTGGCTACACTTACGATCACCTGAAGAACCAAAACAAACAAACAGGCTGATGCTAGATTATACCAAATTCTCTAGGCACTAGGCTTTTTCAGTTGTTCCCAGGTGATTCGAAGAAGCCAACCTGTGCTGGATATGACTGGTTTAAATTCCAATTTCCAAGACATCTTCTCTAATTTTTTAAAATTCTGTAATTTCGGTTTTTTTGAGACAGTCTTTCTATTGATTATGTAGTCCTGGAAATAGCCATGTAGACCAGGCTGGCCCCAAACTCCTAGAGACTGCCTGCCTCTGCTGTGATTACAGGCATCGACCATTAAGCCCCGGCTTCATTCCGTAATCTTAAAGTGATAATTCCAGTTACAGAATCACATAATGTTCAGGCCCAAATAGCCACAAAAGTAGCTCTCAGGCTCTGCATACCTGCCCTGTATGCAAACGTCTGCAGGTTAACCTGAATTCTAGACATTTTTAGAAGCTAAAAAAATTCCAAAGTGTAGCTCAGAATGAAAGTGATGTGGTTAAAGTGCAGGTTTCCAAAATGACTACTCCTCACAGGCGTCAGCTCCTGAGCTCAGGCGCATGGAAGTGGGTCGCTTCTCGCTTCTGACCTGTCCCCCTTACCTCTTCTTCCAGCTCCACTAAATCAGCAAACCAAAAAGGCTGGCCATTAATCATAGCCCGTACATAAAACCAGCCTCCTGTTCAAAGGGCCTTCTCTCTCCATCATTAAAAATAGGGAAGTTCCTGCATGGCCGCTTCCTTTGACGAAGGTCATTTTACAAAAACTTCAACTAAATTATACTCCTTCAAGTCTTCAAGGGTCGCTTGACACATATACTTGGAATTAAAGTAAAAGTAATCATAAAATGTATGCCCTGAATTAAAGCCTTGACATGTTCTATTTTCAGTATTTCATATGGCTTTGACCAAAAAGAGATAGCAGCAAAAGAAAAAAACTGTGAGATGAATACAGCTGTAATGTAAAACCACATTTGTCTTTGTCCCCTTAGTTCTATTGAAATCTTTATGAAAATATGGACCAAACTCAATTTGTGGCTACTTTTGGTAACACTTTCTGAAATAAATCTAAAAAATAAATTAATTAAAAACCAGACATACAAAACTAGTATTTTTATAAACACAATAGCAAGAAACACTACTTACAGAATCAAATTACTTTTGTAATCCTAAAAAAAAAATCAGAAGGAAGGGGCTAGTGAGATGGCTCAACGGGTGAAGGAGCTTTCCACCAAGTCTAATGATCTGAGTTCAACACCCAGGGTCTGCTTGTTGGCAGGAGAGACACACTCACAAAAGTTGTCCCCTCACTATCTCTCCCTCCCTCTTTTACTCTCTCTACATACACACACACACACACACACACACACACACACACATTTGGAAAGGTCAAAACCCTTTCCTATGTTAACTTTTACAGTTAAGTAACCTCCATACCAAACTCCAATATATAGGATTTAATTTAAGTGTGAAATTTTTGAAAAATATTCCAAATAAAAGTATGGGCATAAAAAAAATTTTCAAACTCCCAAGTGCATTCTGCCAATTCAACACAGCCCTTCCAGACAACGTTCACAGACACCCGCCCTTTCCATCCACTTCCAAACAGTGCCCAAAGCTCCCACATTACCAACACTTCCCAACAGCAGCCTCGTCCCTTCTGCAAACAACTCTAACCTCACACGTGTGACATTCCTTTGGAAATCAATAAAATTAGATCAAATATAAGCTTGTAACGTCAGCATTTGTGTCATCTGAAATGAAAGTGACTTGTGGAATTGTATCAAAGCACCCATTAAAAAAAAAGAAAAAAGAAACATTTTGCTTTTAAACCACCTAAGCAAGGCTCTTCAGTAAAGACACTTTATCTACAAAGCTCTTCCAGAAGCTTTACTTCAGGCCTCTGCAAAGATGAACTGATCTCATTTTACACACCTGAAAAGCTAGAACCCAGAAGCCACAGAGCTCCACCATGAGTAACGAAAAGAAGAAAACTACAAGCAGGAGCAACTGTTAAGGGACTTAAACTCCAGGACGTGGGCTCTGCGGCTAGCTTTAGGGAAGGGCCTGGAGGTGCCCTGAAGAGCTGGGCAGCCCAGCAGGGACACAGGAGTTAATCTCTTCGGATGCCCAACTGCAGGAAGTCATTACATCATCGGCCTTTCCTCACCTCTCTCCCTACCACGTGTCGGGTGCCCCAAGAGGCTGAAAAGGAACAGAAGAGCCTCTCCTCTTATAGGTAGAAGCCATCACGGGCCCAACCCTGCTATCAACCCCTCCCTCCTTCCCACAAAGGGAACGCTCAGGCCGGAGTCCCCAGCGCGACACCTGCCTCACAGGCTGCCTGCAGCAGCGCAGGCCTCCACCGGAGCAGCAGGTGTAGCCAAGACCCTTTTGGATGCCGAACCCGGCCTGTTCCAAGCCCCTGAGTATTTCAGAGGCTACCTGCCGGCAGGCTTGCTAGAGTGACATCTCTGAAGAACAAAGGTGTGAGGAAAGGCACGAGAGCCTGTCAGGAAACAGTCCGCAATCTTTGCTTCTTCTTTTTAATGGGATCGATTTCCCTGTCGGCGTCGACACCCACAAGCACAAGGGGGACCCAGGAATCCTCATCCGGTTTGCTAGTATCATGCACACTGCCCCCCCCACCCCTTCCCTGCACCCACACTGTCCTCCCTGTACCGTCCTTCCACTCCCTCTGTTCCAAAGTTGGCTGCGGACCTAACTCCTCCCCGCAGTCGGGGTCATCCAGCAAATACAAGTCCCGGTCCGTCCCTCGTCGGTGTCCCTTGCCCACAGCTTCCTCACCGCGGCATGCCCTAGGCTTGCCAGGGCCCTCTTCTCCCACTCGGAGGCCACCCCCAGGCTTCCTCCCTCTAGGAGTGACGAGAACCCCACAGAGCCTCACGCAGAGGCTCCTCGGCCAAGCCTCTCCCGGGCTGGCAGAAAGACCGCTTGAGCACGCGCCCGGCGCGGCGCAGGCCCAGCGGATCGGGCCAGCCCCGGCAGTACGCACCTTCCAGCCGGCGGAGCTGTTGCTGTCGCCCTTATCCTTGAAGTAGGGCACACAACGCACCATCCACTCGTAGATCTGGGACAGGGTGAGCCGTTTGTCCGGGGAGCTCTCGATGGCGCGGGTGATCAGGTCTGCGTAGGACAGGTTCCCCCAGGCGTTCCGTCGCGAGGAGCATTTCCTCGGTTGCCCGGAGCCCCCAGCCGCCCCCGGCTGCGGCGGTGGCAGCGGCTGCTGAGGCTGCAGCGGCGTCTGTGTGCCCCCGCTCAGCGCGCCCGCGGCGGGCGCGGGCCCGGACCCGAGGTCCTGCCCTCCGGGGGCCAGCAACCTGGCCGAATCCTCGAGGAGCAGCCCGGGGCCCAGCGCGCCGCTCACGCCGCCGCCGATCACCATGGCCGAGCTGGCTCGGCCGCCGCCGTCCTCGTCGTCTTCATCGTCGTCCTCCTCGGGGATCATGGAGTCCGCCGCCGTCTCCCCCGAGGGTTTGGCTGGGCTCGCCTGCAGCTCCGGCCTCTGCAGGGGCCACGTACAGGAGCGCGGTCGGCTCTGGGGCTCGAACTCCGGGTCCAGCTCCACTTCGAGCGGAGAGAGCGGCACCGGGGAGGCCGGCGCCTCTGCCATCTTCGCCGCCTGCCCGCCGCCCGCGGCTCGGGCTCTTGCGCTCTCTTCTCGCGCCCAGGCTGGGTGCGGCGGGGGAGGGCCGGGGCGCCGCGCAGGCAAGGGCTCGGGCTACCTAGGGAAGCGCGAAGTGAGAGTTGGTTATCCCGTGCGGGAGCCCAGTCCGCGGAGACTCCCAGCCCGCCGCCGCCGCCGCCGCCTCCTAGGACGGGCGGACCTGGGGACGTGCGTCCCGCGAACCTGGCGCAGCAGTCGCCGCCCCCTGGCCAGGCCGCCCGGGAGACGCGAGCGAATCGACGGGCGCGCGGGGGGCAGCCCCCTCCCCCACGACCGTCGCCCGATCGCCAGGTCTCTCCCGGGCTGGGCGGCGGGGCGCGGGGGAGGGGCGGGCGGAGCGGGGCGGCCTCCGGACCCCAGCAGCCCCGCGGCGGGCGGAGGGCGGGCGTGTGTGCGTGCGTTTGTTTATGTTTGGCTCGGGCCCGCTCAAGTGCCTCCCGCGGAAGCGCAGCCGAAAGTCCGCAGAGTCCCGGGCTCCTCTCCCCCTCCCGGGCCCTCCGATCCCCCCTGCGCACCCCTCCCACACCAGCGGCCCGAGCCTGGCGCTGGCGCAGGGCGACTCCCGTCTCTTCCTCTCCACCCGCGGAGCAGGAGGCGAGCGTGGGGTCTGGGCGCAGACTGGCTAGGGTCACTTCCAACAAGAGAGAGAGAGAGAGAGGGAGGGAGAGGGCCGACCCCGCAGGACCCGCCACTAAGAGGATCTGAGGTGTCTTTCCTTGGGGACGTGGGGCCCTCCGCCCCCTTCCAGGTCAGAAACGGGAGGGAGGAAGCAAGTGGGACCATAAATCTTCCAACAGGTCTGGAAGCGCCAAATCTCTCGGGCTGCCAGAAAACCCGGACCAGCCACGTTCATCACCTCCTTGCTCCCGCTGCTGCCATCTTGACAGTTCCCCCTTCCCTCAAGTCCTTTAAAGACACTAGCGGGAGAGGTGGGGGGGATGCACACCGAGTCACGGGGGAGGGAAAGGGAAGCGCCCGGCCCAGCTCAGAAACAGATCCGGAGTCACCGGGGAGGCGGCCGCCCCGCTGCACGGCTCCGGCGCCTACCTCGGCTCCTTCCCTTCAGGGACGAGGCGGGAGGACGCACGATCCCGCGCGAGCCCGGGGCGCCGCGCCGAGGGGACGCTCAGGCCGCCGCCGCAGCCCGCCCGAGGAACCGCCTGTCAGCCTGCGCGCCGCCGCCTTCCACATTCCTCCTCCTCCCTTCACACGAGCAGGGCGGCCGCGGCGGCAGCACAAAGTTATAGACACACGCAGCGGGCCTCAACCTAGGCTGACGGCGGGGCGGGTCCCCGCCCAGGGGGAGGGCCGGGGCGGGGGCCGGGAGGGCCGCCGTGCGTGCGTGTGGGAGTGCGCGTGTGTGCGCGCCCGCGCCTGCGCGGGGCTGCGGGGGCGGGGCCGGCCTTCGGGGGCGGGGCCGGGGGCGGGGCTCCGCCGGCTCCCCCACCCCACCCCCGCGGAGTTCCGCGGCCGCACGCCGCCGCCGCCCCGGCCCGGGACGCAGCACCGCGGCGTGCAAACCCCGGCTGGCGAAGACAGCAGCGCCTTCCACCAGGCGCCGAAAGCTGTGTGCTGGGCTCTTACCTGGGACGCCCAGCCACAGTCGTGCTCCGCTTTTTACCGATTTTTTTTAAAGGCAAATCGGGAAAAAGTGTAACTCGGGGAAGAAAAGTGCCGCGCGCCCCAGTCCGAAGCGCCGGAGCAGACACAGAACGGGAAGCGGGCGGCAGTTTTATTCTGACACAGCAGCTGTGCCCGACTTTTTAAAAGTCTTCAGGCTTCAAACGGCATCTTCACAAGCCCCGATCACACGCAGTCGGTGCCGTGCGTGCTCTCCTGCTGCACACGCGACACGTACGCCAAAAGTGTGGCGGTTCTGAGTCAAGTGTATCTTCCGAAACAGAACCCGCTCCGGTCACTGCAGACACGGTCTGCGCCCCGCAACAACCCGACTCGCGCGCGCACACACGCACAAACGGCCAGCGGCAGAGGCCGCCTAGCCTGCAACTCCGGCCTCCGGGCTTTGCGCGCGACCCGTCACTCAAGTGACGTGAGGCCCCGCCCATGCACCAAGCTAGGTGGACGCGTACAAACAGATGATGTCATCGTCTCTACACGCGCGTGACCCCGGAGCCCTGCGCCGCGTCGCCATTCGCTGCGCCGCTTCCTCGTCAAGCCACGC
This sequence comes from Psammomys obesus, assembly GCF_907164565.1. NCBI lineage: Eukaryota > Metazoa > Chordata > Mammalia > Rodentia > Muridae > Psammomys > Psammomys obesus. The sequence continues at coordinate 23,539,385 of NW_026592890.1, read as the reverse complement.
CGCGCGCTGACTGGCCGCCGCCGCGAGTCTCCGGGCCCCGGACGCCCCTCTCTACCCCCGCCGCCCCCGCCCCCAGCAAATAATAAACAATCGAGTAAAATCGGAAGGCCGGAGAGGGAGGGAGGGAGGGAGGGGGAGAGCCGAGGCGCTCCGGGAGACGGCGCCTGGGCGCGCGGGCGGCGGGAGGACCGCAGGGGCGGCGTGCCGGGAGGAGGGACGCTCCGCCGGGGGAAGAAAACTTGGCGGCGCCTCGGCGAGGAGAGCCTGGCAGCGGG
>NW_026592890.1:23520434-23538710 GCF_907164565.1 Psammomys obesus | reverse complement strand
GCGGGGTCTGCCGCCCGGGGGCGGGGCCGGGCGACACGTGCGGGAGGAGGGGGCGCGCCGCGCGGGCTCGCCCCGGACGCGCAGCCCCGGCGGCCCGCGCGCTTGTTTACCAGCGCACGTGTATGTTATTTCCGAACTGGAATGTGGGGCTGGCGGCGCGGCTGGCCGGCGCGTGGGGCCGCTCGCGTCGGCGGAGGGACGCCGTGGGGCCCCGCGCTTGCGGCCTCCCCGGGCAGGACCTGGCGAGGCCTCAGCCGGGTTGGCCGGGAAACGCGCTTCCCGCGGAAGCGCGGGGCCCCGGGGCCCCGGCCGCGCGTCTCGTCGGCGGGGTCGGCGCGCTACCCAGTGCTGCCGCGGAGACGATGGGCGCCAGCCGAGGATCGTCGCGGCCTCGGCGTGCTGTTCGGGCTCCCGCCTTCACGGGAACAAAGCCGCAGCCTTAGGCGCCCACACCTGGACCGCAGGGTGCACTCTCGACACCCCGCGGGGTCCGCGCTCTTGTTCCGAATAGCTCCAGTCCTTAAGTGCAGGTTTTCGGGGCGCGTGGCTCGGCCCATTCACAAATAAATGCATTCCCGTCACCTGCGCGTCCTTGGAAAGGGGAGCTGAAGAAAGGAATTCTGCCCCTGGGGTTGCTAAGCTACGTCGGGACCCGCCCCGGCCCCTTTGGAGTGCGCTCCCCTAAGCCCGGAACTTGGTTTTGATTTACAGCCTGGCAGTGCGGATGGCGACGTGGGACCACAGATTCAGCTTCCAGTGCCTGGGTCCCCAATGGGTGGGGATTTGTGCAGAGAGGTTAGGGTTTATTACCCAGAGTCTGGTGTTGGGCTCTGGGCCCAGATCCGGAAGACTAACTCACCCACGGCTCTGCCGTGTGCAACACAAACGCCGAAGACTTTACTTACTGTTTGAAAACGCCAGACACAGGCTACAAAAGAAATCCAAGCATCTGTAAGCCTAAGGCGTCCGTCCTATTGGAGTGCAGACCTGTGCTCTGAGGCCGTTAGAGCGTTCACGTCTTGAGGGTTCACGGAGTGCATATCATAAGGGCGTCCAAAGTTAAACATTTCAAGAGTTTGAAATCAATGCAGGACTAATTAAGGACAGGCGTTTTATGTTATGAGTGTCAGGTGTGTGTGTTTGAACCAGAGAATTTGTATGAGTGTCAGGTGCGTGTGTTTGAACCAGGGAATTTGTTTCCACGGGAAAAACTTTGACAACACATGGTTGTGGAACCTCAGGCACTGTGCCCTTGCTCCGCCTTTCCCTTCGCCTGCCCTTTGTGGATCTGTCTCCATTTCCTCCCACAACCTCTGTTTCCATCTCCACTCCATTATCACAGGAAAGCCGAGCAAGTATAGTGAGTGTTGGCCCAGTCAAATGTCGGTGTCATCTTTAAGGCAGACTTCTGGTTTTGCTTTCAAGACAGGGTCTCATTTAGTCCAGACTGGCCTGTACTCACTATGTAGCTAAGGTCAGCCTTGAACTTGTGATTCTCTCATCTCCTGAGTGGAGATGACAGATATGTGTCACCATACCCAGCTAAGGTTAAAAAAACTTATCAAAATTTTCCCCACCTCTTACTGACAAAGTTTTGAATCTTACTTTTTTCTGTGAATGACTTAAGGTGGTGACTATCCCTTTTTCTGTAAATTTGGCTACTAGAGCAAATTTTTAACCTGGATAAAGTGAATAAAAGCATTTGAACACTTAGTTGTGAGGGCCTGGGAAGAGGTACAGGCTCAGCTTCCTTAGGGACTGCTGTTGTACATGAGGCACAGTCCTCCCTATAGGGAGGCCGTGGTGCTCCCCTCTAACCCCAGACCATAATCCTCCCTGTACGCAGGCTGTGGTGCTCCTCTCCAACCCAGAGCCTAAATTCTTGGTGCTGAGCATACCACATATCAGAAAGTGCTTGCTCTGCTTCTGAGTTGGCGTCCATACCATCTCAACAATATGTGACCCAGCTAAAAAAAGAGCGTCCCCAGCGTGCAGGTAGATGGCTGCTCCCACCCTGTCCTTTCCTCCACTCTCAGCAAGCCAGTCAGGGTGGAATGTCTCTGTGGAACATCATGCAGCAAAGTACACAGTGAGTGTCCTGGGGTGGGGGGTGGGGGGGTGGCTCCAGGCAGACTGCATCAGCTGCCCTCTGAGAGGACCTGCACCTCCTACCCTCTCGCCTCCCATTTGCTGCCACAGGCATGACCTGAGAAGACACCCTGGAAATCTAACAGTGGCTGCCTGTAGGTCACGGGGGCAGACACGGACATAGAGAGTGGTAAATGTTTACCTCAGGTAAAACTGAGAGGATGGGGAATTGATAGGAGGTAGCGACAGCTAACCTGGACTTGTCATTTAGGTGCTCGAGACCCAGGTCTGAGCACTGCATTTGCAGGCTAAGCCTTACAGAGTTCATTTAAGATTGGCAAGACGATTAAGAAACAATTGAGTTCATTCCCACCCCTTTATTTGCCAGCTCTTGACTGTGGAGATGGTTTTCTGACCTAGAGTCCCTGTGCCAGCTTGGGCTAAGTGGTGCTATAGGTCGAAAGCATTAGGTTAGGATGACTGTACAAAAGGAGGGCCAGAACATGATGGCACGACAGGGCAGCGAGATGGCTCAGCCTGGGAAGGCGATCTCTGCCAAAGCTGATGGACTTTGGTCCCGGAGACCATGTGATGAAAGGAGCCATTTCTGATGGCACACACCTTTAGTCCCAGCACTTGGGGAGCAGAGGCAGGCAGATCTCTGAGAGTTCAAGGCCAGCCTTGTCTATAGAGTGAGTTCCAGGACAGCCAGGACTACACAAAGAAATCCTGTCACATCCCCCTCTCCCCCACCAAAAAAAAAAAAAAGAGAGAGAGAGAAAACTGACTTCCATACGTTGTCTTCTGACCTCCACATGTCCACCTTGAAAAGCTTGTGCCCGTGTGTGTTTGTGTGTATGTGTGTGTGTGTGTATGGGTGTATGGGTGTATGTATACACACACTATATAAATAAATGTTTAAAAGTTATTTTTTTTCTTTTTTTTAATTTTTTATTAATTACACTTTTGAAAGTTATTTTTAAAACATAGAAGATAGCCAGGCTAATACATTTATTTACATTCTGCAGGAAGAATGGTTTGAAGTTTTTTGTTTTTGTTTTTTTAATGTTTGCCAGGAAAACCAGAGGCAGGGATGCTGGAGACCCCTGACCCAGGAGCCCACTGCATGACGCAGGAAGTGTTGCCTGCTCCTGTGTTCAGCCGCAGCAGCGACTGGCTCCTCCCGAGCTCGAGGACTGGGGTGTTATCTGATTCCACTTGATGGGGCAGGTCCTTCCACAGACCATCTCAGCTTCTCTCCAGAGCAGCCTGCCAGGGCAGAGACCGTCCTCTCAATCTGCGGGGCCTTGTCACATAGTGAGCGGCAGCCTCAGAATCCGGTTCCGAGTCTGTCAGAGCCCACACAGGTGTGTCTCAGCCTGGCTGTGCTTCCCCAGCCACAGGTGCAGAGAAAAGGAACTGCACACCAGCCACTTGGCCTTGACCAAGAGAGCTGGAGCCAGGGAGCCACAGGTCCCCAGCACTTCCACAGCCAGCCCGAGCTGTGGGTTGTTTGGCCAGCTCTGCCCCCATGTGGCTGCTTTGCGGCTCTCAAGCGGGTGTTTTCAAATATTGTTGCCAGCATTTTAAAGGAAAAAAAAAAGGTTTTATCTAAGATATAGATTTCTAAATCTTGAAATATTGGAAGATCTGGTAACGGTGGCCTTCTACATGCCGTCAGGCCCTTGGCCCTCATTCACACATCCTCCCTGGGCTCTACGCACTAACCTCCCACCTCCACCACCCAACTTGTAGCTGGCATTTTACTGCGGCTGGCGTTGGTGCAGTGCAGTTCCTGAGGAGAGTTGTGTTGTAGTTCGGATGGACACCGTGGGCTGTTTATACCCCAAAGGACAGCGAATCAAACGTGCTTGCCTCCCCATCTTCCTGCCTCTGAGCTGGAGGCTTGTTCTGATTAGAGAATGAAGAACAGTAGCTGGCCGGAATGACACATGCCTCTAATCCGAGAGGAATCAACAGTTGGAGGCCAGCCTGGAGTGGGAGACTAATGAAGAACACAGGCACGCTTAGAGACACAAGGGGCTAGAGAGATGCTGTATAGTTAAGAGCTCTTGCTGCTCTTGTAGAGGACCTGAGTTCAATTCCCAGCAGCCACATCAGGTCACTCATAATAGTACGCTCAGCTACAGGAAATCTGCAGTCCTGTGTGCACTCACATGCCTAGATAGAATTTTAGAAAGAATCCTTTCCTAATCGTAAACAAATCCCTGCGCCTCAACTCTGCTTAGTCTCGGACTGCAGTAGCCAACCTTGCAGTTAGACTGCTTCAGTTCAGCAGGATGGAACAAACAAATACTCAGAGTGAACTTCATGATGAAAACTAACCCTGGTAAACAACAAAACCAAAAGAGAAAACTAGTGTTAAGATTTTTAAAAATTTAAAGATAAATCATTAGGCTGACAAGAAAGCAAGAAAACCAGAAACAAAGCTTGTCTAAAAAATTTTAAAAGAAGGAAAAGAAATGCCGAGGCTTGTGTGGAATTGAAAGTGTGGTAAAACTTCGCCCATAAAGCTGGGCTGTCAAAGAGCCACAGTAAAGATGAATATTAATCTGCTCTGCGGAAGACCGAAACAAAGGATCCTGTGTTGGTGTTAGTCAGAAAGATAGTCTTCCTCTGGGAGTCATATCTATGGAGTACTCTGCTTGTAAGATGATGGCTCAAGTCAATGCTGCTGTGGGATTATCAAGCAACTTCAGTCCTGGTTTGTAATACTCTAAGCAGCTACTAAAAGTAAGCACAAACCCTCTCCAGAAAAATATCCTGAACCCAGACCTCAAAGAGTTCTCACAGAAAACCTGTCAGCAACAGAAGCTCCCATTCAGAAGACAAATAAGGAAGCCAGGCTCTGAGTAAGAGCTGACAGAGAAAAGTGACGGTTGGACAAGCAAAGTGGGTATGGGCATGAGGGGGCAGAAAGCAAATGTGCTAATCCATTTTTAAAAACAAAAGTGAAGCTGAGTGGTGGTGGCTCACGTCTTTAATTCCAGCGCTCTGGAGGCAGGTAGATCTCTGAGTTTCAGGCCAGCCTGGTCTACAGAGTTGAGTTTCAGAACACTTAGGGCTTACAGAAAAACTCGTCTCAAAACACCAAAAACTAAAATAAAATAGAAGTTTGAAAGTATAAGAAAAGAACAAGCATCTTTAAAAGACTGGTTTTGTTTTGTGACAGGGTCTAGCTGTGTAGCCCAGGCTGGCCTCAGACTTGGCGTTCTTCTCACGTAGCTCCTGAGTGCTGGGAGTACAGGCTTGAGCCACCACACTGGGCTCTAGCTTTCCTGTTTTATTTCTGAGACAGATTAGGTTCTTGAAGACATGGACTCAGGATCAATACACTTTGTTATCATTTGACCACCAAAAGAAAGAGGTGAAGCACTCATTCAAAAGTTTCTTTTGAAAGCCAGAGTCTATAAGGACATCTTGGAAATATAAGTGTCAGCACCTCATTGTGAGACAGGAGCTGAGAGGATGTGAAGTCAGCATCTATGTGAGGCTTCAGGACCCGCCCAGCAGGCATTGGGCTTTGTAAGTAAGTGATCTATCTATCCTGTTGCTCATCTTGAGAAATGAGTATGTATCCCTGTCCCCTTCTCAGGTGATCTATTTAAATACCCAGCTATTTGGAACCTTAAATACAAATTACTTTATGTAATGCTTAATTCAAGACCATATGGACATATTCATTGCTCTTCAGGTTATGTTGTGTCTCGTTGCTGTACTTCATTGTGTTAATATGTCAAGTTGTCTGGAATAATCTGAAATCAAACCCTTATGGGCTGTGATTTGAGATCCAAGGGACATTAAATCTGAGTGTTGCCCCTCCTGTAATCATACCTGGAGATGGAGTAAGCCAATGAAACAGGAAGATGACAAAGAAAAAATGAAGTTTGACCAAGTCTGTATGTCAGATGTTAGCATGAGTTTAAAATTGTCAGTTTATGTTACTAGATAAAGCCCATGCCTCTGTGATCACAAACCCTGGCTGGGAGTGTGAGGAGTAGGGCTATGATTGAAACGGATGTCACCAAGACAGACATATGTGAGGAAGTGTCAAATCCTCCCAACTGGAGATGTTTTATGAAAGTATAATTCTCTGTCCACACACACATAGCCCCTGGAGTCCCTGTAGAATCTTACTTCTCAACTTATCATCAGAAGGCTTAGTTTTCTGTTTAAAATGACTTTTTAAGTCTGTGTTTGAAATGTACAGTGAAGTCAAGAGAATGGTTCCATAAATGGATGCTCTCCGGGCCCTCAGCCTATTTGGGGACCAACCATCTGCATGGAGCCTCTCAGATTCAGGCCTTGCTGCTCTCTCTGGAGAATGGGAAGCCCTTGGAATGCAGGGATTTTTTCAGCCCCTGGAAAGACGAGCTGGGTCTTTCATTCTCTTCCCTTGTTGATCACAAAAATACCTCATGGAAGAAGGAGGGAGTGGGTTGTCATGACAACCCTTGACCATGACAATCTTGACCAGAGGTGCCACATCACACATGAACTTTGGAAAGTGGAGAGGCTGTGGCCTTACCACCACTGACTTTCCTCAGTGGACATCAGCAGAGAAAAAAGCCAAGGGGACAGGCTGGTGACCTAACAACACCTAACAACTCTGGATTAACTGGCAACATCCAGGTCCTTTAACTACAAGATTCAGAGTGGATTTGGAAGAAACCAGAGGTCTACTCTGAAGTGGGAGGTCCCAGTACCACTTTACCTTCTACCCCATAAATTATCAATAAATTGTTCTCCTAGCCTGATCACTCCCCAAATAAACAACTAGAACAGCACTCCATTCTCTAAAGAATAAAAACAGCTCTGTATGGGTGTTAAGTTGGGCCTTCCTCCATATCTCAACTGTACATTTATATTAAAGTGTTCAAGCCAAAGTTTATATCTTATTTTTTAACTTCTACATTCAAGAAAGACTCATTTACATTTACATGGCAGTGTGAGGCAGCTCAGAAAATTCCTTCTGAAAGCCATGTCATCTTTCCCAAGGGCATTTCTTTCTTTCCTATATAAAACAAGATTATTGGCCTTAAATCACAACTGAGGCAACATAAAACAAAGATATCAAACTATTTTAAATATATTTACTTTGGCTTGTTTTTACATTTGAGGAAGGGCCTCTTATCTTCATCAGTATAGTTCCCCCTCTTTTTATCCAGAACTATAACGTATATAGAGAAAATTGCAGAACAGTCTTCAGTTTATGGTAATGGTGCTGCCTAATGAATGACTACAAAGAAAACACAAGTGGGGCCTGTGAGAGGGGACTTGACATTTAAGGACACTTGCTATAAAGCCTGGTGACTTGAATTTGATCCCTGAGACTCATGTGAAGGTAAAAGTTGTCTGATCCACCTCTCTCTCTCTCTCTCTCTCCCACACACAAACACACACACCACGGACACATATACACAAACTGCACAAAGTTGGTTTGTTTCACTTTTCTATTTTCTTCTTTTAGTAACAATGGGTTAAAACAATTCACATGTAGCTATTATGTATCCAGTACCTTCCCAGAAACAACCTGCACAGAAGCGGCTGTGTGTCTTCAATCTCGGTAAAGTTCCCGGGAAAGGAGGTAAGGCTCTCTTCATGTCATAACCACGGAGACTAAAGGTCTGCGGACCGTATAGAGCACACCGTCCTCATATCAGCTCACAGCAGCAGATTGCCTTCTGCTTCCCTCATCATTCCTCGGGCCAGGTTGGAACATACTACCTGCGGCCCAGTGAGCCCCTTGCTGGGGGCCAGCCTGGCTCTATTCTCATACACACTCTGCTTTACCTAGGCCACCACAATTCTCTTGTCATAAAGGGCGTCTCCCAAAGGCTCACCAATCCTTAAACCAGGTCATTCTGTTTTGCTTCAGCCTCAGAAGCCCACTCCTCTGTCAGCGGCCCTCTCTTTAAGGCTCGGGTGAAGCTAACAGCTGTGTCTCAATCTCTTTTTTAAAAGCATTTGTTGAGGGCTGGAGAGATGGCTGTTCTTCAAAATCCTGAGTACAGTTCCCAGCAACCACGTAGCAGCCATCTATAATGAGATCTGGTGCCCTCTTCTGATGTGCAGGCACACATGCAGGCAGAATGCTGTATAAATAATAAATAAAATCTTTATTTTAAAAAAAAAAAGTATCTGTTTGGGCCAAGCCAGGCCTCACTGCAGAGGAGAACTCTGGACCAGAACACCTTTGAGGCACTGTTTCACCCTCAGCTCACCTACATTCCTTTCCTGGGTCTCAATGTCCTCCTCTAGAAAAGGCAGGGGCCCTGGGATCTGGGACTGTGCACCTAGGTTTGGGGGCGAGGGGGTGAACTAGGGGATCTGCCCTGTGATTGTGCTCCCCAGTTTCTTCAGCAAGTGTTGTAAGCTCCTAGGTGCTCATTGGCCCTTCATGCTTTAGTCCTTTCTGATCAGTACATCGAGGTCTCCTTGACAAGAGCCATCTTTGCTGTTGCCCAGTACCCCGGAAGCTCTGTGGGGTCAGGGACAGTGAGTTACTGTCTTTGTATGGCTCACACACAGCAGATGTGAGGTGTGAGAAGAGGAGGAGGGTGGGAAGGGGAACGCTGACCCTGGACTCTCCTCACACCTAGTTGTGTCACTAGACACAGAAATTGTCCACTGTTAAGCCACAGGCCCAGTCCTGTGGCACCAAAAGCAACCTATGACCTTTTATCATATCAGCACATCATGGATAGGAGCTATAGAGAGTTACGTTACTTGTATGACAAGCTTTGCACGTGCCCAGTGCAGTCGTGGCCACAATAAAAAAAAAATCCAAAGTACGTCTCCGTGCAAAGAGCAGAGAAAATGTTAGAGTTGAGTTCCCAGAACTTGGTGTGGCTTCTAAAATTCTTGGCTGCAGGACAGCCCGTTCTCAGTTGAGCTGGCAGCCCTGTGAGGCAACCTGTGTATGCTACTTTCCCATAGTGCACTGGGGAGCTCTCTGGGAAGATCTCCTTTTCTTTACCAGGGTCCAGCTCTGGGTTCTGCGAGAGGGCCTGATTTCTTGGAGGATTTCTTGCCCATATATTCTGCCTGTGGTTGGCATGGGGGTCCTCCTGCAGCCCACGCCTCTGCCCTGGTGGAAGCCCTGGACGGCCAGCCTCTCTTGGGGCCCAGGAGCATAGACTAGCCCTCCTCTCCCCACCCACCCCCAGACTCTGGCTCCCGGCTGGACTGGGTGGCCAGTCCAGTGTTGCTTCTTCTAAGGTGCTCAGGGTTGGAGAGCAGAGCTCTAGGTAGAGGGGTCAAGTGTGTTTCCAGTCATGCCAGAATGACCGCAGACCTAATGGGCTCTGCTATATGGTTGACTCTGAAATGGCCCCCACAAGCTCGTGTTTTGAGTGTCCGCCAGCTGATGGGAGGTGGGGCCTGGCTGGCACAAGCGGGTCACTAGGGATGGGCCTTTGATGGTTAGAGTTTAACGGTGGCTTCTGGTCAGCCGAGAGCAGGCCTCTCTGCCACAGGGAACTGAACTTCGCTGCAGGACTTCCTGCCTACCCAGCCTTGATGGGCTCTGAAACAAAGCTGTCAGCCAAATACTTCTTTCTGTCCTGCCGGGTGCAGGACCGCGGCGGGGGGGGGGCGGGGGGCGGCGGGGAATCTAATGATATCCAAAGATAGGGAATGGGCTCATCTCTCAGCTTTGCCCTGTCTGGGGGCTTAAAGCAGCTGCCAACCTGTCCAGTGCATACCTGATTTCGGTGCTGGACGAGCCTCCGCCCCTCCCCTGCCTCCAGCCCCACTCCTGCTCCAGTACTGAGCCTCTAGAGCAGATTATGGGGAGAGAATATTTCAAGGCACCACTACCTCACCTGAAAGATCACAATTGTCTACTGGGGTGCTATTGCCAAGCACTATGGGAGACAGTGAGGGGGGGAGGAAGAGGAGGCGGCTGGACACTCACAGCAATTCTGATGGCGTCCTCCAGCGTCACCTGAGATGGAAAACAGCTCGCTCACCCATGCACTGCTACTTTTTAATACATTTAGGCACTGTTACATTTATGATTACAATTATGGATCGCTTCCTTCTCTTCCTAAAACGATAATATTGTTGGAGTACCCGGCACCCTTCAACCCCAAAAGGGGCCCTCATATGTAAAAAGACTTGAGAAAATCCTAAAGGACATTTTTTTCTATCTGACTGCCAAGCCTCTCCGTTCCCATGTCCCTTGCTTCCTTTTCATTAGAAACAAAGCTCAGGAAAACTGTCAACACTTCCCCGCTAGCAAGGACTTCTGCCTTAGCAGATACCAGCCTCTGTGTGTCCTCCTTAACTGAAGTGTACCTGCTGTCACCAAAGAGAAAGTGCTGGAGAAGAAAAGATCCCTACTTACGTTTAATTTATTTGTTTCAGTTTTTGGAGACAGGGTCTAACTCTACAGTCCAGGCCGGCCTCAACTTGCTCTCTGCAGCTTCAGCCCGCCAAGTTTTAAAACCTTTGGCATGAACTACCACCACACCTGGCAGAATCCTTCTTTTGAAGGCCCCAATGCATCCTCTGGGTTCTATAACCAGTTCTACCTCCCGGCTCCGATCTTGCATGACTTAGAGAAACTGAATAGTTACTCACCCCAGGAATGAATGAGTCTTGCTGCTGGGATCTTTTTCTCCTGAAAGCATAAAACTTCAAAACCATCTCAGGAGGTGAAATGGGGCCTGCCAGTGAAGGCCTCCGCCAGCCTCCGCCCCTGCTGTTTTGCCTGTGTGAACCCTGCAATTGGTCTACTTTGCAACTGCATCTAATGTTATCCTCAGACTTCCAGTGCCACCGGCCCCTGCCATCCTTGCTGGGAGCATCCAGAGACGCTGCTTGGCATCTGTCTCTCTGGGTGTCACCGCGGATCATCACTAACCCCGCAGTGGTGTGCTCCCTGCCCTTGCTGCTGCCAAGTGCCACTGCCCCCCCCCCATCTTTGCAAAGTGGCTAACATGGAGGGCATCTCTGTGCATTCATCCACCCAGCGGGGGCCGTCAGTCTGCGCTGTCAGGCAGCAGCTGGTCTGCCCACTTGAGCGCAGCCTTCAGAACACGCCTCGCTAGTCTCGAAGTGTCTCCACTTTCATTCCTTTCTTGTAAAGCACCAGGCTTGCTTAAGACGCCAGTTCCAGAAACCGTGCTCACAGACACAGCCTAGACTGCTACCCAGGTCTGTGTGCTCCTTCCCAGCGCCATCTGAGACAGGGCCATGGCTGCAACCCTGGAGCACCCCTCTCTCCCCCGGAAATCCCCTCTCTCCCCCGGAACAACCGAGAGCTCATCCTTCTCTCTATTGTCCATCCTGGGAAACCCTGCTCCTTTGGTTTCCTACCTCCTGGCCACCACCCAGGAGGCACTGGGAGGGGACAGATGGGGACAGAAAGACCTCTAGGAGGGTCTCAAGAACCGCTCAATTAAAAGGAAAACAAACATACAGTTATATGGCATGGCTCTAGACGCCAAGAAACCACAGTATGTGTTAGAGAGGATGAAGACCCCAAGCTGTCTGGTCAGCCGGCCAGAAGCAGCTGCCTTCTCAGCGCCATCTAGTGGAATTAGTCACCTCTAAAACAGGATCCGTATCTGGATGGCACACTAAGACACACTCAGAAAGGGGTGAATTCATGACAGTGGATGAAGGAGCCCATCATTTTGACGTAAGGATGTGAAAGTTTCCTCAGATGAATGGAGGTGTCTCCCCTTCACCCACAACCTCTGGGTGCTCCTGAAATGGAGAAGCCCAGAGGGCCAGGCTCAGAGAAAAGCACTCTGAGATCCCAGCCACAATTCCTGGGGCCCAATGTCCCACCAAGGAAAATAATTTTGGGTTGTTTTGTTTTCAATTAACTGGCACCTGCTGAGGGTTGGCTTTGTCTTTGTGGTTGTGGCCTGGCTGGGGACACTGGGATTCCAAACTCGCTTGGTTCTCCTTCAAAGGTCCGCTGCTAGTGAGATACCAGGACACCTGCCTCTGTGGTAGAGGATGGGGCAGGCAGCGTGGCACATGACATCCCTTCCTAGAAACACTTATATCTGCCGGGCTCGGTCTCGCTGGCTTTATCGCAGTGAGGCTGGTCACATCAGAGCCCCAGCTTTGAAATCAGAGCGGAAAGGGAAGACGCAGGAGCACAGGGCCCATTTCCTGTTGCTGGCTTCCAAACTCTGAGGCTCCCAGCTGCTTTAGCCCACACCTCTGATGGCTTTACCTAGAAAGCTAGAAAAAGAAAAGGATTTTCCGTCAGGGTAAAAGAACCCTGAAGAGCAACCCAGCCAGGTGCCAATAGCTGCGATAGGTTTCTTCTGGAGCAGAGTCTGTGCTTGAATTTCTGATCTTCTCCTGCCATCTTGTGGCTGGCAGCTTGAGTGATCACTCAAGCAGAAGGACAGACAAGGAGAGAAAACCTCTGCTCCTGTGGCAGCAGCGTGGCATGTGTGTATGTGTCTGTCTGTATGTATATATGTGTATGTATGTATGTATTGACAGGGTTTTCTCATGTAGCTCAAGCTGGCCTCAAACTCTCAGCAATCCTTCTGATACACCTCCTTGAGTATTGGGGTTATAGGTACAAGCCATCATATCCAGAAATATTCACTTTGGAATGCACACTGATGATGATGATGATGATGATGATGATGATGATGATGTTATTGACAGAGTATTATGTCCCCCAAGTGTCTTGAACTAGCTATGCAGTGGAGGATGACCTTGAACTTGTAAGCCTTCTGCCTTCACCCACAGAGCACTCGGTTATGTGGTGTTGGGGGCTGAACCCAGGGCTTCAGCAATTTCCCAGTGCTGTTATTATTATCCCCCGAACCCCGGGTACTAGGTAGGCCTAGGAATGCACACCTGCCATCCTAACGCTGCTAGATAGGCCAAAGCAAGAGCCCAAAGAGTTCCAGGCCCGCCTGTCCAACAGGAGATCGTGTTCAAAAACAAGGAAAACAACCTAGCATTGCCACACTCATCTCCCCTTTTGTGTCGTTGGTGGAACCAAAAACTCCTTCACCTGCACTGTTGTTCACACATCTACAAAACTGTTTCCCTTCTCTGCTTCCTCTTGACTCCTCCCACCCCCAACTTTCTGACACAGTATCTTACTATGTAGCCCTGGGTGTCCTGGAACTCACTAAATAGACCAAGATGGCCTTGAATTCTCAAGAGACCCTCCTGCCTCTGCCTCCTGAGTGATGGGACTAAAGTGACACTATGCCTGGCCTAAAACCTTCTTAAACCATTTTTGTTTCAAATATAATTTTGGAGGAAACATTTGTTTTAAATACAAATTTTAAAGGTAAACTTCTTTTTTCTTGAGACAGGGTTTCTCTGGGTAGCCCAGGCTGTCCTGGAACTCACTCTGTAGCCCAGGCTGACCTCAAACTCAGACATCTAACTGCCTCTGCCTCCCAAGAGCTGGGATTAAAGCTGTGTGCCACCACCGCCCTGAAATCAAACTTTTGAAATGTGTTCATTAGCATGAATAGTAGCTTACCCAGTTGTTCCCAGTGGTGACATCTTGTGAAACACAGCACATTATCACTGAGATGTTGGCACTGGCTCAGGCACTACACTGAACAGGTCTGTCTTAGTCACTTGTCTGTTGCTATAACGAAGCAGCGTGACCTTAGAGAAGGGTGGGATTCTTTGAGTTTTCGTTCCAGGCAGATAAAACGCCATCACCACTGTGGTAGGGGAGGACAGCGGCAGTGGAGCCTGGCAGCGGGCAAGCATGGTGACTGCAGTGGTAAACTGAGATCTCACATCTTCAGCTGTAAGCAGGAAGCGGAGGGAGAGACCTGAGAATGGCACTCTCAAAGTTCTCAAAGTTCACCCTCAGTGATGTACTTCCGCTAGCAAGTCCACACCTCCAGAGGCTCTCCCAACAGTGCCTTCAGCTGGGGCTCAGGAATTCAAACACCTGAGCCCCTGAGGGTTGGGCAGGGCGGATCTTACTCAAAAGCCCATAGGATCTCACTCCTCTTGTTGTTTTGTAACTGCACTTCCCCCACACCACGGCCATTTTACCCCAGCAACTATAAGTCCAGGTCTGTTTCTGTAAACTTAATATTTCAAGAATGTCACGCAGTGAAATCTCATAGTGTTTAGTGGGGGTGGGGCTTTTTCCATGAAACCCGTTTCTCTCAGGTCGCTGAGTAGGACCCTACCACATGGACGTGCTATGGTTGGTTTATTTGGTTCCTCTTTGAAAGCGCTTTGGTTGTTTGTAGTTGGGGCTGTCACTTACACGGCTTCTCTGAACATCAGCGTGCCGCTTTCTTATGTGAAAATACGACGTCTCTGATACACATGCGCAGAAGGCCAGTTGCTGGGTGGGCCGCAGCTTCCAGTGGTGCTGCCTTTTCCCAAGTCTGTTAGATTCGTGGAGGCATCGTGGTGGTTTTAATCTGCGTTTCCGTTTTCTAGATCTGGGTTGTGTTGTTCTTTTGTGTGTAAGCGTGTTCTGCCTGCATTTGTTTTGTACCGCATGGATGCAGTGCTGGAAGAGACCAGAAGAAGTGAAAGGGCTAGACTAACTTTGTAACCTGTATGTCTTCTAAAGCCTATAGTTTCGAGTTTTAGGTCCAGGTTAAGCTAAAGCCTCTTAGTACCTTTCCAGAGAACGGAGAAATGTGACCCTATCTGTGAGGACAGATATAAAAAAAAAAGTGAGCAAGCAATGACCTTCACTCAGCAAAAAGAAGGACCAGACCCTTGTCTTCGAGATAGTGTTTCTTAGTAACCAACCCAGACGGCCTCAATCCTTTTTCTGAGTAGCTCCTGACCTCCAGCCAAAAGTCCGCAGCCCCCAATCTTCAAGGATGAGCTAACCACCCCCACCTTCAATTGCAGCTGCATCCACACTTGGCAGGACTGGCCAAGCTTGAGCACCTAAGACTAACCAATTATCTTACTTGATAGCTTCCTCATCCAATCCTAAATTGCCAAAACTGCAACTTCAAATTTCCCGCAATTTTTCTTTTAAAAACCTAAGGTCTTTGTCTCCCAGTGCCACTCTTTGCCAACTGGCAGGGGTAACCCCATTGTGCAATGGTTAAATGAAACAGTCTGTGGGAGTTTCTGGGAAGGACGCGATCTTGAACTCCTGAGCTGTGAGACCCCAGGTCTTACAGAAGGAGTCAGATCCCCTGGAGTTACAGTCACAGATGCTGTGAGTGGTGGGAAGAGAACCAGTACATCGTCTCTCCAGCCCCTGTCCTGTTTTATTTTTGAGACAGAGTCTTGCAACATAGCTCGGGCTGGCCTCCAACTCGTGGTGCTACTTCAGCCTCAGCCTCCCCAGTGCTACAATCACAGGCACGTGCTACTAGCCCCAGATCATTGGTTTTTCCTGCTGAGTTTTGGGAAGGTTTTAACACCTATTCTAGACTAGTATCTAGACTTTCCTGCTGTGTGGTTTGCAGGGATTCTCTTCCAGTCTTCAGCTCATTTTCATCCTTCTGACAGAATTTCAAAGGCAAAAATTTTCGTCCTATCACTGCTTTCTTTTCAAGGATTAGATCTTAGGTGTCAAATCTGAGGCTGCTGCTAGATTCTGGAGCATTCTTCTAAATGTTTTATAGTTCTACGTTTTACATGTGCGTCATGCTTGGTTTTGAGTTAAGTTTTGTAATGATGTGTTTGGGTATAGATTTGCCCCAGCACCACCTGTAAATGCCTCTCACACTGCCATCACCTTTCTCAAAAGAATCATTTGGGCAGCTCTCTTTCTCAGTTCTTCTTCCTCATGAGCCTCCGACCCACTTTCCACCAGTACCATCGTGTTACTAAGTGGTTCTAAGTCTGAAGTTGGCTAGAATGAGTCTTCCTCCTCTGTTGTTATTTTTCTAAGTTGCTCTGGCTTTGCTTACTTTCATTTGTCTTCCCGTATCAATCTTAACCTAAGTGCATGACAGTTCCTGTGTGCATTTTGACAGGAATTTTGTTGAACTTATGTATCTGTTTGGGAGAGTTGTGATACCTACTTTGCCGAGTCATCTATCCCATGAACATAATACGGCCTCCAGCTGACTCAGCTCTGCTTTGGCCATCAATGTTTCAGAGTTTTTGGCATTCCAGTCAAATGCACGTGAGGTTCAGACAAAGGTCTTCTTTCCTCCTCCTCCTCCTCCTCCTCCTCCTCCTCCTCCTCCTCCTCCTCCTCCTCCTCCTCCTCCTCCTCCTCTCTTCCTCCTCCTCTCTTCCTCCTCCTCTCTTCCTTCTCCTCCTCCTCTTCCTCCTTTTCTTTCTCCTCTTCCTCCTCCTTCAATTGTAAATTACACTCTTTTAAACAGAATACCAAACAATGTTTAAGGTAGGAAATGACCAGATATAAGGCATAAGCGGATGAATAAACACAACAGAGTCAACAGATGTCCCAGCCCAGCCCAAACATCCAAACAGGAAATAAGAAGGATTTTAAGCAACAAGAGGTCATTGTGAGTTGCCTGCAGAGGGCAGAGAGGCTCTGGGCTGTGGTGGAGCCCTACAGAGGGCTAGCAGGTGGGTGTTCACTGCAGGAACCATGGGTGTTAACTGGAATAGACCCCAGGTGCAGAGCTGGGGTACCGGCAGGCACTCCGAGGACAGCAGAGCACACATCCAGGGGAAGAACCCAGTCAGTCCCTTCCCATGCATTTCCTGTGCAGTTGCAGGGTGAGGCAGGTCTATTCCACTGTGAGTTGCTTCACCTTGCTCTTGTACCCAGAGCCCGTAATTATTCAAGAGTAAGTTGCAGTGTCTAAATGAGAACATGGTGATTACCTTCTACGATGCCTACAGAGAGTAGGTTTCTGCCCACCTTCACCCTCGAACCTTCCACCAGGTCTGAGCCCAAGGTGGCACCTTGGGCCTCTGTCTGAGGGGAGAGGGCTTTGAAGGTATGCTTGGGCCACGATACTGAAGGGTTTGTTGCTTTGTTTACCTTTAGAGACATGGGTGTTTCCCTTCCCCTTTACCAAATGCCTGGCAAAGCTTCGGTTTGTAGTTTTCCACATTTCAATCCTTATGCCTTAATAAGCAGTGAGTGAAATCATGCCACCCTCTCCCCCGTCCCTGAGCTGTACCCCGCAGCATTCCTGCTGAACTGAGAGGCCGCAAGCTCTTTGCCTCATTAAGACAAGTGACACCAGTTGGGGTCCGGGATATTTTGGAGAGAATAGGAGTGAAAACAAGCCCCCAAACCTCACAGTTCATTTTTCCTTGAACCAAACGATCCATCTGGTTGGCCAAGTTCCGCTGTACTTGCACTCCAGCAGTGGGTTTGGAGTTCCCCTCCAAACACACCCGGAAAAGGAGCACGGCTTCAGTGACTCCTCCAGTGTTCTGTGAGAGGCTGGGCTGCATGTTCCCCGTTCATTTGCAAACGTCAGGACAGTAGCAGGTGTGGGCTGCGGTCCCTAGGAAAGCTGCTCCTCCTCTCTGCCTGAAACTAGATGGTGTTCTTGACCTATGGTGGTCCTGTTTCGTTGATTGGCTGTCCATCAAACCTGAACGAAGTCTGCCTCTTTGACAGGGAGGGGTTGTGGGCAGAGGTGGGAAACACACCAGAAACAGTCTGGAGAGGGCGTCAAACTTCCTGCCTCGTTCTTGCCCCGACTGTAGTGTCTTGTTGTTTTAGTGTCTATGTATTCATTGCCGGTGGAAGGAGACATAACTGCTTTAATGTTTATTTTGTGTGCTTTGACTTTGCTCGCCTATCCACTTCATAAACTTTTTCTTTGTAGATTCTCTGGAATCTTATCCTAAGGTAATCATGGTATTTGAAAATATTAACTTCTTCCTTTCTGGTCTGTTTCCCTCTATTTCCTTTTACTGCCCATTCTGCTCACAGAACTTCGAGAAGTCTGGAAAGTGCAGGTCCTCTCCTTTCTGATCTTAGAGTGCTATCATCAGCTATCACCCCCTGACACAGACCCCCCACAACCCCATCCACCCCCATCCCTGTGAGGATAATAGCTACAGGCTTGCTTTCTTGTTTTCATTGTCATTTTTAAAGGTTCCGATCTCTTTTTTTACATATTATTTGTGCTACATGTTTGTGTGTATGTGAGTGTGTGTATGTGTGTGTGAGTATGTAGGTGTGTGTGTGTGTGTGTGTGTGTGTGTGTGTGTGGTTTCTGGAGATTGAGCCAAGAATGCTCTCTACCACTGAGAAACATGCCCAGCCCCAGAATA
>NW_026592890.1:23503989-23520424 GCF_907164565.1 Psammomys obesus | reverse complement strand
ATGCTCTCTACCACTGAGAAACATGCCCAGCCCCAGAATATCCCTATCATGAATGTATATTGAATCTTGAATACTTCTTACATATACGTTGACTGGATTGTGCAAAACTTCTTTAACCTTAATTCTGCAGATTACACTAATTATTTTTCAAACACTGAATTAGTTTTGCACACTGGCAACTTTTTTCTTGGCTAAGGTACATAACTTTTTTTTACATGGCCCAGTCTAGCTTCCAACTTGTGATCCTCCTGCCTCAGCGTGGTGGTAAGATTGTTAGAATGCCATCACTACACACGGTAACTCTGCTATATGTTGCTGATTACATTTGCTAGTATTTTGTTTACAGTTTTGTGTTTACATCCATGAGGTACATTAACCTTTAGGGCTTTTTGTTTGTTTGTGTGCTATAGCTGCTGGTTTCGATGTCAGAGTAACTCCAGCTTGATGAGAATAGGGAAGTGCCCCTCCACTTCTGTTTCCTGAAAGAGAAGGTGCTGACCTTGGCAGACTTCTCCAGGGAAATCAGCTGGGCCTGGAGACTTCTTTTCCAGAGAGTTTTAATTTACTGGTTCTGATCCGCTTTCTTGACCATCTCTGTTATACGGTATGAGTCGCAAGTCTGTGTTTTCCAAGGAATTGGCCCACTTCATTGAAGTTGTCAAATGTCAAATGAGGTCCATCTCGGGAGACTGAAGGGAGCCTTCCTTCTGTCGTTATGTGGGACTTTTTGCCAATGGTGCCCGACATCATTTTTGGCTGCATATCAGATCTCTTGATAATATGTCCAAATCTGCTAAGACCGTCCTCAGTTTCTCTCAGTTTCAAAACCCGTCACCCTCACAAGGGCCTGATTTTAGGACACAGTTGTTAGTAGCATAGCAGTGAGCACTTATGTGGGAAAGCCAGCAAGTCGGAGCAGGTTAAGCAAGTCGGAGCAGGTTAAGTTTCCTTTTCATGGCCTGTTTACTTCTGAAGAAAAGCACCAACTTCTTTTAGTCCAAACACACTTTGAAGCCTTTTGCTATGAGCAACTGAATACTTTAACAGGAAGCCTATGGCTCGCCTTTCCCTTGCAAATGCTCCACAGAGTCTGTGACTTAAAGGTCTTGCCTTTATTGAATGACCATGCTGGTGACATAAACCATAGTATGAACCGATGCCTTGTTAGCTTGGGGGAACAAACAAAGGTCAGGCCCCAGCATGGTGGGGACACATTTCCCTGGGGGTAAAGGTGTCAGACCACACCATGTGACAACAGACCTAAAGAGCGCCATGATGTTGGGGGGGGGGGAACGGTGTGGAACAATCTTTATTTAGAAATACATCATGAGACTAAATGGAGTTTCATGTGCTTTCCTCTCCCTGCCCAGGGACCACCAAGTGCCCTGTAGCATGCCCCAGCCCTGCTGGCAGCCACTGCCCCCCCTGGCACTTTCAGTGTGCCGCTGTGCTCCCCATCTGAAGGTACAGGTTCCCAGGCTCATCCATTGCTGATGTGCCTGCATTTGGAATGCAGGTACCGTAGATTCTCATCCCAGATGTCCTGAGTTGGAGGACAAGGAATTAAGTAACGAATTAGCCTTAACCGATCACCCAGCAAAAAGCACCCATGGCCAACACTACTACTCGATGGCTGATGCCAGGAGGGTCACTGTAAAGAAGCGAGCTGTCGCTCAGCTGCCATTGTGAGAGGCACACGCTTAACCCAGGTTCTCTGGCTTCAAAAAGCAAAGTAGCCCTCGCTGCAAACATGAGGAAATCAAGTCACCAAGTCTCTAGGAGCTGAGGCCCAGACTGGCGTCCCCAGCCCTAACTCAGATCTTTTTCCCACTTGCAAAACCTGGAGAGGCAGCTTCTTACACTCATTGATCTCTCGAGACAGGCAGTCCCTGCTGGCCTGAACCCAGCACACAGAGCAGGCTGGCCTCAGACCTGGGGGGCCCTCCTGCCTAATCCCCCTCTCCTCTAGTATAGGCATTTGGGCATTTACCACCACATCTAGTCAACCGCAGCTCTTTCAATGGAGCAGGTACAGGCTATGGGGACAGAAAAGGTTTGGGGATTCTTCTCCACACCCACAAACTTGAAACATCATCTCCATCCTTGGAAAGAGACTGAAATGGGGGTGGGAGATGGCATCTGAGGACAGGGCAGAGCCTAGGAAGGGAAGGCTCTTCTTGATATATCGTCAAGGAGGATTCGGCCCCTAAGAACCATGCCTTGCCCTTCTCCAAGCTAGTCACACTGGCTGTAGCAGAAAGGTGGGCCTGGCTGGCCTGGCTGGCCTCAGATCACCCTGGAGCCTCTAACTTGTGCTATGACAAAAAGGAAGGCACTGTCCTTCCCTCTCTTTCACTGGTAACTCCATGGCCCTCCCGACCTGTGCCACAGGCAAGCCTTCCCATTCCATCTTCAAGTCTGACCAGGAGACACAGAAGCAGGTATGGCTATGCCAGGGCCTTAGCTCAGGCAAACACTGGGCCTGTTTTGTCCTAAGCTCAATACTGTCTTAGTATGGCTTGCTGCTTATTTTTGTGTTGTGAAATCTGATTATGTCAGTGCTATAAAAGTATAAGCAATTATTTTTTAATTCTACAGACTATGTTATTCTAATCAACAGAAATCAGCCGATACTTCTTTAGCAAATAAACTTAATATTCTGCATGCTACTGAGTTTGGTTAAAAATATGATAGGTTATTAGAGCAAAATGAGGGGTACATTTTGATGACGGCAGCAGTTTTTACACTCTGCACTCTGAATTTTGGATTTTAAAAGGGAATTGTTAAGTCTGAAGGACAAGTCACATCTGACTTCTCTTTAAACATTCAGAAAAATAATATTCTAGTCATTTCCCCCACCCTTTTCTGAGTTTCCAGGAGCAACTGGCCATTTCTCTTGGTACTAAGCGAGCACTGTGGTATACTAAACTCAACTCTCATTTAACAAGAGGGGGAGGAAAGGGGCTTAGCACCGCTTCTCCCAACAGGGTCCATCCCTGTCCTTCCTCCACCTTTTACTGTGATTCCTGCTGACTCGAGAACCCTTCACATGAATATGTAAGTCATTCTTGATGCTTACTGTATTATATGTCTGTGTGTCCCGAGGAATCTGTGAGTCCATCTTGGACAGAGGGTTTCTCCTGTGCACACAGATGTGTCTCTACTTGGCACTTTGAGAAAGAGTGTATAAAAATAAATAATGGTGAGTGAATGCACGAGCGGGTTAGTGAGTATTTGTATACTGCTGTTAAGGACTTCATTGAGATATATTCACATATCAGATTCAGTGGTCCTTGTCAATCTGTGGGCGATTTCGACCCCCCCCCTTCTCTGTTCACATGTGTAGAACAAACACGCTGAGTTCCGAGGGTGCCATGGTTTCTCCACTGAAGGGCCCAGTTCACCAGGTCTCAACTTCCTTGAGTATCTTTGGCTGTTTGTCTTTTCTTCATTCCCTCTCGGCCTCCAGTCAGGTCAAGTCCCTGCGGCTGTGCTGGATTTGATAGCAGACAGCGCAGAACTGGAGGTGGGAGTCAGGGCGGAGATGCGTTTGGAGGACTAATCGGCCTCAGACGGCCTTTGTATCTCTAGGACTCAAGAAAGAGTGTGAAGCGGCTGGAGAAATGGCAGCAGTTAAGAGCTCTTGCTGCTCTTGCAGAGACTTCAGGTTCTATTCCCAGCACCCAC
Organism: Psammomys obesus; assembly: GCF_907164565.1. Classification (NCBI taxonomy): domain Eukaryota; kingdom Metazoa; phylum Chordata; class Mammalia; order Rodentia; family Muridae; genus Psammomys; species Psammomys obesus. Next base: position 23,516,737 of record NW_026592890.1, on the reverse strand, counting down.
GGGGTCTTTGCCTCCGGGAGGAAGAGACACAGGCACACGAAGGTACCAGAGAGGCCTTGAGATAGCTTTGTGTGTTTGTGACCTGTGAGTACAGCGGTGGTTGGCGATCACTTGAAAAACACTCCACAATCAGGTACTCAGAGTTAAGGAGCCCGGGCTGCAGATCGGATGCGCCATCACCAGACAGCCCCATCCTGCCGAATGTCAGGGTCCCACAAGGAGCATTTAAAAACATGGGTGCTGGGTGCCCACTCTCCCAGGATGCCTGACTCTCTGGAGGTGGCCCTAGCCTGGGAATAAGCAGTAATGAGATTTCCTAGACTTTCCCCTGTCAGTTCATGCATCGACCACAGGATGGTGCTCTCTTCATGGGAAATGGCTGAAATCCACCACCCGAGCAACAGTTTTTGTATTCGACTGAACTAAAAGAATGCATTTGGGAGGGTTGTAGTCCCCATCTCTCCTTAGTCTTGCCTGGTTATAGGAGGGGGCATTTCAGGTTCCAAATCCCCTGTCACTAGGAGTGTTAGCTAGGGTCATCCTCGCTAGGGTCATCCTCCTAGATTCCTGGGAGTTTCCCTTGTCCTAGATTTCTGCCTCATCCCACCCCACTACCCACCCTCACACACCAATTTCAGTTCTCTCTCCCTCAGTCCTCCCCACAATTGATCCCTCCCATGCCCCTCCCCACACCCTATCCCATCCAGATCCCTCCCTCCCTCCATCTATCTCCGATGTCTGTTTTATTTCCCCTTCTGAGTGAGATTCAAACACCTTCTCTTGGCCACTCTTTTTACTCCTTTGGGTAGTGCTGGGGTCTCAACCCAAGACTTCACATGCTAGTCAAGGCTCTACCACTCAGCCACGCCCCAGTCCCAAAGCTTAGCTTTTGCTTTTCACATTTTGTAAAATAATTTTTTTAATTTGTTCTGTGGATCGTAGGTAGCATGGTTGTCCTGTACTTTACGGCTAAGATCTATTTAGATACCATGTGTGTCTTTCTGGGCCTGGATTACCCTCACTCAGGATGAAAACATTCAATCCAAAATTTGTCCTGCCTACAAGATGCACAGGGATAAAGATGGAGCAGAGACTGAGGGAATGGCCAATGACTGGCCTACCTTGAGGCCCACCTCATGACAGAGAGCCAACCCCTGGCACTATTAAGGATACTCTGCTATCTTTGCAGACTTTTGAGCCTAGCATAACTGTCCTCTGAGAGGCCTCACCCAGCAGCTGATGGAAACAGATGCAGAGAGCCACAGCCAAACTTCAGGTGGAGCTTGAGGAGGAATCTTGTGGAAGAGGAGGAGGAAGCATTGAAGGAGCCAGGGAGGTTGATCAAGGACACCACAAGAAAGCCTACAGAATCCACTAACTTGGGTCTTTGGGACTCACAGAGACTTTCCCACCAATCAAAGAGCATGCATGGGATGGACATAGGCTCCCTACACATAGGTAACAGATGTGCAGCTTGGTTTTCATGTGGGTCCCCTCACAACAGAAGCAGGGGCGTGGGGGAGGGGAGGGGAGTGGGAGGGACTTGGGGGAGAAGAAGAGGGGAAGCTGTGATCCAAATGTTAATTAATTAATGAAAATGTAAAAAGACTGGATTTGGATTTCAGGATATCCCTCCAGCATCTCAGCGGAGTCCTCTGTCCTTGGAGTACAGCCCTATCATCGTTGCTCCGCTGTAAGAAACCACCAGGGTGGGCTCTGTCTTCAGTTTCGAATTCCTCAAAGATCAATAATGCACAATAGTCTCAGACTGGGCATTTCTGATCATGATTGTTACCACCTTATCTAGCCAAGCCTCTACCAGCTGCCAGGAGCATTCTATTGCTTTCTTTAAAACAGTCCTTTGAAAGAAAATTGAGGCAAAGAGCATCGATGTGTTCCAGGTTCCACAGTGAAAACTGGCAGAAGAGAGCTTCCTGGTTCCAGAATCCGTCTGCCCACCCACCCATCCACCCATCCACCCATCCATCCATCCATCCATCCATCCATCCATCCATCCACACACCAACCCATCCATGCACCCATCTATCCACCCACCCAGGCATCCATCCATCCATCCATCCACCCACCCACCAACCCACTCATCCATCTATCCACACACCCATCCATCCACCCATGCACCTATATGTACATGTATACAGTTACACCACATTTAACTGTCAAAAGCCCTAATTTAGACTTCTTTTTCACATGCTTGGCTACTCTACTCATCTATGTTTGACATAAAAACATTAATATCTAAACTAGAACGATGCAGACAGATTATTAAATGACAAACAGCCTTAAAGAATGTATTTACATTGACAGGTTTGACTACTCTCCTGAACAGTTGATTTTTATATCATTTGGGGATTCATAGTCTTTCTTTTCTCTTCTGAAGAGGGATTAAGAGGGTCTATTAATTTTTTTTATTATGTGCATTGTGTGTGGTGAGTACAGGCATGGGTGTGACAGTCAGGACAACAGTGAGAAACCGGTTCTCTCCTTCAACTGCAGGTCCCAGGGGTTGAACTCACATTGTCAGGATTGGGCAGCAAGCCCTTTGTCTTCTGAGCCATCTTACTGGCCCAAAGTTAAGATTCTCTTAACTCTTCTCAAAGTGGGGAAGAGCCTTGAACTCATTGGCAAAGGAGTTCCTGAACAGAACACCAACAGCACAGCCTCTAAGAGCAACAATCAATAAATGGGACCTCATGAAACTGAAAAGTTTCTGTAAAGCAAAGGACAAGGTCGCCAGAACAAAATGACAGCCTATAGATTGGGAAAGGATCTTCACCAACCCTTTATCTGACAGAGGACTGATATCTAGAATATATAAAGAACTAAAGAAGTAAAAATAAGCAACAAATCAAGTAATCCAATTAAAAAATGGAGTACAGAGCTAAACAGAGAATTCTCAATAGAGGAATATCGAATGGCAGAGAAACACTTAAAGAAATGCTGAACCTCATTAGCCATCAGGGAAATGCAAATCAAAATGACCCTGAGATTTCACCTTACACCCATCAGAATGGCCAAGATCAAAAACTCGAGTGACAACACATGCTGGAGAGGTTGTGGAGAAAGGGGAACCCTCCTCCACTGCTGGTGGGAATGTAAACTTTTACAACCACCCTGGAAATCAATCTGGCGCTATCTCAGACAACTAGGAATACTGCTTCCTCAAGATCCAGCCATACCCAAAAAGTCTCAAGTACACAATAAGGACATTTGCTCAACCATGTTTGTAGCAGCCTTATTTGTAATAGCCAGAATCGGAAACAACCCAGATGCCCCTCAGTGGAGGAATGGATGCACAAATTGTGGTATATCTACATCATGGAACATTACTCAGCAATAAAAAACAAGGAAATCATGAAATTTGCAGGTAAATAATGGGATCTGGAAAAGATCATCCTGAGTGAGCTATCCCAGAAGCAAAAAGATGTACATGGTATATACTCACTCATACAGACATATAATATAGGATAAACCTACTAAAATCTGTACACCTAAAGAAACTAATCAAGAGGGAGGGCTCTTGCTAAAATGCTCAATTCCTATCCAGAAAGGCAAAGAGGATGGACATCAGAAGAAGGAGAAAAGAGGGAACAAGTCAGGAGCCTGCCACAGAGGACCTCTGAAAGGCTCTGCCCTGCAGACTATCAAATCAGATGCTGAGACTTATGGGCAACCTTTGGGCAGAGTGCAGGGAATCTTAGGAAAGAAGTGGGAAACACTAAGATCTGGAGAGGACAGGAACTCCACAAGGAGAGCAACAGAACCAAAAATTCTGAGCACAGGGGTCTTTCCTGAGACTGATACTCCAACCAAGGACTATACATGGAGATAACCTAAGACCCCTGCACAGATGTAGCCCATGGCAGTTCAGTATCCAAGTGGGTTCCATTGTAATAGGAACAGGGACTGTCTCTGACATGAACTGATTGGCCTGCTCTTTAATTACCTCCCTCTGAGGGGGAAGCAGCATTACCAGGCCACAGAGGAAAACAATGCAGCCACTCCTGATGAGACCTAATTGACTAGGATCAGAAGGAAGGAAAAGAAGACCTCCCCTATCAGTGGACTTGGGGAGGGGCATGCATGCAGAGGGTGGAGAAAGGGAGGGATTGGGACAGGAGGAGGGAGGGAACCACCAGGGGGATACAAAGTGAATAAAGTGTAATTAATAAAGAATTAAAAAAAGATTCTCTTTCTCTTCTAAAAACAAGACTTATTATTTTTTAAATTTATATATATGTATGTTTGTCTATGTGGGTATATGGGCATGTACACGTGAGTACACTGGAGGTTGGAAGAGGATGTCGGGTCCCTTGGAGTTGGAGTTACAGGTGGTTTTGAGCTACCCAATGTGGGTGCTAAGACTAAACTCTGGTGCTTTGTGAGACCAGCAAGCATTCTTAACTGCTGAGCCATCTCTCCAGCCCTTTAAAGAACTGCAACCCAAATTCCTTTGGTGATAAAACTTAACAAAGACAGGTTTTACTTAAATGAGTCAGACAAGTGCAGTGATGGAGAAATTGGCTTTTATTTGCAGACTTGTCATGTGTCCTTCGTGTTTCCTATGAGGTCCAAGTTCCCGGCTCAGCATCAAAGGTGTGAGTGACTGCAGTGAGGGGTGGGGGTGAGCAGAGTAAGGGCGCCAGGTGATGAGGGTAGCCCACACTCCTGCTGGTGTGTGGCTGCTGCTCTGCAGCCGCCAGCACCTGGTACCTGCCTTCCTTGGCTCTCAGAGGGAGACCTAGCTGTGAGCTGGAATTTCACACTTGCTCCTTGTCTGATGGTTTTGTAATCCGTGTCCTCATGGGATCGGGTGCTGCCTGCTGAGCTGTGTCTATGGGTTAGACACAGGTTCCCCAGAACTGAGGAAACCTCAGGGCCTGGAGATTATTGCAGTTCACAACCAACAAACAGAAATGAGGAGGCCAACGTAAAATGCTTTCCCCTTCAGTTTAAATGCCCAGAAAGCTTCCTTTGTTTTAAACTGAAATGTGGGATTCCACCTGCTTCTTATAGCAAATATATTTCTAAGGCATGACTCTGTGCAGCCGAGCCCAGAGATGCTCAGGCACCCTGCGTTCACTGTGTTTATGTTCAAGGCTCAGTCAGGAGCCGACACGTCAGGTTTTGCAGTAATCTTCAGGAGTAATGATTCCACTTTATGATGCAGAAATGAGTCCAAATAAACAGGCAAAGTGCATAGAAGGACAAAGTGCGTAATTGATGATGAGGAGCTGCTGCTGCCAATCTCACAGTGCTGTCTCCCTGCCTTTTTTTATTCATGTGACTGTGACAATTCCTTCTGGCTTCTGTCCCCTTCAATCCAGTACTGTTCCGTCTGCATCTCCGTGAGCCGGGAAATCGTGCGCTGAAACGCGAAGATTTCCTCCTCTCCCGTAAACATGGAGAGCCCTGCTGAGTCCTGTGAGCAGAACAGACAGACAAAAGCCAGCCCCAGTGAAAACCATTCCTCTGAGGAAGACCTGCACACCAAATCCAGGTTTAAGAAAACCTCCAGGCTTAATGATTTAGATAATATATTTTTTCACATATAATCTCTTCAATGGGACTAAAGTGCCAACCGATCAAAGCAATAGGTAATCAAGAGAACCAGAAGGAAAAGAAAAGTATCAGATCAAAGCTGAAATAGAGAATCCAAGTACAGAATGTTTTGCTCAGAATGGAAGTTCTCTGCAAATCCTAAAGGAACATGCTAGAAAGAAATCTCTCCTCAAAAGCAGCAAATGGCAAAAATGATAGTTTTGCCAGGCATGGTGACTCACTCTGTAATCCCAGAACCCCATAGGCTAAGACAGGAAGATTGTAAGTTCAGACCAATACCTTGTCTTAAAAACCCCAAAAAGAGAAAAAGAAAGTTAGGAAGCTCCTGAGGACCAGGCCTTAGGAGCCTTTTCTAGACCGAGTGACTGAAAGGCCCTGTGGGTCCCGGCTCTGAAGAACCTTCCTGAGACATGATGTTGCAAAGACTAGAGCTGCTTTTGGTCTTCAGGTCCCCTTGCTGAGAGGTATGTTGGGGTGCTCTTCCCCTGTGAGGCCAGTCAGCTCCCTGGGCCTGGGGATAGTAACACAGGCGCATGGTCATGAGAACAGCTTTGGGTCTTCCTGTCTCTCCTTGGGAGCTTGCTCTTTAGTTCTTTCAGACCCTAATCCCATCTTCCCCACTGGGTCGCTGTGACTCTAGGACTCTGAGGTCACATTCCTTGGTTTCTCTGTGAGGGGCTGTGCACACTTGGGCCTATGTCTGAACCCTGACCCCTGCAGAAACTTTAGAGCCTCTGATAAGAAACTATTTGACTGACTAGCCCCTGAGTACAGTCCCTGAAATCCTCGAAGGCAGTGACAGCACTTGGGTGCTGCCCTTTGAGAGGCAGCATGGTTGTGCTCCCACATGGGGAGTTTAAGCAGTTATTCCTACACTACCACAGTCTAAATGTTTATGACCTTCCAAAACATCCATATCGAAACCTTGACCCTCAAAGGTGTGGCATCAGGGGACACAGCCTTAGAGAGTTAGTTACGTCTTCAGAGTGGGGTACTCAAGAACAGATACAGTGTCTTCATGAAAGAAGGCCCAGGGAGATCCATCCTTCCTCCCATCACGTGAGGCCTCTGACAAGACAATATGAGCTCAGCTCAGAACTGTGAGGAACAGTATCCATGTTGGATGAGCTGTATGTTACAGTATTTGCTACAGTGGCCTAAAGAGAAGGACTCACAAAGTAATCGTGTTTCCAAAGTTTACCGTTAAAGCATTATTGCTTTCCCGCAAATTTCAACAAGAATTTACTGTTGGGCCTAGAAGAATTCTTGGGGTAGGTGTTAGCAATTAAATATTTTGAGATTTAATTATTTTTTATTTTTATTTTACATGTATGGGTGTCTTGCTGAATGTATATCTATGCATAGCTCATGGAAGCCTGAAAGGACATCAGATCTCTTGGAACTAGAGTTACAGATAGTTAGCTGCCCTGTGTGTGTGTGGGCAGGGGGAGGGTGCTGAGAATTGTACCCAGGTCTTCTGGAAGAACAGTCAGTTGACAATTTAACTTTTGACAGGTCAGTGATTGATAGCTGATTAATATATCCCATAATGCTCTCACAGGGGAAGAGAATCCTTATGCCTGGGATGAATCCAGAGACCATACTCCAGAAAAACTCAGAACACATCAGTCTGTTTTCTCCAGAGCATCCCTGAGCCTGGCCCCAGAGGTTTGCTTAATAAAAATGTTTGCCTAATGAAAAATCTGGGAATGAAGCATGGTTTCTTTTTCAGGCTGGGGACTTGCTGGGCACCCTAGGGACTCTGTTTCTGCTATGTGAAAATGAAGCATTGGCCTACACACTCAACAGGGCCTCCAAGATGAGAGTCTAAATATTGCTGATACAGAGACAAAACCTGCTAGAAAGCACCAACTCCATGGGTTGTAGACATAGTATTCCTTCTACAAAATGTAGCATGTATCAGACCCCAAGCCATCAAGTTGTTTTATAATAAAATGAAATTAAGTTAATATCACCTACCTGGCTCAGCCCCAAATCGTCCATCAATATTCTGTTTTGCTCTAGTTCACTTTCATGATGCTGATGGAAAAATAAGCTTGAGATTGGAGCCGACGCACAGCAAATGATGCGTACCTGCACCAGGAAAAGAGCAGACGGTGGGACTCCACTCACGTTGCAAGAAGAGTCTCCCAGGAGATAAAACCTTGGGTCTCTGCCTTTAAAATTCCTGTGCTTTTTCCTAGTAGTCTGTAATTGAGTGAGGTTTGAAAACCACATAGCATTTTTCAATGCATTTCCACACACCTTAGACCGCGCTATGAAGCAAACAGCAGGGAACCCCAAGCCCGCAGCCAGCTCAGTCTGTACCCCCTGGTCCTACTCCAGCACTCTCGCCTTTACTGGTTTGATTTGGATGTCCACAGCCCCTCCAAAGCTCATGCTGAAACACTTTCAGCACAAGACTGTTAAGGGGCGGGGCCGTTGGGGTCATGATGGTTCCACAAAGGGCTGCCTGAACCCTTTTCTCTTTTTAAGGCTCATTTTCAATTGTGGATGCCTGTGTGTGGGTATGGCAGAAGAGGGTGTCGGATGCCCCTGGAGCTGGAGTTAGAGGCAGCGTTAAGTGCCCCCGGCATGGGTGAGGGTTCTCTGGAAGAGCGGACCTCCCCATTAACTATGGAGCCACCTCTCCAGACCTTTTTTCTATTAGCATCCTGCCAGGACACCCTTCAGAGGGCTTTATATCAAATTCCTTTCACCATCTCAGTGTTCAGTGAGTGTGTAGACACAATCATAGCTTGAAAACAATTTGTATCTTTTTTTAAAATTTACTTTATGTACATTGGTGTTTCGTCAGGTCCCCTGGAAGTTATAACTGTGTGAGCTGCCACGTGGGTGCTGGGAATTGAACCCAAGTCCTCCGGAAGAGCAGCCAGTGTTCTCAGCCGCTGAGTGGCTCTCCAGCCCCCAGTTTGTATCTTTTACATATTTTATGTTCATTAGTTTAGAAACAAATCGTACTTGTTCTTCGTGCCATTTTGTTCTCTCAGGCAGCTGTAGCCCAGGCTGTTCCCCAACTCATTACACTTTTGCCTCTTCCTCCCATGCACTAGGATTACAGGCATGTACGCCATGCCCACCCCCAAAACACATCCGTCCTGACAGTTAGAAACCCCAGATCTGTTGTGAGCCTTTCAAAATTCATCCTTCGAGTAAATATATCAACACTTTAAAGCAACGTGTTTTCTTGAGGGACTAGCATATTCCCATCTTATTTTAATGCATCCTTTCAATCACAAATGACACTTTCTTCATTACTTAAATGGAAATGTCCTATTTCACAAATCTTCATGAATACATTCGAGAATAATGTCTGCTTAATGCTCTCAATTTCTGAAATAAGATAATTTTGACTATACTTTCAACGAGAGGAAAAATCTCTAAATGTGTGGCTCAGTTAGGATAATGTCGGGGGTTGAGAGCGCCATCACATACTGCCAGGTGAAGCTTTTATTCCTTTAAACGTGGGAAGAGGTGGGTGAGGACTGGGGGAGAGGCTGAGCAATGGGGGGCAGACTTTCTTCAACCTGAGCCCTGACCCTCCAATGCCACCTCCACTGTTTTCCTCCAGACGCCTTTGACTCATAGAAAACAGCCCCCAGCCTGCTGGAGGGCACCGGTGGGTGGAGACCCACCGTGAGAATAGGGCAGGGCCTGCCGTTGGTGAGCCTGGAGCCTCAGCCCCCTGATGTCACAGTCTGCTTCTCCTGACCCCCTGCTCAGCTGGCTTTCCTGAGCTGTTTTCACCAGAGCCCGCAGGCAGGCTGTCTTTCATGGCTAGCTGCATTCCTCCTGCCCTGTGCTGGAGCCAGTCTTCCATCCCTTGAACATTCATGAGGAACAGGCATGAACTTCCAGGCCCCATGCCTGGTACTCATTTGCTAGGATGGGGGTGGAGTGGCTCTGGAATCTGGATTTTAAGTGGCCCTGATGGGTCTGATGCAAGCAGACCACAGAGGACTTCAACTATTCCTGGATGCCAAGGCTCATAGTTCTCTTTCTGAACTGGAGACTGAACATTGTCTCCACAGATATGAGATTCATGCTGCTTGGACCCCGGGCCCTAGGCTCCATGATGGCAACCACTGCATCTCAACTGCCATTGACTCTCAGCTTATCATCCTGCTCAGAATCACAGAGGTCATTGGATAAGTACGTGAAACATTAAACTCTCACATCTCTTCCTTGCCTCCTTCCCTATAATAACCCTTCAATATTACAATTACTGCTTAATTTTGAGCAAATACTAGAAAGAAAAATTTTGAGTAGGTTTTTTTTTTGCACTGTAGGTCTCTTTTTAGGGCAGACACTGTGAAAAGGGCTTGCCTAGGATGTAACACTGCCTCCCCCACTAGATTTTTTTTTTTTTGAGACATTGTTTCTCTGTGTAGCCTTGGCTGTGCTTTGTAGACCAGGCTGGCCTTGAACTCTAGAGATCCCCCTGCCTCTGCCTCTGCCTCCCTGATTACTTGGACTATAGGCGTGCACCACTGAACCCAGACCCACCTGATTCTTAGGACTTTATACAGTCACTTCATCCTCACAAAATCATACAAGTATTACTATTACCCTCCATTTCCACAGAAGGAAGTGAAAGCTCAGAGGCTGAGCCAGTCTCCGGGACAGACAGCCTGGCGCCAGGGTCTGTTCCTGGACCGCTAAGCTATATTGTCTTCTGTGGGCAGGTAATGGCTCTGTACTGCCTGCTAAGACACAGGGATTAAAAACAGAGCAGCATGGCCTCTCCCTACTCAGTTCCTGGGTGGCGGGGGGGGGGGGGATTATAGGGAGCACTTCAACAAGGCAAAGGTGCAACCATTTGTTCAGAGAGCACATGAGCACTGAACACTTGGTCTGCTATGCGCAATCTACTTGTGGGATGATGGGCACTGATGTTGAGTGGTTTGTGCTGGAGCCTGATACTAACTGTGGCTGCTTCTACCAGGAAGTCCAGAGCAGCCTGGGCCAAATGTTGTTTTAAGCATTTTACATGGATCAACCTGTGTAGTCCGCACAACAGCCATCTGGGGGTAGATACTGTTATCCCCTGTTTACAGATGGCGAAACACAGGCACAGAGCAGAAAAGGAATAAGCACAGCCAGGGTGCCAACCCAGGTCATCTGACTTCACAGTCCACCGTGTCTGGTTCTGTGAGAGGAGAGTTCATCCTTACCTTGAAGTCATAGAAGTTGTCAATGAGAGTTATGAATCTTCGTGCCTGGGTCCGCTTTGCCAGCGAAAATTGTGGAATGTTTCGTACAAATACTGTATCAAAATTCTTTGATAATTCCAAATAGTCGCTTGCTCCAAGTGGCTGTAATTAAAACAAAGAAAAGGGTGTTGTTTTCTCTGGATTCGTTTAATTTGAATACTCGTCACAGAGTGCTTTAGAGGGTAGCTTTGGGGTAACTGGACCAATGGTGCAGTTTTTGAGAGTTGCGTAAGGACACAGGCAGTGCAAAACAAATGACTAGAAGGGACCCTTGCTGTTCCTCAGTCTGCCCTGCCCTCAGTCTCCATCCCCAGATCTTGTGCCCACCCCTGGCTGAGCCAGGACACTCTCTTCAGCCATGGAGGGGTTCCAGGCTTTGAGTGGAGGCATTTCCAGGTTTAACCCTGATGCTCTTCCAAGGGCCCCTCCTGCCGGGAAGAGCTAACTCTGCTCTGGATGCTACTTACTAACTGGGCATTTGGAGTACATTATGTGGTCCTTCTGCTCCTCAGCTGTACCATCTAGAAAATGACCATTCATTTCTGCCTCACAGAATTATGAGGTTGGGTGAAATACCACTTGGCACAGTGGCTGGGGCACGCCTCAGAGTCTATCTGTCTCCGTGTCTTCCTTGCCACCCTGGGCTCACATCCTTTGAAACTGTGAGCCACGACAGAGCCTCCTCTCTTCAGCTTACCCCTGGTAGTTTGTCACAGCTGCGTGACACAGAGAGAAGTGACCGACACAGAGAGAAGACAACAAAGAATGGACCCAGTGCGTGGAAGGAATGCGCTAGGAAGGCTCTACCAATCCTCTGCCTAGCTTGGGAAGCTCTTCTGGGGTGCTGCTGATGACAAATTGTTGTGGCTGCTTTTGAGAATAGGGTCTATGTCTACTACGCTGGCTGGGAACTCACTATCCAGCTCAGGATGCCTTGAAACTCAGTGGTCCTCCTGCCTCGGCCTCCAGAGTGTGAGGACTGAAGGTATGCACCACTCTGGAAGGCTTGCCCATTTTCACGATTGCTATTTTGAACTCAAGCGATTTCCTTGAGGCCAAATGAGGCCAGTATGTAGAGAAATGTCATTCCTAATGGGAACTACCCCTGCCTGCACCCCAAACCGCAGTGCAGCCTTGTGCATTTGCTTGACATTGGAGTCACAGCAGGGTCCTTGGGAGGGCACGGGATCACCACTCAGGGGAAAAGAGTGCCCAGAAGGGACAGGGAAGGTGGGGAGAGGCCAAACAGTGTGCTGGTGTAAGCAAGGACGGGATCCACAGCCCTGCTGCTCTTTTGGAATCAGTCAGGACCGCCTCATCTTCTGTAAATCAGAAAGCATATGAAAAAAAAAAAAAAAAAAAAAGTAAAGCCTCACGCTTGGTACATGGTTTTTATAATCAGGCTGGCGCTTTGTGCGTGGATGTGATTTTTATCAGTGCAAACACATGCCCAGGGAAAGCATTAGCGGGGGTGTGCTGGAGTGCTGAAGGCAAGTGGAAATCAGAATTGTGCCCACTCAGCTGTTTCACAAATTACACACCTTTGTCAGTAGGTTCTGCGCTTGCCATTATACTAGCAAATATCCCCCTCCCTCATATCAGGAAAACAATTATGAGCTTGCTCGCATAAAGAAAATAAAGCATAAAATAGGAGTGCTCTCCTTTACAAACAACAGTCACTGGGGAAATCTGAAGTTGCTCTTTAATGTGTGTAGCCGGGGATGACGAAAATGTTCAAGAGAAGGGTGCTGATGGCTGCAGGACAATGGGTCCTTGCTAAATTCTATTGAACCACCCCATGGCTACAATGGTAAAGTCAATGTTCTGTTTTATTTTACCACTTTAAAACCCCATGTCAGGCCATAGACAGACAGCAAGATTTCTTTCTTGCTATTTTGAACTCAAGCGATTTCCTTGAGGCCAAATGAGGCCAG
>NW_026592890.1:23466545-23503979 GCF_907164565.1 Psammomys obesus | reverse complement strand
ATCACCACTCAGGGGAAAAGAGTGCCCAGAAGGGACAGGGAAGGTGGAATAAAATGTATTAATTGGTAAAGACTTTTCCAAAATAAGCTCCAATGAAATGAATTTAAAATATAAAGGGGAAACTTGTGGGCTGGGGTGGAGCTCAGTTGGTGGAGCGAGGGCCTCACATGGGAAAAGTCCTGAATTCCATCACAGTACTTGTTAAACCAGGGTGATGCACACCTGGACCCCAGCACTTGGGAGGCGGAGGGATGAGGATCAAGCAACGCTCATCTGGAGCTACAAATCAAACTGAAGTCAGCCTCAAACACTTCAGACAAAAAAAAAAAAAAAAAAAATTAAGAAAATGAAAAAAGTCCAGGTGTGGTGGCACACACCTTTAATCCCAGTACTGGGAGGCAGAGGCAGGTGGATCTCTGTGAGTTCAAGGCCAGCCTGGTCTACATAGTGAGTTCCAGGACAACCAGGGCTACATAGAGAAACCCTCTCTTTAAAATAAAAAAGGAAATAAAGTGGGCTTTTTATTGGTAAATATTTTTTGTAGTGGCTTTGTTGTCTATAAAGTAGCACCCAAATGAAAATTCAGGACTGTTCTGGTGAGCTACATGGGTGCTTATTAATTTGAAGGGAAATGTCTCATCTGCCAAGACAGTTGAGGGGCAGGAAATGTTGGCTCCGTTCCTTGAGTCAGGCAGCCTTGAACAGATCATTCTGAAGTTTGCTTTTCACAGTGAAGGAGATTCTGTCTAGCAGGCCTGTCCTGAGGATTCAACATATGTTTGTTTTTTGAGAAGGTGTCTCTCTGTGTGCCTTGGCTGTCCCAGACTCTTTTGTAGACCAGCCTGGCCTCAAACTCATAGACATCCTCCTGCCTCTGCCTCCTGAGTGCTGGGATTACAGGTGTGCGCCTTGGCGGCTGGCTGGATTCGACATCTTGACTGCTCAGGGAATGCTGACTGCTTACGGATTCACTGAAGAGGGTCCAGGGAGCAAGACTTAGCTCCACATTCAGTGTACAGGGTACCCAGTAACAGTCTAGTAACCCTTTCATGGGTGATAAGGTCACGGGTGATAAGGTCAGGTAGCCTCCGTGAGAACTGCTGCACAGACCCAGTCTGTCCTCCAGGAGGAGCCGCTGCTCCGCTAGCTCTTCCTACCATGCTCAGTAGTCTCCGCCTATGAAGTCACAGGTGGGTGACAGCCTCTACAGCAGGAGTGGAGGAGCTGAGGCCCAAACTGTGTTGGCCCTAAGTCAGTACACAGGATGTAGGAGGTGCTTAGCATCTATGAAATGAATCAGTAAGGAGAGAGACTGATAAAATGCAAGCCAGCCAGGGGTCAAACACACACACACACACACACACACACACACACACACACACACACACAAGCTGTGTTAGCCCTAATCTTCTGTTTCCAAACAAAGTAAGTCTTTGTTGTATATCCTAGCACACACATAGGCAAAGTCTAGAAAGATAAAGATACAAATGTTAAAAGTTATTATCTTTGGGTGGTAGAGTAAAATATGAATTTTGTTTCTTTGTTATCTTTTATTACCCCCCTGTTCCCATGAACTTGTGTAACTTTTAATAGAAAAGCATGATTTTCTTAAAAAGTGGAGATAATTTTTATAATAAGCATTCGTATCTCTCTCATCTATGTCATATTGTAATGTTTTTCTTTTTTTCTGTTTTTTTCTCCCTCTCCCTTTGTTAATTTTCTTAATCAATGGATGAAAAAACTTTTTTCAAGGACATTTCAAAAGAAAAAAAAGCATGTCCCAACTCCCAAATTATTAGATGCATTATTTCACCTTCAAATAGGAAAACTATAAAATGGAATTTCTAAATTATTACATATATATCATTTTAACAGCCATGTTTGCCAGGATAATTATGAAATAAAAACAAATTCTATATTCAACATTCAAACAATAAATGCTTTTGCTGTTTTATCTGAGAGCCTACCTCATTCCTCCTTGTTTTCTATCCCAACCTTTAAAATCACAGTCAAAACCAAGAGTTGACCATTTTTCTGCCCTCAGACTTCCAGCCCTTCAGATAGTAGCTGCCCTGTAATGGGACACACTGTGTGTATTTGTTGGTGGTACATGTTTGAGTCCTTAAAAAAAAAAAAAAAGTTGTTTTAAAGCTCTTGAAACCCAAGGTTTCTTAGGTTTCTAATGTTAATTAAAATACTTTTATTTTTAAATTAAAGAAAGTATAAGTGAGCACATTTTTTTTTCTTTCCAGTTGACAGAAGGAAAGGGAACTGACATTTGAGATGCTGCTGCCTTGAGTTCAGAGTTACATTCAACTAGCGCCACCAGGATAAGACAGAGTGGCAGGGTTCCCGGTAGTCAGCCCTCACGGCCCAGCATCTCATGGCTTCCAGGGACTGGACTCAGCTGCTCAGTTTGGTAGCAAATGCCTCTTTCCGCTGAGCTGTCTTGCCAACCCTCCCTCTACTGAGTTCTTAATTTGGTTCAGTTTTGGGTTATTACATTTTGCAGTTCTAGAATTTCTACCAAGATTTTGTGTGGGTATGTGTGTGATGGGGGTTCTCTATGTAGCCCACACTGGCCTAGAAATTGTATCCTTCTGTCCCAGCCTCCCAAGAGCTGGATTACAGGTCTTTATCACCATGCTCAGATTCCAACTTCTTTTTTTTTTCTTCTTATTGCACTGAAATCTCTCTTTTCTTTTCATTTTTACTTTTCAGTTTTCTCTGAACTAGGTGAGAGCTCTCTCTCCCTCTCTCTCTTTTTCTGAGACAGGGTTTCTCTGGGCTGTCTTGGACTTGCTCTGTAGAACAGGTTGGCCTCATACAGAGATCCTCCTGTTTCTGCCTCCCTAGTGCTGGAACTAAAGGCTTCCACCACCATGCCTTAGGATTTAAGGCTCCTAAATCCTTTCTAAAATTTCCAAATCCAGCTTTTCATTGTCCTAAAATGCTCCTGCATATGTAATCCTAGCAGCTTGAGCTCCACTGTCTGTGGAGTCCCAGGTTTCATGGTCCTGCCAGCCCTCACTCACTGTCCTTTCTTATGTTTGGTCATCTTGTGCTACTAATTGATACTGGGAAAAACAAAACAAAACAACTTGTAGAATAATGTAATCAAAGCTCAAAGCTGAGTGTCTTCTGAGGACCAGCTCAAACTTCTGCTGACACCCATGGCACAGCTGAACTGCCACGGCATGACTCTCTCAAATGAAGATGCTCCCCACCCCACCCAAAGCGGGGCAGTTAGCAAGCGAGGTCTCTTGACAACCGTGTTCTCTCATCTCTGTCCCACTAGGCTGGGAGGCTCTCAAAAGCAAGCCCAGCTCATCTCAGTTTAAACAGATTAACAGCAGCATCCACACTTTGTTCTTCCTGCGCATGTTCATTAACCATGCTCCCTGGCCCGGCTGGGGGGCAGGTCTGGTGGTGTGATCAAATTCCAGCCAGCAGAAGGGAGAGCTTCTGTGACGACCACAGCTCTGGCCCGGAAACACAAAGGGCCCACATGCCTTCACTCACCTGCTGGCTGAATAGAAAAGACTCTAACCTTAAAGCCAGGTAGAGGACTCACAGGAAGATGGCAAAGTCACAGTCTGTGAGGGACAGGGTGGGCCAGCTTCAGGAAATGCATGTCGATTTCTTAATTCTTGGGTGTTAGCTGTTCCAGTAGTAGTCTATCCTAATATTTCTTTCATTAGGCGTCTCCAAGTTCTAACCGGCAGAGGAGTGCGATATTTGTCCATTGTTAGGACAAAACTTCCTAATGTTCTCCTTTCTTTTCTTTTTCTGTAGTTCATAGTGGGCTCGAACTCACTATGTAGTTGAAGTTGAACTCATGCTCCTCCTGTCTCCATCTCCACACTCTGGGTTTAAAAGAGTGCACACCATGCCTGGGTTATGCATTGCTGGAGGAACCCAGGGCCCGTGCACGCTAGGTAACTCTTCACTAGTGAACTGTGGTGAACGTTTGTTGGTATGAACACAGACCCTCATTCTTGGGTATTTCTCCCCTGGAGTTTCCCAACTCCTGAGGATTCTTTTCCAATTTTTCCTTAAGATATCAATACCCACTCTTCCAAGAGGGAGGAGGAAAATCAAAATTTCTCTTCAAGTTGGGCAGTGCACACACCTGTAATTGATTACTCCCTGGCCAAGGCAGGGGAACCGCTTGAACCATCATAGGTTTGAGACTAGCCTTAGTGCAAGCCTTTGCCTCAAAATTTTTCCCTCTTTTTCTTTAGATTATCACTTAAAGAACATTTATTAGAAGTTGCATTTAGCTATGTCCAGACTGAGGTTCAATCTTAAAAGGTACTGTTTGCAGAGGCAAGTTTCTCTCTGCAGAGTTGAGAGGATTTAACTTGGAACATTTTATCCAGATTCAACATTTTATGTATTTTAAAACAGACCTGTGAATTTATTTTCTTTTCTATTATAGTTTTGTTATTTCTCATATTTTTTTGACTACATATACATGCAACATATTATGAATATATTCACCCATACTATCTTTTGTTCCCCTACTCCTACAGACCCCTTTCTTCTTAAAGTCACCCCCAACACACACCTACACACACACATACATACACAATGTCACTATGCAGCTCTGGTGAGTTGGAATTTGCTCTGTCAATCAGGCTGGCCTCAAACTCTCAGAGATCCACTTGTTTCTGCCTCCCGGGTGTTGGGATTAAAGGCAGCCACCACGCCTGGCTCCCTCATAATCTTTTTTCGTGACATAACATACAGAAATTAGATATTTTCACTGAGCCGCATGTTGATGAGAGCAGTGCGGCCCGCTCAAATGGCATCATTTTTATGTCGCCAACTCTCAGTGAGACTACAGGAGGCTATACATCAACAACGCTGCCACCTGATCCCTTGTTTGGAAGCCCTCAAATGTATTAATTAAAAGCCTCCCAGAAAATCGTAAGGGAAAACATCTGACATGTTTTTGGAGAGATGAAGGATGCCTAGGTGGGGTGGTCTGAGCATGGAAACGGCCACAGGTGTTCTTCCCTGCTTGTCTATACCTACTCTGGATTGTGACCATCCACCTATCTTACTAAGTCATGAAGTAGATCTGTCCATTTTTTTAACCTGGGTGGGATTTGTAATGCACGGTACTAGAAAGCAGCAGCAGCCAAGACAGTTTCCAGTTCTAAGCTTAGGTCTCAGCACCTAAGGTTTTACAGACCTAGGTCAACGGCTGCTGAAGCAGAGCTCACAGAAAGGGCTAACTGTCTCGATGAGAAAGCTCCCTGGACCAGCATAAAGCTGGCAGGCCCCCAAACAGACAAGAGTCCAACTCAGATCAGCAAAACTGCAGATGCCAAAGCTAGCCCAGCAGAGGCCAAAAGAACATCCCAGCTGACCAGGACACTGCAGAGCAGGAATAAATGCTTATTGTTTTCATCCACTGAGTTTGGGGGTGATTGATTATCCAGCAATAGCTAACTAGGGAGCACTACTACAGAATTCTATATTCCCGTTGTTAACAAGATCAGCACAAGTAGAAAATGTTATCTAGATCTTTTAGTTCTACAGCACTGGGAAGGACATGAGAGTGTAAATTCTGTTGATGCCATTTACTTCTGAATTGACTTCAAATTTTTTATGCCATAGTATAGATTTTATTTCTAAAAACAAAGGTTATGATTTACTACACACAGGAGTCAAGTGAAAAGAAGCTAGAGAATTATGTAGCATCCTTCTAGGATGCAGGAAGACTTAGAAACGACTGACTAAACAGCAGAGAGTCGCAAGAACAGAATGACATGAAGAGAGCATTAGGGGAGATCGGGAATGACTGGTATTTGAAGAGCACTCCACTGGAGATACGAATGTAGGATCTGAACTGACAGTTCACAGAACAAAGAAGAAATCTACGCGCAGTGGAAGGGCCACTAGACAAGCGAGGCAAGGTCGCCGCACACTCAGAGTCCCTAACTGCTGAAGACAGACAAATCACGCCCACAGGACATGTGTCACACTCGTTTTGCGAAGGAAAGTAAACTGCCACCCCATGTACACATTCGTGTAGCTAGGCCCCCATCCCACTGTGGAGGGGGCCTATTCACTCATCCCAGAAAACGAGGTGGCGGGTTCAGTGAAGAGCCCTTTCCAAGGTGCAAACCTGACCCAGCCACCACACTGTCGGGAGCCACTCCCGCCATTACAAGATGGCGCCGGTTTCCTGCTTCCTGGTTCTTCTTGCCAGCATTGTTTTGCGATCTGCGCATGCGCCGCCTTATGCTAATGTAGGCTTGTGTGGTCCTCCATTTGGAGACCACATGCTAATTGGGTTTTGTGTGGAGCACCAATTACAGACGAACAAGTCACCCTGCTGGCTACTTAAGCAGAACGCACACAGGGTTCGGGGTCCTTCTCCATCTGCTGTTAAGAGCCTCACAATAAAGTTGCTGCTGGACAAATCCGTTGTTGCTGCGTCGTCCTTATCGGCGAGGGCTGCGCGTGACACCACACCTCTAGAAAACAGGGCAGATCCAGCAAAAGGCTGTGCAGAGAAGGATACGGAGGACTGTGTCACCGAATGCAACCGTGACATCTGATGGGGACGGGACGGGACGGCTGCCAACAGTCACGGGGCTCACGGAAAATATTACACGATATGGAAACACACTTAGGATAAAAAACTGAGTGAAAAAAGCACACTGCAGGTTTCTTTCTGATTGTGTTAAGACGTTCGTTTTGCTCAAACTATGAAAGTAGGAAAGAAGACATTAGTGAAAAGGGGTTAATCACTACCTGCAAATAGAGTAAGACTTATGTTTGAAAAGCTGCACTTAAAAACTGTATATTACAAAAGTAAAATGCATTGTGACAAAAGAATAAAACAGAATAATATTAAGCAATGCTAAGTATATTTACTAATTTCTATTTATAATTTTAACACTGTGTGTGTGTGTGTGTGTGTGTGTGTGTGTGCGCGCGCACACACACATCCATGAAAGTCAGAAGACAGCTTGTGGGGTGGGTTCTCTCCTGCCTTTTCGTTGGTCCTAGGATTAGTCCAGGCTCACACAGAGCCTTTGCCTGCTAACCCATCTCAGCAGCCCCAATCTTTACTAATTCTGAATGAAGAATATTATTTATTTGTCATTCATTTTCAGCTATTTAGTCCCCTGCATACCTCCTAATACTAAAGTCAGTGTGTAAAATATCCGACACAAATACAAACACAATCACACACACCACATGACTTTTTTTTTGGTCAACAGCAGAACCTGTCCAACAGTGGTTCATGACTTTATAAAGGAGCTGAAAAATCCCTCTAGCTTAGTAGCTTTTCTGTGCCCCTCCCATGCTTATACACAAACACTCGCTGCTGTGCCTCGAGCACCAGGCATCAGTGCAGACTGGCAGCTCGAGAACAACAGGGTCTCCCGTGGAGCCTGTGTTTTAGTGAGCACATTCTATAACATTCACTTGACAAAACCGCTTAACGCAGCGTCTCTCAGAGCCTGTACAGACATTAGGAGCGGGTGACTGCCACCTTTACTGTATCACTGCACAAGCCTGGGAGGCTTGAGGGGTCACTACTGTCTTACCCACTTTAGCACAAAGGAACAAAGGTGCGTATCATATTTAAGTCGCAAACACAAACACCGTCAGCAAGACTTCTTCCAGCTGTGCATGGTGGCACACGTCAGTCATCTTGGCAGTAGAGGCCAGGGGATCAGGAGTTCAAGGTCACCTTTTGATACATAGTCAGTTTGAGGCCAGCCTGGGTTAGGTGAGATACACACACACACACACACACACACACACACACACACAAATAAAAGACTTCTAAATTAATTACAACTTGGATGAAGAATAATATTAAATTCTATAAGAATCTGAAAGTTTACTGACCTTTTGACCATAGTAACAGAAAACTGACTTGCATACACAGCTATCATGGCAGCTGCAAATACTTATGCTTTTATTTTACATTAGCTCATCCTCCTGTGTAAGTCAGCCATAGCATATGATACTTTCTGAAGCTGTAATTGATATTGTGAATTCATGCATTGTGCCCTATGAATAATTAAAGCGCATGATTACTTCTGAGTACTAAATGGCACTTTAGTTAGTACCATCCTTGAGTATGTTATTCAAGTAGCATTATCTACAGCGAATTCTTCTGATAGATAATGATGACATTCTCCGTCTTTCTACCTGAGCAATTAAAAAGTTTAATAGTCTTTGATGCGGCTAGTTATCTGGATAATTTTCTAGACAGGAACAATTAAAATCCACTTATTCGATGGTTTGTGAATTCTCCACTATTGTCTCCAACTCTTTGTTTCTGTGGAAACCTGATGGAAACTTAAGGAACTTTAAATCTATAATGAGTTTGCGAAGAGCGTTTGTTTTCCTTAATTACTGGCAGTATACAGCTGCATTATATGTAGCAGTTTCTCTGGCAAAACTTTGAGGAATAAAGAGCTCGTTCGCTGTCTTTCTCCTGTGTGAGAAAGAGCGCAGCTGCCTGCTTCCGACCCTGGTGCCAGGAATGGGGACCTCCTCCATGCCCTTGCTGGTGTGGAGTGCCCCGCCCCCAGGCCGCTGTCTGCCCGACAGGCTTCTGCCCGGGCGTTCCTTTTCCCTGGCCTTGCTATGAAGCTTGTTCTACACCATCACTTCAGCTCAAGTAGGATGATTACCCTTTCGAGCTCTGTCCAGATTATACCATCCTAAGAGTCCCTCTTCGTCTCTTCGCCTTTTCTTGGTAAATCCCTTGCGGTGGTCCCGAGAGCATCTCGTTCAACAACTGTGTGGCATGTTGCTTTGTTCACAGCAGGAATGGCAGGACCTCGTTCCTAAAGTACCCCAGGAACAAATGTTGGATGTGAGGAAGACTGAATGTGCCCTTCTCAAAACAAACCAGAAATACCGTATGAGTTGGTGTTAAGCAAATTTGTGATTAGGAAACAACAATGGAATGTGTTATCAAAGTATTTCCCCAAGAGTCAAACTGGAGAAATCTCAGGAAGATGAGGCCCACAAGACCCGGTTGGGGAATACCTCACGAATTCCATCCAAAGGTGTTCCTGGGAGTGCTGAGGAAAACTCGTCTGCCTTGATGAATGTCATTTCAAGGTCAGGAGGCAAGTTCTGCCAAGTCTGCCAGACCTATCCCCTTTAGTGCTTAAGCGGTCCTCCTGGGGAGGCATCTTTTAACGGTAGGCTTGTAGAAACAATGACCAGACAAAGCAGCAAGGCTCATAAGTCAGAGACACCTCCCCACCCTGCACTAGCCTTGCGCAATAAAGAACTCTCCCACTTCTGCAGGAGCCTAGTTTCTGGAGATTCTGCAACTGACAACCCCCTCAGGACACAAGTCACACCAGTGAGGGCCACCAAGAGGCTCCCTCGTGACAAGTTTAGTTCCAGGGGTACTTCAGCTTAGCCGAGGGGAGGGAGTAGGAAGTGCCAGTGGCTGGCAGTTAAGCATTTAACTTGCACAGCCTGTAGCAGGGAGGGAAAGTAGGATATGGGGCTCATTAGAAGCAGCACTGGAGGACCATGAAGAAGGGGCTGGAGAGCTGGCTCAGCCACAGGGTGCTTGCCGACCTTCCCAAGGACCTGAATTCAAGTTGTTGGTGCTCATAGGAGGTGGTGCACAACCAGCTCTAACTCCAGCTCCATGAGATCTGACGCCCTCTTCTGGCCTCCATGGGCTCCAGCACACATGTGGCATACACTCACACAGATACGCATAAATAATACTCTTTCAAATACTCTTTGAAAAAGGAATGTGAAGAAATAGAAAACTGTTATCACTACATTCATAACTACTATGAGTCTATACTATGAGTATCACACACACACACACACACACACACACAAATACACACACATATATATCACATATAAATACAAACACTAGTACAACCAAAGATAATACATAAAAACTGCAGAAGCAGCCCCATGGGGCGGGTTATGGGGAAAACCTAGGATCGAGGACATCAGACTCCAGTTTCTTAAACAGTCGCTGACCAGGATGGGGTATCCAGGTGCTTCACACACATCTGAAATGCAGAGGGAGGCGAGAGCCACCCTCCTTGGAAATGCAATAAGCTGGGTTCACACATACAATGGAATGAAGATGGTGGTGGGATACAAGGCTCAGAGACTGCTCGAACCCTCCTCGAGCTAGAATGTCCTGCCCAGCTTCTTACGAAGCTTGAGTTTTCAGCTGCGGTATGAGGCAGCCTAGAGTCCACGAGAAACATGGCTGCCTCTTCAGTTCAGACATAAGGCTGGGGAGGAAGGGCCTTCCCAGATGCTGGCTCAGCGTGCCTTGGAAGCGGCCTCCCCTGGAAAGCTGTGCAGCCTGCTAGCTCTCCTGGTCTTAGGTTTATGAGTTAGGGTGTTTCCTTTCATTTTGTCAGAAGTCACCAGAACACTTTGGATCACTAGAGAGTCTGTTCCTCATGGCTCCCTCGTTCTTCAGGCCAACACTGTAGGCAAACCCACTTCTAGAGAAACGGGAGCATGTTAAATGTGCTGACCACTCAGCATTTTAAATCTGTGCTCCCCACAGCCAGGAACCCAAATAAAAAGGTTTGGTTTGGTTTTGGTTTTGGTTGGTCATTTTTTCCCCCCAAAGACAACATCTATGTATGTGACTGCTTCTACTACTATTCCACTGGCATGTGGAGGGTTTAAGAGAGTAGGATGTGGTGACAGGGACAAATCTAGGGCCTGGTACTCGCTGAATGCATGTTCTAGCTCTGAGTTCCGCCCCAGGCCTCACTGGCTAGTTGCTATGACAGCCTGGGCCGAGCTGGGGGTCACAGGAACATGCTTGCAATGCTCTACTGCCCAGCAACATCTCCAGTTTAAGCTCCTCAAGGGTGATGGTCTAAGGGCAGTTTAGCATGACCCTCAGCTGTTAAACACAGAGAATTACCTCTTTAAGGCAATAAAGAACTATCATAGCTGCAGATGCAACTAGTTTTCTGGAAAATATGAATCTGGAACAACTAAGCAGATGCCACAAAAAAAAAAAAAAAATACTGGCAAGAGGAAGAAAACAGCCCAAGTGGTACTAGAATTATTTCACAACCTTGTTTATTAAAATAACACTTTAACAATCTTCCTCCCCTTTTATTACATTCAGGAAGATATTTCATTAGCTGTCTCACACAGAGGACAATGGCTTCTGGCTATAGAGACTACAGCAGAGGACAAAATGTGCCCTGAAATGTTCCCATGCCCCCCATTTTGTTCTTAAGTGCAGTGCGTTGGCCAGACACCTATAGGACAGCAGTGAAGTAACTGGCCACCGCATGGCCCTGCCCAAGTGGCAAGTCAGTACCTGCAGAGTAGCCACTTACATAACGGGCCTGATCATCCCTCAGCAGGGGGCAGCATTTTCTGCAGCTGTGAGGTGAAGGCGGGCACTGTAAACATATCCAGCATTGAGATCTTTCCAGAAATTGGGAAGAAAACTCGCAGGGTGCAAGATCAGGATCCGGCCCCAGCAGCAGTGGGGTTGTTCAGGCCTGCCAACTGTGAGGGGAGCCACCGCTGCTCCTCTGGGAATCAGGGCTAAGTGGCAAGGACAGTGACATTAAAGTGTGTGCTGGTGGGGGTGGGGATTGAGGGAGGTTAAGGCAGCAGAAGGCTTTAGACAACGAAGAACTTATTGTAAATCCCGGGATTCTAACATCTGAACGTGGCAGAGCCTCGCAAATGCAGAAAGGATTCTCCTTCCTCCTGTTTTGTTTGTAACTAGATGGTGTGGGGTTTGCTGTTGTTTTTGTTTGTTTGGTTTCCTTTGAGAGGGTCCACTGGGCACAACTGAATCCTCTTAGGCTTGCATACTTGAAAAAGTGCAATCAGAACTGGAAATGGAGTGGATGTCTAAGAGTTATTATTCTTCCTCCCATTCTTCTGCTTCCTACGTCATGGAAGTACTGGGGAAAGATGTCCATTCATTTGAGCAAGGCTGAATGCCTCTCCATGCTGATGAGTGCACAAAGAGCCAAACCCTTCAAACCATGAATAACACTCTGGATAGAATTACTTGCTTCATTTTCTTGCTAGAGACAACCTTGAATTATCTACAGCCCAAATTTTATCAAAAGATAAACATCCACGGAAAAGCCTGGACAGCCTTACCTCACCCAGTCTCTGACACCCAACACGTTTTCTGGCTCAAGAGATATTCCGTGACACTAATGATGCTGCTTTGACCTCACGGCTCCCGATTTGTGAGGGTAAGTTAACGGAGGTGGGAAAGCCCACCCAGGCCAAGGACAGCACTATTCCATGGCTGGGGTCTGGGCTAAGTCACAGGAAGCCTGAGAATCTGCCTTCCTGCTGGGCTCACAGTCACCTGCCACCAAGCCTGCATTTTTTTTTTTTTTTAGATTTATTTATTACGTATACAGTGTGTGTTTGCATGTACACCTGCACGCCAGAAAAGGGCACTAGATCTCATTATAGGTGGTTGTGAGCCACCATGTGGTTGCTGGGAATTGAACTCATGACCTCTGGAAGAGTAACCTCTGAGCCAGCTCTCCAGCCCCAAGCCTGGGTTTTTTTTAAGTGAGTGCTGAGAGTAAAAAAGATTCATGCTCTTGGCTGAGCTGCCTTCCTCATCCCACCTAGCTTTCAAGACTACATGTTGCTTGCTTTCTCTTTTCTTTTTGCTGCTGTTTTGTTTCTGTCTTTGGGACTGAATCTAGTGAGGCCCTGTGTAGCCCTGGCTGACTTGGAGCTTGCTACGTAGACCACGGGATCCTTCAACCTCTACCTTATGAGTGCTGGGACCACAGGCTAACGGCAGCAGACTGACCTATTGGTAATTTTCCTGTCATTGCAAATCTAGCATTAAGCATGCATCTTCTAAGGTTTTTAGGTCTCTGAGTGTGTGTGAGTGTGCGCCTGCGGGGGCACACAGCTCTGAGAGTGCGCACACGCGTACCTGCACACTCGTGGGGGTCAGAGGTTGATTCTCGGCATCTTCTTCAGTCACTCTCACTGGGCTACCAGTCTCTTGGTGAGCCCGGGAGTCTGGCTGGCTAGCTTGTCCCATGTCTCCGCCTCCACTGCACTAGGCGCTAGGTCTAAACTATTTTAAGGTTAATTGTTATTTTTAATGCCACGTATGAGCGAGAGTGGGAGTGGATCTGGGGTGTGGACATTGAGTGCAGTTGCGCTTGTGAGCCAAAAGGGTGTGTCGGAGCCCTGAAGTTGGAGACAGGGGGTTGTGGGCTGCCTGATGTGGGTGCTGGCAACTGAGCTAGGGTCCTAAGCAAGCACTCTTTTTTTTTTTTTTTTTTTAATTTTCTTCAGGGCTGGCTCTTAACTGCCACCTCCAAATTCCAGATCTAGATTTTTTAACTTTAGAATTTCCATTTGTTTCTGTTTCATAGTTTCAATTTCTCTTTTAAGATTTCATATTTTTTACTCATTACTACTAGTGTATTTTCCCTTATACTTTTGAACGTGCATCTAAAACTTGCCCCCCCCCCCCCCCGTAGATAACTCTGGTTGGCCTGACACCTCCTATGTAGACTAGGGTGGTCTTGAGTTCACTAAAATCTGCTTGCCTCAGGCTACTTCCAAATGTTGTGGAGGGCTGGTGAGATGGCCGACAGGGTAGAGACCTACCAGCAAACCCAGAGTTTGTCTGAGTTCGGGGACCCATGTGGTGGAAAGAGAAGGCTCCCGCCATTGTCCTCCGATCTCCACACACGTCATGCCATGCAGCCAAACTCTCCCTACTGACAAATAAGTGAAATTAAAATTTTTCGCCTGTAATTCCAACATTTGTATTATTTCAGAGTAACTCTCTGTGGCTCCCCTATCTTCTGAAAATCAGGCATTTTCTGGTGCCTGCCTACTTACCTGGTGATTTGGGGTTGTATGGCATGTGGCATACTTGGAATTATTAGATATGCTGCTATAGTTCAACTTTCCATTTTAGCAGGTAACTGATTTAAGTAGTCTCAGACCTACCTTCCTTCCTTCCTTCCTCTTTTTCTTTCTTCCTTTCTCCCTCTTTTTCTTTTTCTTTCTTTCCCTCCCTCCCTTCCACCCTCCCTTCTGCTCTTCCTTCCTTCTTTCACAGTTTTTCGAGACAGGGTTTCTCTGTATAGCCTTGGCTGTCCTGGATTGGATCTATAGACCAGGCTGGCCCCGAACTGCCTGCCTCTGCCTCCCCGAGTGCTGGGATTACAAATGTGTAATCCACCCCACCCCACCCCTGCCTCCTGCTTCTCAGATTTCAAACTCTGTCTTCTGTGCTACAACACTGAGCCCTCTGTTCAAGCTTTTGCCTTTGCTATGCATGTATAGTTCACAGGCTAGCCTAAGATTTGAGCATTGTCTATAAGAAAAATTTCCAGGCTATTCCTTTGAGATTTTTTTTTTCTCCTTTTCTAGATTGTCCGCTGCTGTGGTCACTAACTTGCTCCACTCTGGCGCCCCAAAACAGGAACCCGGATGGACTCTATTGCATTTTAGGTACAAACTGTATTTTAGAGACAAACTGTGATCTGCCTTCAGGCAAAAACTACACAGATGACAACCTCAGCACATCGATCCTGCACCCCAATTTCTCTGTGCCCTTGACTGGCCATGCCCTTTGGCCAGATTTTTTGTTTGTTTTTGTTTTTAAGATTTATTTATTTATTTATTATTTATGCAGCACACCAGCAAAGGGCACCAGATCTCACTATAGATGGTTGTGAGCAACCATGTGGTTGCTGGGACTTGAACTCAGGACCTTTGGAAGAAGAGCCAGTGTTTTTAACTGCTGAGCCATCTCTCCAGCCCAGGAGGGTTGTTCTTAAGATCTTTGTCCAGGACTTAAAATGTGGTCAGCACATGGGCTGAATGAACAGATGCTATCCCATCACCATGGAAGTGTGGCAGCCTCCTGGCTCCAGGGTCCTCTCAATCAACGCTGCCATTTCCAGCTGTCCTCCCCAGCAACATAAAACCTTGAAGGGAGAAGTCATGGAGGTCCTCAAGGAGGAGGAGCATTTTCTTTCAAACCCACCCTGCACCGTCATCTCTAACTCTGCAACGCTCAGGGCGGGGCTCCTCTAGAGCACACAGCGCTCTGCGCCTGCGCATCCTGTGGGGCTAACTTTAATCTGCTCAGTCGGCTGCATTACACACTCACCACATTTTCTCTTCTGAATTAAGACTGTGGAAGAGTGGAGACTGACTCTCTTCCTCCTGTACTGTGCCCAGAACCAAGCCAGCCTTCCATCACACACTCAGCAAATACTTGCTGATGGTTATGGGGGAAATTCAGACGCTGTAAGAAGGACAGGTTCTGTCTGTTAGGTGGCATAAGGCAACGTAAACAGTATCACACATGTTGGGTGTGGTGGCCCAATCTTCCCGAGAGAAAGAGAGAGGCCCTCCCAGGAGGCAGTCTCTGGTGAAAGCTGCATCTCTTTGGGGGACTGCAGAGCTTGACAAACCATCCTGAAACTCTTGGGCTCGGAGATCCATGAGGAAGTAGACAGACTGTAAGGGCCAGAGGTGTTGTGGGACTCCAATTTGAGGGATCACTTCTCTCCTTTCAGCACGTAGGTCCCAGGAACTGCTCAGGTCACTAGGCTTGGCAGAAAGAGCTTCTGCCCACTGAGACGGTTCACTGGCTCTTAAACACTCCCTGATACATCTTTGTGTGTTCCTGATAACAAAAGCGTACGGGCAGAAAAGCACTAAGGGAGGAGTTGCTGACCCTGGATGAATTAAATAATCTTGAGGTGGAAATCTTGCATCCCATTCCATTCAAAAACTTAAATTACTACAGTGGCGTGGGTTTACGATGTATGTTTGAGCATGGGCACACATGCTGTTTGAGTTGTGGACGTGCTCTGGCACGAATGGAAGTCAGAGGAAACCATTCAGAAGCTGGTTCTCCCCTTCTTCCATGGGTTTCAAAGACTGAACCGAGCTCTTCAAGGTTGCATGGCAAATGCTTTCAGCAACTAAGCCATCTCACTGACCCTTAGACAGATTTCCTTTTAAAAAATACTTATCTTTATTTTATTGGTCTGAGTATTTTTCTGCATATATATACCTATATTATGCCAAGTGCCTACAGAGGCCAGAAAAAGACATCAGATTCCTAGAACTAGGATTACAGATATTTTTGAGGGTCCATATGGGTCCTGGGAACCCAACCCAGGTCACCTCTTCAAGAGCAGAAAGTGCTCTTAACTGCTGAACCATCTCTCCAACCCTTAGATATTTTTTTATTATATTAAGATACAAATTAAGTAATATATGACCCTAAAACATGTGACATTTTTGTAATTCCTACAACATTATAATTAATTGATAGAATTTTTTTCCCTCAAAATATTCTATTTGGTTCAACATCTTCACTGTTATTTTAGGAAACAAAACAATATATTTTAACAATTGCTAAACTTTTCCCCTAACATGTATTTCAAAATAATAAAACATCTAATGACATATGCCTTACTGAAAAATCTAATTGGCAATATGCTAAATGATTTCCAGTGAACTGATCTAAAGTGCAGAGAAGGTACCTCAAATCATGTTCTCTATAGTAACAAACATTTTTAAATTAAAAATATTAAAAATTGATAAAATATGAGGGCTTGTATCTGCTCCCAGATTTTATCTACAGAATAATTTTTATCTCTGAGACAAAGGACACCTTGGAAGTGTGCTGCTCTGGGCACTCTTCCTTCTCTCCTGAGACCCACCGGATCAATCCCTAGGGTCCTCCACCACACAGGGACTGGGCCAGCTTTTAAACTAGTCAAAACAGCATGATATCAAGTGTCCTGTTACGAAAGGAAACAAGATTGTTTTCTCTCAAAGAAGCGCTAGCAGCTGAGTTTGAGAAGTCCATGGCTTGCAGAGGTTACAGTCTATAGCCTGGCTGGAGAGGTGACTCCTTGTCTTGGAGCACTGGCTGCTCTTGCAGAGGACCTGGTGTGGTTCCTAGCACCCACACATGGCTCACAACCACCTGTATTCCAGGAAACCTGAAACCCTCTTCTAACCTCCAGAGGTACCAGGCATATGTATGATACAAATGTGTACAAATGTACATGCAGACCAAACACTCATACACGCAAAATAAATTAATAAAATATTTAAGGCTATGGCCATAAACAGCAGCCACAAAGGAGCCAATCTCGATCAAGTTTGGAAATAGATGCAGGGGCAAAGGGTCCTGCCTATGGATATGCCATCCAGCAGAAATGTCTCCAAAGAAAGAACAGAGGAATATGTTTCTCTTCCTTCCTTCTGATTCTTCCCCATTTCCCCTCTCATCATAGACATGACCACTGTGACTTTATATCCAAAAAGTTTTCAAATTTCTAATCCAGTGTCTCTTCCATGATTGTATCTCTAAAAGTCTTTTTTTTTAACCTTTCAAAATAGTAAAACATATTTTAAAAAATTGTCAACAAGCTGTAACCTAATATAGATTTTTTTTAGAAGACATAAATCAGTCAACAATTAGGAAAAAACCTACAACCTTACAGAGAATTATTTTCTCCTTTATGCCCACAATTTCATAATGAAATAAAGTACTAAGTTATTTGTGTGCATTTTGCCTTTTTAAATCAAACTATGGTCTAGGCCAACTGTGAGAATTTCTTCCAAAACCCTTTTCATTCTCAGAAGCCACACGGGTGACAGGTGACATTTATAGCTAACTCAACATGCCCTCCATTTCTTTCTGTGGGATAAAGTGTATCCCCAAAGTCATGCTGTGGGACAAATGGAGGCCATGGTTCCAGAAGATGTACACTGGTAAACAAGTGAGAGAGGCAGAAAAGGTGCCTTCTAATGCCACACCCACCCCTCTTGACGAGGTTGACGAGGGTCACGGCAGGAAAGACAGAGAGCAACACACAGCGCGGGTCCAGAGTCCCACAAAGGCAGACCAGTGTCCCGCTAGGGTCTTTGTGATGTCTCTTCGGCCTTACCTGCTGCCTCTGCTTCAGGAAGGTTGGCTAGCTGCCTTTTTTAGAACACGGCTTTGTCAGGAGTCAGCATAGGTAAGAAACAAGAAATTCCTCAAGAATGGTCTTACTGCTGGGAAGAGAAAAGGCCACAGGGATTCCTGGCCTGCCTCAGCCTGCTGATTAATGCCCCCATCCTGATGCTAATTACCACTGGGGCATCCAAAGACTACCAGCATCAGCCTTGGCCAAACACCATAGATAAAAGCTATTCATCGCTTAGCATTTCCTGACAGTGTGCCAAGATAGCATACAAACCAGAAGCAGTTCCCAGCCAGTGGCTTCCTTAGGAATAAAGCAAACAAAGCATGAGATAGAGTGAGGGTTCCATTCAAGGGTTCTCTAGAAGATCCCATTTGGGAAGACTTGTACTTTAACAATGCATAAGCTAATATGATTTAATTGAGACTAACAGACAGATGAAGGCCAACCCCTGAACCTGATTCTGACAGATGGCTGCTATTCCTTGACCACTAAAGGCAAGAGAGTAAGAGGAAGAGAAGGAGGGAGGGAGGGAGAAAGGGGGATAGAGAGGGAAGGAAGGAAGGAGAGAGAGAAAAAGAGAAAGAAAGAGAGAGAGAAAGGACAGGAAGGTGGTGGTGATTATCCACAAACAGCCATGCTTATTGCATCGGCTGATGTATTTTCTGCCCAGACTTTCTGCAAACACACCTGGCCACCTGTCATTTTAAACCACAAATAATGACGTGCTCCTGAAAACAGTTACCTGTGGATGCAGTTATTAGTTGAAGAACCAATTTTCTGCAGGTGTAAAAATTACATTTTTCAAAAGGAAAACTCAGGAATAGCCAGTTTACCCATTAAGTCTTTAGAATTTTCAGCTTTGGCTTGCTTTCTCTGAAAATGATTCTTTCATTTTTGGGGTCACAAAAAATCAACTATAATGCAAGCAGATCTTGGGTGCTATGGTTCCAGGCCCTCTGTTCTTAAGGATAATCCGAGAACTCCAGGAGCTTTTTTTTCACGTGGGTTCGCATGCCTAAGCTTTGTTATTAATATAGTAGAAATTCAAATGGAGGAAAATTCAAATTGTATAAATCCATTGGAATCCACAATGGTAAAACAAAACAAACAAAAAACATTATATTAAGCTCATAACATTTAAAAACTAGTTACATTTCCCAAAATGAGAGAAATTTCATGATAAGAGTGACACTTTCATATTTGAAAAAAATCTCTAAAATGTTTTCTAGTAATCTCTTATTAGAAAATGGCTAGATTCTCATCTGTTTCTACACTTGATCCATTGCAAGTGAGTAGTTTTGGCGGAAGTACTTAGGGCCACTTGGTTAGATGGTTCAGTGGTTGGAAAGATATTTTTAATAGCCTTTCCAGATAATTACAAGATTATTCTTTGATGCTACAAATGCAGCAGGAAGTTCTTTCTGAAGAGGGAATGCTAAGGACTTGGGGAAAGGACAACCTGTGCGTGGGAAATCTGAGCAGCACTATGGCGGGCAGGTGTGATGACAGCCTCCAGGGAGACTTGATGAGCAGTGGTGACAGCACAGACCCTTGCTGTGATGAAACAGAAGCACCATTTGGTCCATCAGTCCTGTGTAACCATGAGAAAAACATCATTCTGTCTATCAACTGCCTACCTGGGGCTCCTCAAAACTGTCAAGATCATCAAAAATAAGGAAAGTCTCAGAAACTGTGACAGTTAGGAACTAAGAAGATGGTAGCCTCAGATGTCAGTGGCACCCCAGAACAGAGAAAGGACATTAGGCCAAAATAAGAAAGTGTGGATAAAGTAGAAACTTAATAATACTATATCAGGGCTCAGGAGTTAGATGTACAGACTAGCAAAATGATAACAAAATAAAAAAATGTATCCAACATTTGTTCATTAAATGTAGCAAATGTATTAATAGAAGAGTTAATAATAAAGGGAACTAGATTTGGGAAGAGATGTAAACTCTGATCTCAGTTTTTCTTTTTCTTCCTCCTCTTTCCTTCCCTTCTTTTCTTTTTTCAGCTTTCTGAGACAATATTGCACTGGAGGCCAGCATGACCTAGAACTCACTGTGTAGTCTAAACCCACTCCAAGCTCACAGTGATCCTCCTGCCACAGCCTCCTAAGTGCTGGGAGTACAGGTACGAGCCACTACTCTTTTCTCTGAACCTAAACTGGTCTAAAAATGTCATCTATTTAACTTTTTAAAAGAAGTTGATAAAAGGTAGTTTTTAAAGATTAGTTGTTCAGTGGGATCTGAAACAGTTCTTGTGTGTATGTGCATGTGTGTGTTTGTATGTGTGTGTATTTATAAAATTGCATTTATATGTCTCACACATATGTGGAGGCTGAGAACAGCCTCTGGAGTTAGCTCTCTCTTTCCACTTCGAGAATCTGGGAAATTGAATCAGGCCACAAGGCTGCTGGCTAACTGCTAGGCCATTATAATTAGCAATGGCCCCAACTTTTTGAGGAAGAGTACACTTTGTAGCCCAAGCTAGCCCCAGACCCCCAGTCCTCCTGCTCTAGCCTCCCAGATGCTGGGATTTCAGGCACGTGCCACCATACCCAGATTATACTTTTTGAATTATTATTTTCCGTTAGTCTTTCTGCATTTTTCTTCTGTCATGGTTTAATTTTACAACAATATGCACTGGTTACTGGGAAATGTTTTTTTTTTTTTCCCAATAAACTAGACCATCCAAATGCTGAAATGTTTAATTATACAATACCAAAACATTTAGCCAGACATGGTGGCAGACACCTGTGATCTCAGACTTCAACAGGCTGAACAGGAGGACAAGGAGTTCAAGGCCAGCCAAGTCAGAGAAAGACACTGTTTGAGCCCCATTTTCCCTCCCCAAACTCCCGAAATTCTGCATTTGTTGATATCAGTATCAGCCTCACTAGAAAAAAAAAATGTTCAAAAACTGGGAAGCTGTTGGGATCATGATGGCAGAGATAAGTGCCAAAATTTTAACTTTTACTCATTTGCTCAAACTGCATCACTGGTAACAAATATTGCTCATTGTTTTACTTGAAATGACAGTTTCCACTCATTTCCAAGAAATGTCTGTCAAACACTGTGAGGAAAAAATGTCTGCCAAGCTGAATAACTGCATTCTGTCAGTCAGTATTCTACGCAAGAACTGGTAATCTCCGAGGGAAAGGGAAAAAAAAGCCATGAGCTTTCCCTCAAGACGGCCATGGTATTTGGTATACAGCAGTTGTCTCATAAAGTTCACCTCTCATTTCCTCACACAAAAAAAAAATATTAAGAGTACATGTTCTCAAAGTCGAAACTTAACAAAATCAACCATTTTGATTGCCCCGTGGAGACTCAGCTTAGGTGAGGCTCTTTCTGCTTGGTGTTTACTTCTGTGAGTGCCCAGCCATGGACAACACAGAATGGCCTGGCGCCGCTGTCTTCATTCGGCAGGTTGTACTCGTCACTCTTCTAGCTCTGGCACTGGAAATCTCACCCAGGGAGAAGAGTAGTGTCCTAGTGTTTGCACAGCGCATGCACCTAGCTCTCAGGACTCCTGGCAGCTCACAGGGCCCCGACAGGCCTCTGCTTCCTCAGTGCATATCACTGACATAAATAACCAGTAGACACGTGCACCTCTGGATCCAGAAAGCGCAGCGTATCTCTGGCTTCACTTTTCTTTGGGGCAGCTGTGACAGGAAGGGAATGGCAGGAACACAGTTCCCAAAACACACTCCCCACCCCACCCTCCAGCATCCTCTAAGAAGGCATTTTCCAAATCAACAGGGACAGAAAGCAGCAATATTTGTGTGAAGGGCCTCTCGTTCATGACTGGAGGCATCTTCATCTAACTAGCTTCCTGCCCTATCAACATCTCCTAGCTTACCTCAGATGTGGAAATGTGCAAAAAATCTGAGTGGACTTCGTGGCAGAATTTGAATTCTATTCGTGAACTGAGGCAGAATCTGCCCAGATATTCCCAGGCATAAGGGAAGGGCAAAGGATACAGCATCTACCTCCCAAACCAGTACGGAGTTCAAGTCTTCCTTTTGCCAGCACTAGCTGCATGACCGGAGAAAAGTTACTCAACATCTAAATGCCTCCATTTCTCCATCTATAAAATGGGACAACAGTGCCTACCTATCATGTATTAAATAAACTAACACATAAAGAATGTGCAGAATGAGGCCTCCTGCATGACTCTGTTCGCTATTATTTTTACATGGGTGCTGAGGGATCTCCATATTTGGCCTTCTGAGCATGACAGTGCTGAATCAGACTTGAGAAGAGAGAGAATGCTGGAGATAGCAAGAAATTAGATGTTGATATCTGCTGGGTTACAGATGAGAGAATACACTTGGAACTGGGAGGAGAGAGAAATGCAGAGGGTGGGAATGCCCTGGGCTTTTGTGGTTTACTTATAGAGTGTCAAGGACTTCAAGTTTAAACCTTCTAACCTCTGACAGTTGCTACCCACCTAAAAGTCTATAAAAGTATTATTCCCCCCTCCCCCATGGCTCAAAACTAATCATTAGAGTATCAACCGTTTGCTCCTTGCAAGGTGGCATTCTCACGATGATGTCAGTAAAGGTAGCTGAGTGTGTTTCAGGCCTTCCAGAAACCAGCTTCTGTAAGCTAAAGCTGGAACCCAACCCCCAGATGTTTACTCAAATACCTGGGTTGGATGTGCTGTTTTTATCTTTACTGAGCATCTTTTGGCAGCTACATAGTCTGGCTCATAAGATCATCATAACTAATTAAGAGTTTTAGACTAAATCTGAAGTTGAATGATTTCAAGGATCCTCTTCATGCAACTATTCAGGCTCTGAATTGCCACAATTATAAGGCTGCAAAGAAATGCAAAATCACCATAATAAGAAAATAGTAGCAAGGAACTGGCCACTTGAAAATTTAGCTCTTCCTCAGACCTCCTCCACCAGTGAGCTTAACCTCTGAGGCACTAACCACATCCCTCAGCCAATGTCTTGTCTGATGCACAAAATATCTCGGTTACAATGGAATAAATGACAAACTTACCCATGCATGTAACTGGCAAATGAAGGCTCTATTATTAACTAGAGCGAGGAAAAACTTGATAGGGGTAATGATATCACAGACACTCCAAACAGAAACAACTGGAATATTCATGCATTAAAAAGACACCAAGAAATACATGAAATCCTGGAATGCTTTATAGAAAGGGTTTCCCATGCGATTGACTCACCAAGTCAGGAAGTGAAGGGTATATGTTTATTGCTCTAGAATTTTGATAAGACAGCTATGCCAAAAATAAATGGAAATCTTGTTATTGTTGATTCTGAGAGTTTTATTCAGTCCAAATTTTTGCCAAATATGTGAGTTATGCCGGTATTATTTTCATTTTTCAATATTAAGTCCCCTCAAACCCACTGCACAGGAAAAAGACTGTAAGGGATTTTGGATTCTAAATGGCGTCTTTCTGAATCCAACTGTCTGGAACTCATGAGCCTAGTAAAGAAAAAGCCTCTTAGGGTCTGCTCGGTGAGGGGGCCTGGCCTCCTCCAGGACGCAGTAGCCCCGCCTCCTCGCTGGCTATTCCCTCCCCCAACCCCCGCAGCGAGAGGAGGAGCGGCACCCTTGACAAAAGAGGTTTTAGCAAAGACAGTAGTAAAGCTTAACTGCAAGCCAGGTAGATTTCTGCCCCGTGCACACAGGGAATTGTGACCTAAGACGGATGTGCTGGTAGAAGCAGGAAGAGCTGTGCCAGCCACAGTGGGGTCAGGGGTCGAGTCTCCATCAGAGGCTCTAATTAGCCCTAATGGCATTTCTTCTAAAGTGCTGAACAACTGCAGCCTGGACTCTTGCTTTAAAGGTGACAGATTCTTGCCTGCCAGCAGTTAAGTTGGAGGCTTTTAAATGGCAGAGAAACACTTAAAGAAATGCTCAACGCCCTTAGTCATCAGGGAAATGCAAATCAAAATGACCCTGAGATTTCACCTTACACCCATCAGAATGGCTAAGATCAAAAACTCAAGTGACAACACATGCTGGAGAGGATGTGGAGAAAGGGGAACCCTCCTCCACTGCTGGTGGGAATGTAAACTGGTACAACCACTCTGGAAATCTATCTGGTGCTTTCTCAGACAATTAGGAAAAGCGCTTCCTCATGATCAGTTATATTACTCCTAGGCATATATCCAAAACATGCTCAAGTACACAACAAGAACATTTGCTTAACCATGTTCGTAGCAGCTTTATTTGTAATGGCCAGAATGTAGAAACAACCCAGATGTCCCTCAACTGAGGAATGGATACAGAAATTGTGGTACATTTACACAATGGAATACTACTCAGCAATTAAGAACAAGGAAATCATGAAATTTGCAGGTAAATGGTGGGAACTAGAAAAGATCATCCTGAGTGAGGTATCCCGGAAGCAGAAAGAGACACATAGTATATACTCACTTATAAGTGGATATTATACATATAATATAGGATAATCATACTAAAATGTATACACCTAAAGAAGCTAAGCAAGGAGGACCCTGGGTAAGATGCTCAATCTGCATTCAGGAAGGCAAATGGAATGGACATCAGAAGAGAGTGAAAACAAGGAACAAGACAGAAGGCTACCACAGAGGGCCTCTGAAAGACTCTACCTAGCAAGGTATCAAAGCAGATGCTGAGACTCATAGCCAAATCTTGGACAGAGTGCTGGGAATCTTATGAAAGAAGAAGGAGATAGAAAGACCTGGAGGGGACAGGAGCTCCACAAGGAGAACAACAGAACCAAAAATTCTAGGCCCAGGGATCTTTTCTGAGACTGATACTCCAATCAAGGACCATGCATGGAAATAACCTAGAACCCCTGCACAGATGTAGCCCATAGCAGCTCAGTGTCCAAGTGGGTTCCCTAGTAATGAGAACAGGAGCTGTCTCTGGCATGAACTAAGTAGCTGGAGCTGGCTCTTTCATCACCTCTGCCCCTAAGGGGGGTGCAGCCTTGCCAGACCACAGAGGAAGACAATGCAGCCAGTCCTGATAAGACCTGATAGGCTAGGATCAGAGGGAAGGGGGGGAGGACCTCCCCTATCAGTGGACTAGGGGAGGGGCATAGGGGGAGAAGAGGGGGAGAAGAGAGGGAGAGCGGGATTGGAAGGGGAGGAGGGAGGGGACTACAGCTGGGATACAAAGTGAATAAATTGTAATAAAAAATTAAAAAAAGAAACATAGTTATTTAACACTGAGCTGGAATAAATGAAAATGTTCTTCCCTTTGCTTCAAAACAGCTCTTCTTTGGTTAGGTAAAAGTGAGAGATCAGAGCCCAGGGATGATGCCCACCTGAGGAACTCTGGGTAAAGTTACTTGACTTTCTCAAGATTTAAACTAGATAAATGCCATTACATATTCTGCTGGGCACTGAGAAGTCCCAAACTTGAAAAGACAAAATTCATATCTATAGTGGATCTGTAGTCAAAGACATTCTAGTGTATGGATGTGTGGAGCTGGGGGCGAGTGTGTGTCATCTGTGAGATAAATTATCTACAGTATAATACCAATGTCACAGTTGAGAAGTTAATGTTCTTTCACCCAGCCCAAACAGCTCAGATGGTGCAGCAGCTGAACATGAACTTGAAGAAAGGTAAGACTTTACGCCACACTTCCTTAGGTTACAGTAATACTGCTGATCTTCCTTTCCCCACACACTAATCTCACATCATTGCTTTTTCTCCTTGTAAAACAGAAAATCATTCCATTTATGCATTTATTCCATGCATACATGCACAAGCTAGAAGGTAACTTATGAACTTATGGGAGTTGTTCTCGTCTTCCCCCATACGGGACCAGGGACTTGAACTCAGGTGGTCAGGCTTGGCTGCAAGTGTCCTCACCACTGTGCTACCTCGACAGCCCTTATGTCTGTTTTTCTTACTTCCCTCCCATGTGACTTTTACAAAAGAGCCATGACACTGATTTTTCTTCTGTTTCCAGCAACAGTAGACAGTTGTCTCTCCATTTCTAACTTTTCTTGAAAGCCCTTCAGAGAACAGAGTTTACGCCAGTACCTATAAAATTTGCTTGGCAAATAGATGAACATTTTTTTCTTATTGGGATGTTTACCGCAGCTCTGACTATGGATGGTGTTTTGAAATCTGAAACTGAACGAGGGGGAAATGTGAAGAATTTTGACATGTGAAAAGGCCAATGAGTCTGGCCAGGCCTGGACACTCACCCTCTCACACAGCTCTTCAAATGTGCAGTCGGCAATGGTTCCACAGGCTTTATTCAGCCGCAGCTCTCTGCCTTGCACTTTTAGAATCCTTGGTCTAGTTACTATGGGAACATGAACAAAGACTCAATCTTGTCTGGATAATTACTATAAAATTCATCTCTTACAGATAGGAAATGCATAGCTTGATGAATAATAGCACATGATTCAACACATAAATTAGACAAAATGCTGATACAATGACTGCCACTTGAGTGTGGCATCAACCCATAGACAGCAATGGAACTTATTAATTGGTCAGTGGAGATTGGGCATTGTGTTCTAAATGTATTCTCTTTCAAGAGAAATTAACTTACGTACAATCATTTTGTTTCTGAGCCAGCTCATCAAACAACTTATCCATGACAGCCTCCGCATCAGCTTCACTTGTGCTACAGTGAAAAGAATAATAGAATATGAAATTAATAACACTTGAAGCCAACATCAAACAGCTGCCTGAGCCTGCTTAGCTTTTTGCCCGTAAAGAGGGAGAACGGGGTGTTATGCTCTAAATACAAACATTAGATTTAGAATACACTTAAAAGCAGAGAATATTAACTCTCAGGTAGATGATCCTGCCTTATTTGCATACATTGAAAGACTTCTGAGCTTCTAGATGTTTCCAGTAATGAGAAGGATCCAGGCAGAGTAAATCCATTAATACTATGTGTACACAATGAGAAGAAAGCCCCTGTCTCTCTCCTGCATGCAAAACAAGAGCAGAGAGGCAAGGCAGTCAAGCATCCAGCAAGCATCCTTTGAAATCTCCACGGAGAGGGTACACGTGAAATTAAATATTGAGGGTGTTTTCAGAACAAGAAAAACCCGAGTCAAAGCCACTGGCTGAGAAGAGCGAGCACTCAGAATTAAATTACTAGCTTCCAGCTACAAACTGCATCTGCACATCGGAAATGCTATAACACCTGTATATAGCTGAAGATATATAGGACAGACTTCTGTCAGGAGAAGGACAATTAAAGACCACAGTTTCTCTCAAAAGTGTCCTTGTTGGAAATCGCCCCCCACCCCCTTCTGTGATGCCTCCAATTGCAAGCAGCTATGGGGTGAGTCCTGTCGCACAATCTTTTGTATTCTAATTAGAAATCACCATATGGTTTAAGGAGCTCACATATAGAAATGTGATAGTGCTATGGCCTCTTTTCTTCTCACTTTTTTTTTTTTCAAAGAAGGGTTGATAAATTAACAGTCAATAGAAGAAAATAACTGGTAGAAGAAAGGCCGTTCCAAAAAAAGAAAAAAAAATCAAGTGAAAAATCTAAGTTTCCTCCAATCCTTCATACAAACTTACACAAGATGACCTGCCAATATGCTTAATTTTGACACAAATCAATCTTAACTAATTGTGGAAGTAACTGGCATCTGCTTTAATAGTGTCTTACTGAAAATTAGTCATTAAGACTAAGTTTAAACTAAACAGAATCTTCCTTAGCACATTGCTGGCATTTAACTTATAACCACGGAATTCCTCAACTGTGGCGAACGCAGCAGCTCAGTCCCCACGAAGGGGCCACCCACCTTCCCGGGCCTCAAAAATACTATTTGCTATGGTTGATTCCAGAGGGAATGCTACTTGACTTTCATGAAGCCCTATACGACCTTTAAACTAAGCCGCATTGAAATAACTAAATGACATGACAGAAAGAATGAGTTAAAGAGATAACCATCCAAATTAAATATATATGTATATACATTACATTTGCATTGCATGTGGAGGCCAGATAAAAACTTGTGGGAACTGAGCTTTCTCTTCTTACCGTGTGGGTTCTCAAGGTCAACCTGGATCACAGGGCACAGCAGCACTTTTATCAGCCCGGCAAAGCAAATTGAATGTATCAAAAAACCACAAAGTCAATGTAAATGTCACAATGACTATAAGGATGTTTGGATGTCATCTTGGAATTCATTTAGAACAATTTCTATCATGCAGTGGTGATGCGCGTACACACACACACACGCACACACACACACACACACAGAGTCTTTTCGAGAAGTGGTGTATGTGTTCATGCTTGTGTGTGTGTGTACAGGTACGCAGTGCCTGGATGCTAGAGTTTGACATCAGATGTCCTCCTCAGTTGCTCCCCAGTTGGCTAGAATAATTGACCATGAACTCCAGGGCTCCCTGTCTGAGCCCCCAGCACCGCCCCCTCCAACACTGGATTGTGTCAGTGACTCTGCACCTGGCTTTCATGTGGGTGCTGGGGATCCGAACTCAGGGCCTCATGCATGGCAAGTGTTTTACCAGCTGAGCCATCTCCCCAGCCCTGATAAAAAAAAAAAAAAAAGAAAAGAAAAGTCACAGTACATAGCCCAGGCTGACCTTGAACTTATCTTCCTCCTGCTTCAGCCTCTAGAGTACCTGGTTAATGACCTATTTAAAATTCATTTTATTTTATTTATTTTCCCCCGTGTATATGGGGAGGCACATGTGTGCCACAGCGTGCATGTGGAGATCAAAGGGCTGCCTTGGGGAGTCAGCTTGCCGTGGTCTCTGGGAATTAAACTCAGGCCATCAGGCTTGCGCAGCAACGCTTTTCCTCACTGAGCCATCTCACTGGTCCTAATGACATACTTGTCAAGGCATACAGAACGGAGCAAGCAGAATTGGGGCACAGTTCATTAGCACAGTACCTGCCTAGCAGGGCAAAAACCTGGGTTTAATCACCAGCATCTCAGACACACACATGTATGTACACACACACATACACACAAGAGTCAATTTTTTCCTAACAAGGTTAGTATTTCATGTTGCATTTTATTTTGGTGTTTTGAGGGTCCTGCCACGTAGCCCATGCTGACCTATAACTTGCAATCTTCCTGCCTCTGTCTCCCGAGTGCTAAATCAGAGAACTGTACCCAGTTCATACCCAGCACAAAGCTCTTTTTACTTTAACACCGTCTTATAGGAATTGCTACCCTACCACAAAAAGATACTCTCAAGTTCCAAATTAGAAGACGGTAGTAGAGCTAAGTGCTCCAAAAGCAAAGCATTTCACACAGTGGCCTGTGTGACACGTGACCATTACCATCTCCGCTAACATGCACTTGGCCATAGGAGTAAGTTTTAGTGCTACAGAGGACGGGACCCTCATCTCCATACTGCCTTAAAAGCATGTAGAGTGGGTGGCTACAGCACGTTTTGGTGGTTTTCGACATAACTGGATTGGTATAAAATAAAGGAGAGCAGGAAAGGAATTCCTGCCATAAACAAACATCCCCACATTCCTTAACAGATAACTGCCAGAAAGCCATTTTTTCTATGTATATTATCATGCATGGACATAGGATATGTATGTGCAGGCATGAGTGGACCATGGAGCACACATGGACGCCAGGGAACAGCTCTGTGGATCTGTTCTTTCCTCCCACCTTCACATGGATTTAGGGATCAAAGGCTGGTCATCATGCCTGCCTTGCAAGTGCTTTACCCACTGAGCCATCTTGCCAGTCTGCATTAACTTTTTAAAAGATGAACATTAGAAAAATAGAGGAGCCGGGGAGTGGTGGCGTACACCTTTAGTCCCATCACTCAGGGAGGCAGAGGCAGGTGGA
The DNA here is from genome assembly GCF_907164565.1 of Psammomys obesus. Taxonomy (NCBI): domain Eukaryota; kingdom Metazoa; phylum Chordata; class Mammalia; order Rodentia; family Muridae; genus Psammomys; species Psammomys obesus. The sequence continues at coordinate 23,474,192 of NW_026592890.1, read as the reverse complement.
TCTCTGTGAGTTCAAGGCCAGCCTGATCTACAGAGCAAGTTCCCCACAGCCAAAGCTACACAGAGAAACCCTGTCTCAAAACAAACAAACAAAACAAAACAAACACCACCAACAACAAAAACTATAAAACAATCAAACAAAATGAAGAGAAAAAAATCAATTACCCATTTATATTAGTCGAAAAGGCTCTGTTGCCTATGGTCCATTTCCAAATCAAATTTAAACAGCTTGGGAGTATGTCTCGCACTTGCCACCCAAACCTTAGATGATTCTAAACTTTGCAGTGCACTGTGAGCGGAGCAGGGAAAGCTATCTTTTGCTGGACCACTCCGTGGGGGTGAGCTTCCTCACTCCGCTCTCGCCTCACCATGGAGGGTCTTTCAGAGACTCAGAACTACGTCACTTAGCTAGTCCAATGCAAAGACATAAATTTTCTGTATGACAGAAGACATAAAGAAGGCATGGCCAAAGGGGGAGCACTACGGCAATATTTATATAAAAATTTATTCCCATCTAAAAATCCCACAGAACAACTGTCAAGGACTCTAAGAAGCTATGTAAAGAGATGGCTCAGTTGGTAAGGAGCCCATCGTTCCTTCTTACCAAGTAATCAACACAAAGAAAAAGCATGCCAAGTGTGGCATTGCAGGCCTGTAATCCCAGCCCTTGGAAGCTGAGGCAAGATGATGGCACTCGGGTTGGGACAGGAAATGGCCCTTGAGGACTCACTATTGGGGTATGCTGCCAGCTGCTGGGCCTCTGATGAGCACATGGACTTCATGGATGGATTAATGCATCAGTGGATTCAAAATAGGACCGAGAGTGAGAACTGTGTTAGGATGTGGGCTTGGCTGGTGAAAGTGGCTCCCACCACCATGGTGTTCTGTTTTACTCTATGGCTAGAAGCAGAAGACTCAAGAACGATGGATAGAAGCCTACAAAGCCACGGCACGAAAATAGGTCTCTCCTCCTTTCAATCATTTCTCTCGGGTATTCGGTCACAGCAAGGTGACGTCCGAGTAGCTCAGTGACTGTGCTGAGAGGTGGCCTGGCCGACTGATCCATTCCTGAAGTCAGAGTTGCTGGGACAGAATCACTCTCTAGATGTCTGTGGGACTGGGAGCCTGGTGCTGGCATGCTAGGATCTCTTTGGATCAGGCAACAAAGGGAGAGCTCAAGTTAGTCTATAACCCTCCCCCTGCCCACAGCAGACCCCTCCTCTAGCTAGACTGTACTTCCTAAAGCTTCGTCGGCCTCCCAGGAGCCAACACTGGGACCAGACACATGAGCTCCCAAGGACATTTTACACTCAGCCTACTCCATCCTAGGTATTGCTTAGAAAATAGTAATGGCTAGCTTCTGGAAGAAGCTTCTCTGTGACACAAAAATGAAAGGAGCCGGAACAGACAGTCAGTGATGGGGAATTTTATTAACTACAGTTAGGCCCATTTACCAGCAGTTTGGGCTTCTGTTGCTGACTTGTTCATTTTTGCATCTCACAAAGTTGACAGGGCTGCTAGCTCCCTGCACCCAAAAGGTGCCAGCAAGACTCTAATAACTGAGCCTAGCTCTTACAGCAGCACCTCATCTTCCCCAAGCTATAATGTCTTCACTAAGAGGGGAAGGGGTCAGGAGTCACCTGCCTTGGTGGCCAGCAATTCCCTTTCCTTCTTCTCTCGAGAGCTGGTTATATTCCCTAAAGACAAGATGACGAGGAAGAGCTTTGTTAAAGTAATTACTTGGAAAGACGGCAGTATGTCACTGCAAGAAGGCCTTGGGAATTTAAACAATCACATCCTTTTGACTTCACTCTCTCTGTTTCCTACTTGTGTTTCAAGATGTGAGCTCTTAGATGCTGCTCCAGCCAGCCACTGTCCTTCCACCCATCACCATGGACTCTAACCCTCTGGAACTATAAGCCCAAATAAATTCTTTCTCTCTAAGTTGTCTTGGCTGTGGTGTTCTATCACAGCAATGGGAAAGTGGACCAGTATACAGTCAGCATAGTAGATACTAGCAGAATTCATACTACACCTGGCAACTGGCAGTGCACAAAACGGTCCACACCTTCTCCAGCTTCACTAACACCCACAATTCTCCAACTCCTTATCCACTGTGATGATTATGGTGCATGCATTATAAATTACATCAATGGCAGTTGCTTCATATTATTTTTAGGTATGAGTAGAACATAAAGTAATATATAATTAAATTAATGAAATAGTTAAGCCACAACTATTTTCTTAATAAAATATCATGATTATAACAATGTAAAATTACATTTCAAAACATCTAAGATTCCCCCTATTATTTTTTAAGATTGATTTTTACTTTGTGTATATGGATGTTCTACAGGAACAGCAATGACTTTATCGCAGTTCTGAGGTGAAACCATTTAAAGGGATAGTAACACTAACTTTCACTAAAACTCTTTATTCAAAAAACAGCCATACCCCTGCAGCTCTAATGAAGGACCAGGATTTGCTAGGCTTTTGACTAGTTAGTTTGGGGGGTTTGTAAGATTTAGTTTTTATCATTTTTATTGATATATGTGTGTGCTGGAGACACAGAATGCTGCACTTGTAAAAATGCTCACAGAGGCCAGAAGAGGGCATTGAACCGTTTAGAGGCTGGGAACCAAACTAGGGTTCTCTGGAAGGAGAGCAAGTGCTCTTCAACACTGAGACATTTCTCCAGACCCTCATAAGTGCTTTAAATAAACCTTTATGAATATATGTTATACGGTGCCTTTCCCCTAAAGACCTTGTAATAAAAGAATAGTTAGGTTATGTGAAGTAAGAGACTGTGGTCAATCTCCATGACAAAAGAGCTCAGCCTCAGAACAGACTAGTCAAGAGGTTTGGGGGGCTGGAGAGGTGGCTCAGCATCTATGCAAAAACACGAGTGTGGTGGCGTACATCTGTAATCCCAACATGGGATTACATGAAGACATGACGGTTCCTGGGGCTTTGCTAACCAGCCATTCTAGCAGAACTGGTGAGCTCTATGTTCAGTGAGTGGCTCGTGTTTAGAAAGAAGAAGAAGGAGGAGGAGGAGGAGGAGGAGGAGGAGGAGGAGCAAGACCAAAGAGGCATCTGACATGGACTTCTGGCCCTTGTGTGCACCTGTACGAACACATGTATATACACACATATACACACCTAACCATATACCCCCAAAATGAGCTTACTTCTGAGTTTTCTCTCAGAGCTACAAAAATATTTGTGTCACACATCAATGAAGCAAACATCCCATTCAGTTTTATGCAGTTCCATTTCAATCATAAAGAGGCATAGCCTGAAGGACGGGGGTAGCCTCAAAATGACCAGAGACAAGGGGACTGGATCCAACACTATGAATGGCATTCCCCTTCCTCTCCCAAGGAAGCAGGAATGAGGGGTGTCACTTAGTGGTAGAGTGGGGGAGTATGCACAAGTCCCTGGTTTGATCCCCAGCTCTGCAAGAATTTAACTGACTTACTTCAGTTCCCTGGAGACAGCTGGACTCTGGGTAATGCTCATGGCACGACACTACTATATACTAGGCCTTTGTGTAGATAAGATTCAAGAAAAGAAAGTCTGTCCACAACTAATCAAAAGTTGACACAGAAAGAGCATTAGGGTCGCTTCGGATTTGAGGCAAAGTCACTCTTTTCCAAAGCTGCCTGCCTCCCCTGAGGGTTGAGGCAGCCAGAGCGCAGCACAGCCTCCTTTTCATCCGCTCGGCAATGCCCTGAAACCCAGCCATCTCGTCACCTTTGTTCCTCTCAGGAACTGTGCTGAGGAGCAGCCTTCTATTTTCTGTTGAGCAGTACCCTGTGTCTTTAAGTCAGAAAAGCCCTGGAATCAACCACTGTTTAGCTGCCAGGAAATCTGGCACCAACTCCCACTGGAGTCCTGAGTACAGTACCTGGATTAAAAGCCTGATTGCTTTGGAAGTATGAGAATTGCCATTTATCTTTTCCACATTAAATCAGTAAACAGAAAAGAAAATAATCAGTTATTCCAATTTTGAAAAAAAAAATTTTACAGCTGAAATCAGGCATTCAACGTAAAACTTAGCCTTAAAGAAACAGAACATGTCGAAAAAGAGCTTATTATTGCTGGACCATTTGAAATTCTCAACAAAAATTCCCAAACACTTGGAGGTTGCTGGAAGAGGGTCACGCATGAATTTAAATGGAAATTAATTTTTTCAAGAACCTCCCACTTCATTAGGCCTGACTCAAGGGGACAGAATGCTAACCACACTTTGCTCCTTTGTCCCCTTTCAAAAATCAACAGCTCGTTAAGGTATCAACAAGTAGAATAGGACTAGCTTTCTCGGCCCCCTCTCTCTGTGTTCTCTATGCCAGAGAGCCAAAGTCGATTTGACAGAGAAATTTCTCCTTCCTCTTGGGGTTCTTTGCCAAACTTTCCTGGCAGAGAGTCCTCGCGCTCTCCTGATTCCCCTTGCATTCATGCTGTATGGCTCTTTGTCCTCACACCAAACATCATCTGGGGCTGGAGGCAGGTCTAAAATTAAGTTGGTTTATACTTGCCTTAATATAAAACAGACTTGGTTGCATTTCAAATCCTGTAGGTGTGTGTTACATAACGGAATCGGCTGTTCAAATGGATTTTTATCCAACTATTTATCTTCTCAATCAGGCAAAGGCTTCATTGACGGCTTAAAGATCCATTTCAATCTCCACTTTCCCACCCTTCTCAATCACCTGGTGAATAATTTACCTGGTTCCATTAATCTTGACCTGCACATAATGCAGAGAGTAGGATCTCCTCTCAAATTACAGAGCTTCACCCCTCTCGGCTCCACATAAAATGTCTACTGACTTTCTGCGTTGCATTTCCTTAAAAGAAGTCAGTACCTGAACACGCAGAATAGCAGTTTGATACATTTTTTTTTTTAAATCCTTTTTGTATAATTTCAGAAAGGCGGTACAAACAAAAGATTTTGGAACAATGAAGATAAAAGAGCAGTTGAATAATGAGGGAAAATGCAGGGGAGTTTTAAGAGCGTTTTTAAAAGGTCCATAGTAAGTAACTGAGGACCCAGGACTCCTGCCAGATCAGTTTTTCTTACACTGCAGACTGACTTTCAGTTCAAAGTGTGATCTATTTGAAGATGAAATAACAAGCAGATAAGAATTCTAAGCAAACCTGAGCTGGGCATGGTAGCTCACGCCTATGATCCCAAGATACAAGAGGCTGAAGCAGGCAGATATCGTGAGTTCAAAGGCAGCCTAGGCTATAGAGTGAGCCCCAGGCTGAGCAATACCCTGTCTTAAAAGCAGTGGGGGAGATAGCACTAAGAAAATAGAAAAACTGCAGGCACATGAGCTGCTCACATGCGCACGCCAACAGAATAGTACCTACAACCGGGTACTTCTGCCAGTGTGGTGACGCTGGGATGATGGGCCAGCCATACTCTGTGACAGCAAGCCCAAGTGTCCTGTGGTGAGGAATGCCACTGTCACATACAGTTCAGTAGAGAAAGGAAAGAACTGTGCTGAGCACATCGGTATGGCTGCTCTGAAAGTCTGTCTGAGAGGGACAGCTTTACTGAGGCGTTTGTTAGGTAGTATTTCAAACAGTTCTGCACATTTGGTTATTAATTCCTCATTCAGTAGCCCTTGAGTTAATGTGTGATTAATTACTACTTAAGTGTACATCCAAATTACATCAAACAGAATACTTCTGTGGTTTTTAACAGCTAAAAACTTGAAAAACACTTTGTGTGATTACATCCTTCAGGATATAAAGCAGGAAGCTGCTATTTGTAATATACAGCTATACACTCGAAACGTGGACGGTATGCTTTGTATACACTTAGAAAGTATAGCAGGAAATCAGGAGTGAAAGACGTGGTGTTACTATCAAATAGAATGTACCATAAGATAATAAAATGAGCAATTCTAATCCGAAAGTCTAGATTTCAGCTTAGGGGTGTTCAATTATAAACTTTACACAAGCATTCCAAAACCACAACCAAACACAGACTCCAGAATCTGAAATACATCTATGCCTTTTTGGTTAAGGGGTATTCAGCCTGTACTGTGAACATATGCAAACTCACAAATGAGCTAGCCTAGCTGAAATGGATGATCTCCTACAAAGACACAATACTGAAACTGACTCAAGAAAAGGTTTGGGGAAGAAAAGGAGGCCCCCACGCTTGCGCTGAGACCAGTATTACCTGCTGTTAAAACCAGACTAAAATATCATTACAGTTTGGAGCTGAAGCATCCCCCCAAAACACCCTCTCCTTCACCACTGTTAAACTTACGTTAAAGGTGTGGTCCCCAGCTTGCAGCACTATTAGGAGGTGAAGGACCCTTAGGGGCGGGGCCTAATAGAAAGCAGTTAGGTAAGAAGGAGTATCTTTGAATAAGACATGGAGACACTGACACCCTTGCGTCCTCCTTCTTGTACTCTTCCTTTCTACTGTCCAGCTGCCTTTCTCCACCGCACTCCCAGCCACACTGGCCAGTGTGGCTGGCCCTAAGGCAGTGAGTGTCACTAGCACAAAGATGGAAACCTATGCAACAATGGGCCGAAATAGGAATCTCCTCCTGCTAAGGGGTTTAACTCAGATGCTCTGCTCAGGGATGGAAAGCTGGCGGGTATGACAATATTTATTCCAGAAATGCAAGGCTAATCTAAAATCTAAAAATCAATTAGTAACATAAAGTGTGTTAATATAACAATGGACCCAAATCACACAATTATCTTAGTAAAAACAGAAAATGCATTTCACAGAATCTAACATGACAAAAATGTTCAACAAACGAAGAATAAAGAATATTATTAACTGGTAACAGACATCTATGAAAACCCAGAGACAATGGCATAATTAATGGTAAAACTGAAGTTGTCCCTATAAGGCTGGAAACAAGATAGGGCTTGCTCTCTCTCCTCTTTCTTCAGTGCTGTATGAGAGCTCAGATCTGTGAAGGAACGTTAGATGAGAGGAATAAATAAAAGATGTCCAGCTTGCAGAGGACAAAGCAAACTGTTTCTGTGGACAACATCACCTTGCATTTAGAAAATTCTAGGACCTCCAGGCGCTAGACCAGGTCAGCAAGGTCACTATGCAAGGTCTGTTGCATTTTATGGTAGTAATAAAGACATTGAAAATGAAATTGGGGGAGAAATTCAGTGACAGAGCACAAAAAGAATAAATTACTAACAAATTAATTTAACAGAAGAACTGTAAAGCATATTGTATATTGGAAACTACAAAACACTGTTGAAAGAGATTAAAACCCAAAATAAATAGGCTTGTCTAACTGGCAAGAAAAGGTGAGCTCCAAACTACAACTACCAACTTATGGGACACAAACACCAGTAAGGTGATTGTGGGGTGTGGTGACATGGTCCCAAGATGTCTCAGACACCTTCCAAACCAGGAAGTGGCAACCTTCCAGGTGGGAACTCGAACCTTACCAAAAAGTGGCTAGAGAGATGGTTCAGCTTTAAGAGAACCTACTCTTTCAGAGAACCTGAGTTGGACTGCCAGCTGGGGCAGCATGCCACTGCCTGTAACTCTGTAATGTCTCTGACCTCCCCAGGCACCACACCCATGAGAAAACATCCACAAACACACACACACACACACACACACACACACACACACACACACACACAC
>NW_026592890.1:23365658-23466535 GCF_907164565.1 Psammomys obesus | reverse complement strand
CACACACACACACACACACACACACACACACACACACACACACACACCTCATAATCAAAATTAAGATGGCTTAGAGGTTAAGAGCACTGGCTGCTCTTCAAGAGGACCCAGGTTCAATAACCAGGGCATCTGATACCCTCTTCTAGCCTCAAAGAACAGCAGGCACGCACATGAGACACACAAGGAGGCAAGACACCCAAACACTTATAAAATTAATTGATTAAATTAAAAAATTTAATTCTAAAAAAAAAGTTACATCTTGATATTAGGTGTGGGAATGAAGCTGAGAAACATTTTTAACTTACTGATGTGGTCCTCAGTTGAAGGATGAGAGCTATTTATAAAGAACATGACAGGCAAGAAGAAGAGTGTTTTTAACCGAGGGGAAGTGGGTGCGTGGGTATGGGCTTCATTCTTAGTTTCCAGATCTCTTCCCTTAAACAGAGCTCTAGCTTGGAGTACTGGGGTGGGGAGGGGTGCTGTTTGTGCCAACTAATTGTTACCAAAGATATAGTCACCAAAATGACTCTCTTCTTGGAAGAGAAGTTTCTGGAGAGGAAAACTAAGAATGGCCATGAGAAGAATCTTTCACTGAAAAACACTGAAGAAGAAACTTATTTTTGAAATCTATTCAAAGGATGGATGTGTGTGTGTGTGTGTGTGTGTGTGTGTGTGTGTGTGATATGTCAAGTGAAAGTCTGTGAATATGGATTATCTTAAAGTATTTAAGTCATATCTTCTTCATATGACCTTCGTCAGTTTTTTCAGGACAGCCCATGATCCCCACATGCATGCAGTTAAGATGGCCGAGCAACACTAGGCCGCTAACAGCGGCTTTGTCTGGGTGCTGACATAGTGTTGATGTCACCGTGGTGATGACTATGATAGTTGGAAGCCAACTGAAATGGAAGTTCACAGCTCTGGGAAGTGGCCTGTTGAGATAGTCAGTCCTCTGCAAGTCATTTGCCTCCTATACACTGAGAGAGACGATGTGCTGAGAATGCGATGTTACCCTTGGGACATGCTGACATGCTTCCTGTTCAAACGAGCTCAGAGCTCCCCTCATGTCACGGGACTCTAGGCCTGTTCTGGAAATATCTGGACCTCAGGGAAACTCCCTCCCACCCCAGAAGACCCAGTCACAAAGAAGAAATGGCATATCTGAATACTCAGGCTGTTCTATGTACCAGATTAACAAAATTCTGTGTTTCTGACCTAGGTCCTGTGGGGCCAGGGAGCGGAGTGATGGGGAGCCGGGCTGGAGCCAAGAGTGAGGTCGAGGTGTGTCCAAACCCCAATAATCTCGTCTTGAGACCAGCAGGAGTAGGGCCGTTCCCTCCCTGCCCAGGGCCTGCCTGTCCCAGCACACATAGCCTTACAGCCCCAACCTCTGCCATCCTTGAGGTGGTCACGTAGCCTTGTGGCCAGGTTAAACTTCTCTCCTTATAAGGTCATGTCCAGTAGCACCCGGAATTTCTCTTCATGCAAATAAAGCATTCTCAACACCCCGACCCAGGCCAATGGTGTACCCTCACCTGGAGAGCCTCTACTCACTCCCCCTCAATTAATGGAGCTGTCTCACTGAGGCTGTCTCCCGAGAACATTCAGTGCCAACCGGGATCCGCATTGTACCCACCTAACCTGGCTTAGCTTCCCTCCTTCCAGTTCAGCTCGATGTGTGAGGAGCCTGGATACCCCAGGGGAGAAGCAGCCATGGGGCAGCATCTGGTCCCAATGTGGGACAATTCTTTGAACCAAAACTGTGTGATTCATCCCCAGGGGAGTAGGATATGATCCCCTTGGCTCCCCTCTTCCTTCCATCAGTAAATATTGAGGGGCCCTGGTGATGGGCTTCTTTGCAAAGAGCCAGGGGCATGGGGTAACCATTGCAACAGAGGTAGGGCAAAAGCCCATCTTTACTTAGGGTAATGGTTATTAATTTGTCCCGGGAATCCTATTAGGCTCAGAGCAAAGCGAGAATGGTTTCTGAATAGCCACTGTTCAGAGAGAAAAAGAGGTGCCAGGGTCCAGGTTCTTTTCCTAAGGTTGCAAAGCTCTGTCCCTGTCATTTCTGACCACAGCAGCAGTGCATCCACCTCAGTTAGCACTCCGGGTAGACCACCCACTGGGGTGCGATGCCCTTCCAATCAGTGCTTCCATGCATGTAGGGGAGGAGTTAAAAATAAGGTGCTGTACAGGCATGGCTGGCTCCTAACTCACGAGTGCCATGTCTTTCAGGGCTGCATTAATGGCACCTAAAGCCCCCACTGCCTTAGAAGAGCGCTCTCGGGGAGGAGGGTTTTCTTCCCCTTTTAGGAGCTCAAAGAGAGGCTGTAGGGTGAGAGTTGGGAGGGAAAGCCACAGTCGAGGCCAATGAAGGTTTCCCAAAAAGCTTTGTGGAGAGACGAGAGTTAAGGTTTGAGGGAAGGGAGGGGTGGGTTTAGGAGGGAGTACTGAAGGGAGCTGGAGAGGTGGCTCAGCAGCTAAGAGCACTGACTGTTCTTCTAGAGGATCGGAGTTCAATTCTTAGTACCCCATGGCAGCTTACAACTGTCTGTAACTACAGTTCCAGGGGATCTGACCCCCTCTCACCAATACACATAAAATAAAAAAAAAAAAGAGGGAGTACTGAGGTGAGAGGCTTTCTTTCCCAAGAATGTGATGGTTGGAATAAGCTGCATTTTGTGAGGAGCTGTTTGAAGTTCTAGGGAGGATAGGGAAGGTGTTAATTGGTCTTTAAGTTGGGAAGGGGAGGGAGAAGAATCTCACCACACCAAGATATCACCCACATAATGATAAATATTGACACCTTTGTCTAAGTTTTAATGCGGTGGCAATGGCCTCCTGGCAGGTAGTGGGACTGTTGGCCATTCCCTGAGGAAGAACTGTCCATTCATATCTCAGGCTGGCCAGAGTTGTTAGTGGGAGGATACTGAAAACACATTCACAGTCATGAGGGTGGAGAGGGATAGAAAAGAAAAGTAGTCTTTAATGTCTATTGCTAATAGACGGGTGTTGGGGAACCCCCAAATCCACATGATTTTATTAATTGCTCTTAAATCTTGCAGCGGTCTCCATCCTCCTGAGCTCTTGCTTGTAGCAAACACAGGGGTGTTCCATGGACTGCGGGGAGGGAGAATGAGATGGAGCAGAAGCAGCTCTTTTACCAGTTATGTAAGGGCTTCAAGTTTCCTCCTTGATAAAGGCCACTGTTCAACCCAGATGGGCTGTCAGAAAGCCGGTGAGAGCGGAGAGTGTTAGATTTAACAGGAGCCCTTAGGATTGGGGTAACATGGAGGAGGGTCTTCAAGGTTTTATGAGTATAATTATCATTGCGGGTATAATCACGACATAATCATACCGTGATCTCCTTTTGTCTGACTGGGGAGGGTGGCTCCAGAGGCTCTCGACTGTCTCGTCCTAGAAGACTGGTGGTGTTGTCACAAGGGGGCGTATAATACCCACGGACTGTCAGGGACCTCCCATTTGCAGGCTGGTTCGGTAGTAAAGGCATGGAAGCAGCCTTCTAAATGCCTAGAAGCTGGGGACCAAGAATGAGTTCCCAGTTTTGTGGGACCCCCGGCTGCCTTAAAATTGTTTTATGTGCTCCAGTATCAATGAGGCACTTTAAATTTTGGTTTGTTTTTTGGTGAGTTTTATTATTTGGGATTTTTAAAGGGCCAATAGTTTCCTAACCTGGGGTTTCTTTTGATGTGTTGATGTGTTTTCCATAATAGAAAAGGGGAGGAAATGCCAAGTCTAGAGAAGAACATTCCCAGGGGAGGGAGGTAGAGGAACTGCAGGGGATCCCTCAAAGTCCACCAAACTTTAGCCTGACAGTACACCCTAAAAGGTTTTTAACTGGTCATTGTTAACTTTTCCTTTTTTAAAGAGACAAAAAGATAGGTTGTTTGTTTTTTAGACACCCAAGTGGATTGTTAGGGTCCAGGCAGAGGTTTTCAGGGCCTCCTACCAACACCAAGGAAACACCTTCTCAGAAGGTATCAGCTGTCCCTTCAACTAGCCTGAACCCAATGTGATGGCATTGATAGAAAACAAAGAAGAGAAAGACTGCCAGCCCTCAGCGTGGGGAGGACTGGCCTTTGGGGTAACACCAGAGGCCAGGGGCACTCACCCATCTCTCACTTGTACCAGAGATCCTGCAACATCCACATTGGGTGCCACTTGCCTCCCCAGGGTTCCCTTCGCCCCTCAGGGAATCCTGGCTTGTACAGTGATTTGGACTGGAAGGAGGGAAGCTTAGCTGAGGCAGGTGGATGAAATGCAGGATCTCAGTCGGTATTGAGAGTGCAAGAAACAACCTTCTTGGGAGACAGCTTCAGAGAGCAGCTTGTTTAACTGGGGGACCAAGGGCTATTGAAACCTTTGGGGAGTAGGTAGAGGCTTTCAGGGTGAGGGTACATCATCAGCTGGGGCCAGGGTGCTGGGAATGCAATGAAAAGGAACTCCAGGTGCTTCCAGACATGACCTCATAAGGAGAAAGGAAGTTTAACCTGTACTCTGGCGGCCAGGCTCTGTGACCACCTCAATGGTGGCAGAAGTTGGGGTGTAAGTGTATATGTGTTGGAACATGCAGGCCCGGGGGGGGGGGGGCAGTTTTACTTCTGCTGGTCTCAAAAAGAGATTTTCAGAGTTTGGACATATCTCAACCTCCTTGCTGTTCCAGGCAATCTCCCCTGGTCACATGGCTCCTGGGCACCACAAGGTCTTTTGTTCCTTGTGCCAGAGACGAACTCAGAGGCAGAGCATATAAGAATCCCAGGCCTGCCCATGTCCCTCTTCAGTTTAAAATCTTCCTACGAGCAGCTAGGGAGCTGGCTCAGTGGGTAAGGTGTTTGCTGGGTAAGCCTAGGACCTGAGTTCAGGTGCCTGTATCCACAGCCAGGTGCACTAGTATGAGCCTGAAACTCAAGCACTGGGGAGAGGGGAGCCTGAGACAGGAGGATCCCCTGGAGCTTGCCCGCCAGCCATTCTGGTGGAGATGGGACACCCCAGGTTCAATAAGGAAAATTCTAACTCAAAAATAAGGCAGAGTGTGAGTATGGGAAGAAACTTACACCAACTTCTGTCCTCCACACCCTTACACACTAACATGAGACATCATTAGCACCTGGGTACATACAAATACATTACACTCGGTAGACACACATACAGTTTAAAAGAAGAGGAAATCAAATCCGAGTATGAGGCCGGGGCTGCTCTGCTGAGAATGGAGGTTGTATGTAAATTTTGGAAAGATATGTTGTGTGAATAGGAGATATCCCATTCCACAGACTTATCAAGAAAGACAAACAAACAAGCAACAACAAAACACTACTCAGCTCCTAAAAGCAAATGAAAAACAAACTGAAAACGTGAGACTAAGGTGACCTGAAATCCTCTCTCCAGAAACCAGTGAATCCTCCTGATGCAGAAGGGACAGCAACATGGCCAGGACAACATCCCATGGGGCTCCCCCCATAGCTGAGCTTCCTGCTGAAAAGACATGGGTTGTTTTTTTTTGTTTTTTTGTTTTTTAATTATAAAAAAATTATCATATTAATTACAGTTTTTTCATTGTATCCCAGCTGTAGTCCCCTCCCTCCTCCCCTCCCAATCCTACCATTCCTCCCACTTCTCCTCCCATGCCCCTCTCCAAGTCCACTGATAGGGGAGGTCCTCCTCCCATTCCATCTGACCCTAACCTATTAGGTCTCATCAGGACTGGCTGCATTGTCTTCCTCTGTGGATTGGTAAGGCTGTTCCCCGCTTAGGGGGAAGTGATCAAAGAGCAGTCTACTGAGTTCATGTCAGAGACAGTCCCTGTTCCCCTGTTCATGCCAGAGACAGTCCCTGTTCCCTTGTTCATGTTAGAGACAGTCCCTGTTCCCTTGTTCATGTCAGAGACAGTCCCTGTTCTCCTTACTAGGAAACCCACTTGGACACATAGCTGCCATGGGCTACATCTGTGCAGGGGTTCTAGGTTATCTCATGCATGGTCCTTGATTGGAGTATCAGTCTCAGAAAAGACCCCTGGGCCCAGATTTCTTGGTTCTGTTGCTCTCCTTGTGGAGCTCCAGTCCCCTACAGGTCTTTCTATCTCCCCCTTCTTTCATAAGATTCCCTGCACTCTGCCCAAAGTTTGGCTATGAGCTGGAGCCTGGGTTTTAACAGACCACTTCACTGAGAATACAGGAAGAAACTGTGCCTGTCTGAGCAGCAAATATGCAGCTATTGTAGAATGAAAAACTGGACACTGATGGAATGTTTTCATCCAGGTGGACATTTGAGCATGCACCCTCAAACTCTCTGTGATAGCAACTTGCTAACACTGACTTCCCTAAGTTTGTCAGAGGCGAGGTTGAAAACGACTTGGGATAAGTCAAAAGTCTCTGGAACTTATTTAGAAAGGTCTCTAAAGGCCGGGAGGTGCCTCAAAGGATAAGTGCTCTTCCTGCATCAGGCTGGTGAATTTGGATCCCTGAAAGCTAGTGTAAAGCAGTGTATGAGGATGTGTGTCTGTGATTCCAGCATTCGTGTAGCAACAGGGGAGATGGAGACAGGACAATCTACTGGAAGCTCTAGGCCAGCTTGCCTAGAGTACGCAGGGCAGAAACAAACAAGACCCTGACTCAAACAAAGCAGAGCGCAAGGACTGATACCCAAGACTGCCCTCTGACCTCCACACGAGTCATGGCATGAGCATACCTTCACACATGAATATACTCATTGAACACGCATACATAAAAATAACTAAGTATCATACGCTGGGATTTCTGACCGCTGGGATTTCTGACCCAATGGGATATAAAATTCCAACTGGATTACAAGCAAACACGCCTGTGTGATTCAGGAAGCAGACAATATTCTAAACTGTAGACATTGCTCCATGTCAGCCTTGCAGGTTGTTTTGAATGAAATCTTTGGTAATTTTTAGTATTATTTGCATTCTAGCTTGGGGTATTTTTCATCACCTTTGGAAACTCAAAGTAGCAAAATGCTGAGCTGATGACTGTTTCTAGTGTAGGTCCCACCACCCGGAATGCACCCATCTCACCTGAATATTTCTATTTAATTAAGGGTCATGTATGGGATTCTTTTCTTTTTGTTTGTTTCTGTAAGGAAATCTGACGGAGGTGATGTCCTCTGGAGAGAAGCCAGGATTCTGCTTTTCAGGCAGTTGGACTCTAGTGAGACTGACAGTTGTGGTCTGGACCCAAATATTCAGAAACAGATTCCAGATTTGTCCAGAGATTAAGGAAGAGAAATAGGCTTTAACAGGACTAAAGAATACCACCGCACAGAGCACAGAGTCTATCACAAGCAGGAGACAGGCTGGGCCTGGGGGCACGAGCCTGTAATCTCAGCTACTCAGAAGGCTGAGGCAGGAAGTTCACACCTTCAAGACCTGCCTGGTCTCAGAGTGAATTCAAGGCCGGGCCGGGCAACTGAGAGTGCCTGAAAAGAGAGGGACAGGGGTTGGAGGGCTGGAGGGCTGGAGTGTGCTGGCAAAGGCCCTGGGCTTTGCTCCTCCCACCCTTTTCAGGCAGCACACAGCCACCTGCTCCAAGGGGACGCACACCTCTGGCTTACCGGGTGCCTGCACCCACAATCCCATACCCCCGCCCCACCCGACACAAATCCACACATAATTTAAAAGAATACAGGTAAATCCTTCACGAAGAAATAATAAATAAAAAGTAAAATAACAGGGCTTGGGGTATAGTTTAGTGGCATAGTGCTTGCCCAGTCTATGCGAGACTCTAGGTTCAGTCTTTAACACTTTTTAAAAAGAAAGAAAAAAATCCGATTAAAGTAGAACGATCGTTTTGACCTAAGGGGATTTTCTCTTGCTCTGCCACAGAGGAATTCTGCTTGAGGGCTCATGCAAGGCAGTAAGGGGTGCACCCGAGCCTCCTATCCTGCTGTATTTCAGGGTTCCCTTGCACACTCTGGTTCCCTGGACTCTGAGATGTTGGCATGAGCCTGCATCTCCCACTGCACATCTTAGGCATGGAACTGAGTTTCACAGCACTAGAACTGCCTTGCTCTGTGGGAGGGCAAGATGGCTCGGAGGGTAAGCTCTTGCTCTAAAAGCGCATCTGATTCTGACCCCCATAACCCACACAGCTGAGAGAGCCAACTCCCACAAGCTGCCTCTGGCCTCCATACATGTGCCATGGAATATATATGTAAGTGCATGAAAGTGTGTGTATAAACACACACACATGCACACAAGAAAATAAATAAACGTAATTAAAATTTAAAAATAAAATCAAAACACCTTGGTTTTATCAGGAAGAGCACTGGGTACCCCAGGGTAAGGTCAAAGGGAGAAAAATGGCTATGCTCTCAGCAAAAGCATCTTTCTCACCTCAAGAACCCCCACTGAGGGTGTGTCAGCACCATGACGGAGACTTCATGGTGCAGGTGTGTGTGCGCGCTTGTTTGTGTGCCTCTGTGTAAACCAGAAGTCAGCGTCCGGTGGTTTTGTCAGTCACCTCTCTCTCTCTCATATTTTTTGAGACTATCTCTCTCACTGAATTTAGAACTTACAGATTGGACTACGATGGCTGGCCAGTGAGCCTCAGGTCTCCATGGTGCTAGCACTGGGGATTAATGCATGTAGCCTCAGCCAGCCTTTTGTGGCTGGCGGAGATCGAATCCCGGTCCTGCTACCTGCACAGTGGGCCATTTGTCCACTGACCCATGCCCCGACCCATTTTCTTCACTTACAAAATTCCTCACTAAGAAATATTCTAATTCTTCCATAATACTGTACTTTGCCTAAAAAGCAGGGAACACTCCTTTGAAAACAGAATAAAAGAACAAACATTTGTTGATAAGTACCACATATCTGAAACAACAAGGAATAGGCAACAAGTCAGGGAAAGGTTATTAATTAATATCAGAAAAAGAAAAGACCCAGAAAACTTCCAAAATGAAAGAAACTGGAAAGAAAGCATCCATGTGAAAGCAGACAACAGTGTTCAGAGAACTGTTTTAAATTATAAAGTACTCTAAAGACTAAGTGCTTAAGGGTAGATGAAGAAGCCTTATAGTAATCACCGGCATCAGAATATAAGCCGCAACAGTCCCTTCGGTATGTTGTAAAGTATGCAATTTTAATTGTGCGATTTTCCTGGCTAATTTCTGCTTCAAAAACAATAAGTACTTCTGCTTACGAGGCGGCAAAGACAAGAAGTTTTCTCAACCTCTCATATGCACGTTGTCATCAAAATTTAAATTACCAGAAACATGCCTTTTAGTTAAATTACAATTAGGCCTGTGATGTAGCTCCTGAGAGCCCACTATGTGCCAAACACTGTTGGCAGATACTGAACAACAGTTGTATCTGTAAAGCACTTTTTCCTGCTCGGGTTCTCACAAGTGACATTTTCAAACAAACTGTATTTGTTTTCTCGGCTCTAACTGCATGCGCTGAATAATCTATTATTACAAATTGCTCCTACTCAGGAGACTCTTTTAAAAGACTTCAAGACACACTCTGTTGCATTTGCATATGGGATACATTTTACATCAGTTATGCACGGGAGTCAATCAACAACGGTAAATACAGACAGATTGTCTGACAAAATACAGCAACAATTTGGGGGGGACAGGGATGGAACACTTGTCAGAAATGTCCACAAATAATTAATTCCTTTCGCACATTAAAGATACTCTCTAAATATCACAGCCTCTTTTGAGGGACACTCATTACTTCCCGACCATCTGTCATGTCCTCCCCAAAAACCTAATTAGGGTTTCACCCAATCACACAGTAGAAACGATGCAAATAAGAATGGTTAAGGCAGTATAAAGAAGTTACCATCACAATGTTTTGTTTAAAAATTATGAAATTCAGATTAGTCTTTCAGGTCCTAATAAAGGATTTTTAAATATCTTTTTCCGATAAGTCATTAAATTATAAGCTTGGAAAATTGAAAATACACACACACACACACAAAGAAAACACTTACAGGTAGTAGAGTTTTCCTGCAGGAGTGAGTTCCCTTTTCCGATAATCTATCCCAGAATCCAGCTGGACCGTATTGCAGTACTCCTGTAATGGAGACACAGAAAACATCCTTCTAAACAAGGAATATATTTGACTTCAGGCCTACTCCATGAGATGGAGCCCATATCCAATACCGCCTAAGTGACCGAGTAACAGAGACTAAAGAGCCCAGAGTCCCAGGGTGAAACCAAATATCATTGGTCTTTAAAATAATAATAATCTCCTAATGACATTCTGCTATACTCATTTTGATCAGTGCCTTCTTCAGCCATCATCAGGGAAGCTTCTTCCTGCAGTAGATGGGAACAAATAGAGAGACCCACAGCCAGACATGAGAGAGAGAGAGAGACCTTGGAACACACAGCTCTAAATGGGATGTCTCCATCAAACCCCTCCCCTCAGAGCTCAGGGAACCCTGTGGAAGAGGAGGCAGGAAGTGTGTAAGATGCCAGAGAACTAGGGCCCCTACATCAGCTAAGCAAAGCGCACAGAGGCTGAGAGAGCAAGCCAGGGCTACCGCACAGGGCTGCCCCAGGCCCTCGGCATATATACTATGGCTTTCAGTTTAGTGTTTTTTATTTGATGGCTGAGTGTGTGAATGAGTGTGTCTCTGATTCTTGTGCCTTCTTTGGGGGTCTTTTCCTTCAGTTGGTTTGCCTTGTCCAACTTCAATGTGATAGCTTTTATTTTATTATACTTTACTTTGTTGAGTTTTGTTAAAAAACATAAAAATAAAATAAAATAAAATAATAAAATAAAATAAAATGCTTTGGGAAAACAGCTCTGACAACCAAAAAACAAACAAACAAACAAGCAAACCCAAGGAATGTGTGTGTAGTTTCCTGAGATGCTTCCATGAAGCAATATAATGAGCTGAGAAAACAATTTAGCTCACGTAAGATTCATAACACGGAAGTTATAATATGAAATATATTCAAAGACAATAAAATAATAATTTAAAAGTAAGTTTTGCACCATGTTTTTCTGAAACTTTGCTGCCGAACCTGTGCTGTCAGCAAACCTGTTCTGGCTGTACTGTTTGAACAGCAGTTTCCATTTCTCTGGAATAAGATGGCAGAGGCTCCAGAAAGACTTCAGCACGAGGGTGGAAGAAAGGCAATCTGAGAGCAGGGTCAGACGTCTGTGCCGGCCAAAAAATTACACTGATGACCACACCGAAGTGATACTCTCTGCAGAGCCACCGTCATTTCTAAATATTTGCCACCTCCCTTGTCCCTTAGACCTCCTTCTAGCCACTGTGTCTTCAGCATCCTTTCCTATACTAGGTGGCTCCTTTCAACCTGAATAATCTTTTTTCCATCCTCCTGGCTACACACACACACACACACACACACACACACTCCAAATATCTTATTGCAAAACTCATGAAATTTGCAACATCTGCTTAAATTAATTGGGGATGGAGGGAACACGAGTACATAAATACATACATACATACTTACATACATACATATGCACAAATATGTTTGTATAGTGACAGAGCAACCCAAGGTATTTCGCATATATAAAGAAACATTTAGAGGACATCCTTTTCGTTTGTATTAAAAATGAAAGCTGGGGGCTGGAGAGTGGCTCAGGGGTTAAGAGCACTAGCTACGATTCTGCAGGACCTGAGTTCAATTTCCAGCACCTGTAGGGCAGCTCACATCTGTCTATAACTCCAGTTCCAGGGTGTTGAACTGTGTGATGCCCTCACACAGACATACATGCAGACAAAACACCAACGAGCATAAAATAAAATTAAAATAAATAAATAATTTAGTTAAAAGTCAAAACTGCATTTTAAAGTTGATCAGTAAAAAAAATCTATCTGTATGAGTTTGTTATTTTTTATTAGTAAAAATTTCATGTTCCAACTTTCTGAGGCCAAGATAGTGAGAACAGACAATACTTCCAAGATAGCTCAAAAGTTTCTCTCTTAACATGTTCTTACAGTGTGGTACTGATTTGTCAGCCAATAAGAAGCAGGGCCTGTGACCTGTCCTTGGATTTTATTACTTGAGATGGGTAGAAATGCTGAGCATGGTGGTGTGTGCCCATCATCCCAGTGCTCAGAAGGCTAAGGCATGAAGATTGCCATGCATTTAACAACAAGCTGGCAGCCGGGCAGTGGTGGCACACACCTTTAGTCCCAGAACCCAGGGAGGCAGAGGCAAGTGGAGCTCTGAGTTCAAGGCCAGCCTGGCCTACAGAGTGAATTCCAGGACAGCCAAAGCTACCAGAGAAACCCTGTGTCAAAGAAAACCAACCAACCAAACAAACAAAAAACCAAAACAAAACTATCTGGCTCTAATGCCAAGCCAGGCAATGCTGCATACCCAAACCCCTGTTGCAAACAAACCCCAAATCATTGGGCCTGTTGACTTAGTGAGGTCCTATCTCAAAATACAAAGTACAAAGAAGACTAAGGGATAGCTCTGTGATAGAGTGCTTGCCTAGCCTGCAATGGGCTATACACAATCTCTAGTACCACAAAGGAAACAGACCAGCAGCAGCAGCAAACTGGAAATGATGACAGGTACCATCAGCCACATGACATCTGAGGCACCCTGGTGGTTGGGCTATTTCTTCCGGTACCTGAAGTGCCAGGTGGTTGTCTAACCGCCCACAGGCCGCTGTGCTGAGAAAAACTCAGCTCTCCACGCGAAGACCTTGACGATGCTCTGCAATAGCGTGAGGACAACATGTTGACCGGTTCCCAGCTGTCCCAGCCCCACCCCTCGCCGGGGTGCTGAGGAAGCTGGCCGGCCAGCTGAGCCCACAGGAACTAGAGGCTGTGAGAAGTGACTGTTCTTAGTGGTTAGCTTCTTCAGGTCTGTAGATTTTAGGATGGCTCTCCTATATTACACAGCTGACATCCGTTATGCGTGAGTGTATACCATGCACGCCTGTCTTTCTATTTCTGGGTTACCTTGCTCAGGATGAGCTTTTCTAGTTCCATCCATTTGCCTGCAAATTTCATGATTTCCTAGAGGGAAGGCACAGGGGTGGGTGGTGTTAGGATTAGACAGCCGCCATTGTAAATTTGTTCCACATATAATAAGCTCCAAGCAGCTGAAGGAACCTTGGTGGCACACACCCAAAAAGGACCCCTGTAACTAACAAATCCACGGCTTGGCTTCTTAAGTGTCTTCCTGGGCATCCTGGGTTCATCATTTCAAATCCTCTCCAGGCCTCATTTCAGGACTGTCGCCCATCACACCAGAGAGCAGGTGTAGCATTGCTCAAACACACCATCTCACTTTCTCCTTACTTCATACGACCTGCTAAAAATAAGCCAAACAGTGGCGCTTGCCTTTAATCTCAGCACTTTTTGCTTCTGGGACAACTCACTCAGGATGATCCTTTCCAGGTCCCACCATTTACCTGCAAATTTCATGATTTCCTTATTTTTCATTGCTGAGTAATATTCCATTGTGTAGATGTACCACAGTTTCTGCATCCATTCTTCAGTTGAGGGGCATCTGGGTTGTTTCCAGCTTCTGGCTATTACAAATAAAGCTACTACAAACATGGTTGAGCAAATGTCCTTTTTGTGTACTTGAGCCTCTTTTGGGTATATGCCTAGGAGTGGTATGGCTGCATCTTGAGGAAGCGCTATTCCTAGTTGTCTGAGAAAGCGCCAGATTGATTTCCAGAGTGGATGTACAAGACACACAGGGTATATACTCACTCATATAAACATACAACATAGAATAAACCCACTAAAATCTGTACATCTAAACATACTAAGCAAAAGAGAGGACCCTAACTAAAACGCTCAATCCCCATCCTGAATGCAAAGAGGATGGACATCAGAAGAAAAAGAAAACAGGAAACAACCTAGGAACCTGCCACAGAGGGCCTCTGAAAGCCTCTGCCATGCAGACTGTCAAAGCAGATGCTGAGCCTGATGGCCAACTGACGGGCAGAGTGAATGGAATTTTATGTAAGAAGTGGGAAATAGTAAGAGCTGGAGAGGACAGGAACTCCACAAGGAGAGCAACAGAAGAAGAAAATTTGAACACAGGGAACTTCCCAGAAACTCATACTCCAACCAAGGACTATTCATGGAGATAACCTAGAACCCTGACAATGCAGCCACTTCTGATGAGAACTGATAGACTAAGATCAGAAAGAAGGAGAGAAGGACCTCCCCAATCAGTAGACATGGGAGGGGCATGCATGCAGAAAGGAGGGGGGAGGGTGGGACTGGGAGGGGAGGAGGGAGGGGCTTATGGGGGGATACAAAATGAATAAAGTGTAATTAATAAAAGTTAATTAAAAATTATAGTTCCACATACACAAAAAAAATAAATAAAAGGAATAAAAATATGGAATAAAAAAAAAATCTCAGCACTTAAGAGGCAGAGGCAGTCAGAGGTCTGTGAGTTCGAGGCCAGCCTGGTCTAAAGAGGAGATCCAGGAGAGTCAGGGCTACACAGAGAAATACTGTCTTGAAAAAGAAAGAAAGAAAGAAAGAAAGAAAGAAAGAAAGAAAGAAAGAAAGAAAGAAAGAAAGAAAGAAAAAAAAACAGGCCTCACCCATCTATCACTCCCCACCCCCATCTCTCTTCTACTTTGAATAATGTGAAAAACCTGAGGGAAGAGACTTATCCTCCCCTTTGTCCCTCCTGTGATAGCGAGGGCTCAGCCACCAGCTCAAAGGGGAAAAAATGCACAGTTAAAAGAGCCAGTCTTCCTTCGCATCTCTGTGGAAGCCGTGCCGGACTCAGAGCAAGGACAGCCATTCACCTGCTCCCACCACTGTAGACAGCACGGCACAGCGAACCTGCCCACTGCCCTGGATAGGCCAGGTTCAGTATCTCTTCTCAGCCACAGTTTATCCTGTGTGACCCAACATTCCTCATTTAGTCATAATTTCTTCTTTTCCATCTCTTTTTCTCTCTTTAATTTTTCTTCTATTAAAACTAAGGCTAATGGAAGTTATACAAGCTTCAATTTCTCTTTCTGGGTAGCTAACTTCTCAAACATGTGAGTGATTAAGCTGCAGCAAATGATTGCATTTGTACATTCAGTAATCACCACCAAGGAACACCTAATCAGCAGCTAAGAACTGTAACCAAAGCCCCTGGATGCGAGCTCCTAATTGTCTGCAAAAGACTGACTCCCAGTTTATATTTTTAGAGAAAAATAAACGTCAATTTTTCATATTGTTTGCACTTAGCCTAGCCTCAAAGCACTTTGCAAAAGGGTGGAAGAAGATGAAAGCTATACTATATCCAAGTGGAGGATAAACCTAAAGGGTCTGGTCTCTAGGAATCCCCTCACTTCCAGGTACCCCCACAAGCTCTGAGCCCTCTTCACCAGTTTTCATGCATAAGCACTATTCCAATCAGCCTCCAAGGGAAATTTATTTTCAAATAGTTTGTGTACTTATGCACAACAGATAAATACAGTTAAATAATCTGAAAATGCAATTAGGATAATCTGGGGGAGAAAAAGGAGACTACACACTTCAGGAGCGTGGGCCAAAGGCCTTTGACTTTGGAAAGAAAAATATGTAAATAGTCACTGTAGCTCAGGAACTGACACTGTCCTCTGAGGTACTGTCATAGCTACCGAATCTCTAAATATGCCCTGAGGGAACGGCGTCCCACAGAGGACTTCCTATAGCTTCTATTTCGTTCCCAGTTTGACAATGGGCCCAGGGGTCCAGCACTTGCCCAGCATCTGCGTGCCAGGAGCAAGGTCCTTCCCTGAGACTGAAAAGAAGAAAGGCACTCATGCTTTCTCAGTTTGAACAAACAAACAAACAAACAAAGGAAAATCTTTTAAAACCACAGCGTATTAACCTCTGAAGACTAGAAAGGTGTGCCTATAATTCACATACATTTTATTTGAAAATTAATAGCTTGCTGTAAAAGAAAGAGAGAGAGACAGAGACAGAGAGAGAGAGAAAGTGCCAAAGAGGGGAAAACGACAGCACAAGTCAAGTTTCTATGTTACCCAAGTGACTGTTAAAGAGAAAATTGAGGGATGAAACCATCAGAGCTTTTGGTTGATTTGCTAATTAGTAAGTAACCAATAAAAAGGAAAATGATTGACACTCTCCTGATCCAGAAAATAAAATATTGTAATAACTAAGTCCTATTGCTTAATTCTTCTTCTCAAAATTGCACCTTTATGAACTAAAAATGTGATCCACTCTTACTATTAAGCACACACACACACCTATTTAAAGTAAAGCATAAAAGTAAAAGTAAGTAAGCCAGGCATAGTGATGCCTTTCATAGCAGCACGTAAGAATCAGAGGCAGGCAGATCTCTGAGCTCCGGGCCAGCCAGGTCTACAGAGTATGTTCCAGGCCAGCCAGGGCTACAGAGTAAGATTTTTGTCTCCCTCCTTACAAAAAAAAAAAAAAAAAAAAAAAAAAATTAAAGCAAGTCTCTTTCCAATCCATTAAAGAAGTCTGCTAATAACTCACATGCTTTAACTTTTTCCTAGATACAGAGACACGACGGGGGCTGGAGAGCTACCTCGGTGGTGAGAGATGGCTGCTCTTCCAGAGGACTGGACCCCCACCCCCACCTACATGGTGACTCACAACCCCCCCCACACACCCCACACACAGAAGGATGAGATGAGATGAGAACAAGATGAGAAATGGCAAAGGTGGGCTGGGCGGGGTGTGGCCCAGTCGGTGGAGTGCTCGCCTACTGTGTGCAAAGCTCTTGGTTCTGCCTCCAGCACCACGTGGTGTCACGTGCCTGTAATCCCAGTGGTCACCCTGCAGAGGCAGCGGAACCGGAAGCTTAAACCAGCCTTGGCTTCACATGAGGCCCGGCCTTTGTCTCAAAACGAACAGGTGAGAAAGGTGTGGATGTACACATACCCTAAGCACAATTCTTTGATATCTTAGAACTTCTATGAAGAAAAGTAGCTTAATAAATACAGCAAAGCTTCATGACACACTCTACTAGTTTTCAGGCTAAGGACAGGATCCCATGAGTAAGTGGCAAGCACGAGGGAGAAGCTGAGCCGAGAACAGAAAGGCGAGGAATGGCTCTCTCTTCCATTTTTCGGAGGCAGCTTCACAGTCCAGCAGCTTAGGTCTCACCGCAGAGAGCCATGTCCTGCTATTTCTAAAGCTTAAGAGTGTGTGTGTATTGTGCAAGTGTGTGTATGTACATGTATGTATGTATGTGCATGTGTCTGTGTATGTGTGTATGCAAGTGTGCATACATGTGTGTATGTCTGTGTGCATGTGTGTATACTGTGTGCATGTGTGTATATATATGTGTGTGTGCATGTGTATGTGTGTACATGTGTGTGTGTGTGTGTGTGTGTGTGTAGAGCAGGGTGTGGGGCGCACATCCATGCAGAAGCATGGTGGAGCTCTTGGCCATCCTGCTCTGACTCTCGAGCTTACTCCATTGATACGGTCTGTCCCCGAACCTGGAGCTCACTAATGTGCAGGCAAGTGTGTCCTGCCAGTCACCAGTCTCCACCTCCCACACTGCCGGGGTTACTAGCACATGTGTCCACACCTCATTATTTTTATGGAGGTCTAAGGATCCAAACTCGGGTCTTTACACGTGCACGCCCTTACCTACTTGAGCCGTCTCTCCAGCAACAAGGGTTAGGAACTGAAACACACGGGCTTCTGCGCTGGCTAGTTTTGTCACTAAGACGCACTATAAACACTCGATCTAAACAAAACATCACTAGAGCTCCTGCAGTCCCGGCATCACCTCCAACGTCCACAGCGGCACCCAGGGCCCCCGATCCAGCACCAGAGCGTGGCCTCAGTGTGCAGCTTAATGCGGTGAACTGAACAGACGACAGTCTTCCATACGGGCTTACTTTACGTTTGTGAGATCCCTTCCGCCAACCCCAGCACTGTATGTCACTGATTAATCTGTTGCTCTGCTGTACTTTTTGAGTCTGCCAGAACAGATTCATGCTATTGTGCACTTATTTGCTTGTCTGTTTATGGTTTTTGGTGTCTTCAGTCGGGCTCTCCTGTAGCCCAGGCTGACCTCTAAGTCCGCATGTAATGAAGATCACAGTGACATCCTCCTCCTGCTACCGCCTCCTGAGGCTGGGCTTACAGGCATGCACCACAGCGCACAGCTACTGCTGATGGACAGCCAAGGCTTCTGGTCACTTACCTTTACGATTACGCAGCAACAAGCGTGCTTGTGTGGGATTGTGCTGGGTGTGTCTGTGCTCTGGTTGGCTATACCCACAGCAGGAACTGTGTGACCACAGAGTAGGGATATGTTAGCTTCAAAGGGCACTAGCAGCTTTCGAAGGTGGCTGTACTGACCTACACTCACACTAGCAGGATGTGAACACCCCGCCCATATAGAATTACAATTAAACCTGTCTGTTATTGGTTATTTCAGTCTCAGAGCGTTGAATTCATTGCTTAGCCCACATTGGCTCAAATTGGTGATCCACCTGTCTCAGCTTCCTAAGTGCTAGGATTACAGGCACATACCACCACTGGCTTAAAACCGGGGTGTGTGTGTGTGTGTGTGTGTCTGTGTACATGTATTCATGTATGTGGTACACATGAATGTGCCTGTGACGGTCAAGGCTGAAGTTTATGTCTGGTGTCTTCCTTGACCACTTTCTACTTTGTTTTCTGAGGCAGGCCCTCTTGCTGAACCCACAACTTGCTAGTCGCTAGCCAGCTTGCTCCAGGGACCGCCTGTCTCTGCTTCACAAGGGCTGGGGTCACTGGCAGCCATCATGCCTACCTGGCTTTTACAAGGTTTCTAGGAGCAAACCCAGGCCCTCACATTTGCACAGCTAGCACTTTATCGTCTGAACTAGCTCCCCAGCCCCTCACAACTGATGTTTAAACATGGACACTGCTTCCTTGGAATCTCTCTCATGCATGTAAATTTTATGACTGATTTTTCAGAATGTACTAAAGATTCTTCCTATATTTCACAAATATGCCACACTCCTTTGTATCACCAAGTGTGCACTGGCAGGTCAAGTCCCTGCCAACTTCAATACTTATTTCGAATCTGCCTAATAAACACAAAGGAGCTGTGCCTGCTCAGTGCTTCCTGGGTGACTAGGCAGTTAAGGGGTAAGTCAGGAGCTGTTGCTTATACAGTTTTGTAGATCCAGATATTTGCCCCCAGTTACCCACCATTTTTTCCCCTCCCAACCATGGGCAAACTTTCCAATTTGATAAACTGGTTTCCTCTGCCAATTACTTAGCCATGTGATTTTTCTATCTGTCTGTCTGTCTGTCTGTTTGACTATCAATCAGTCATCTATCTATCTACCTACCTACCTACTATCTTTTATCTTACAATATAGGAAACTGAATTTTCAATAAGCTGTTTCAGAATTTCTCCTCTTTTCTAAAATAACATGCACCTCTCAATGGTAACCCTGAATATTAATGGTCCAAATTCACTGAAACAAAAGATATATGCTAGCAGATTGGATTTTAAAAACAGGATCCATCTATTTTCTATCTTCAAGAAACACACCTCACAAAAGGTAGATACCACCTAAGGGTAAAAGGACAGAAGGTGGTGTTCTGAGCAGATGGGGCTAGGATGCAAGCAGGCGTTGTAGCACTAAAGCCAAGGAAAGGAAGGAGACGCAAACCAAACCAAAAAGAAGAGAGTTTTAAAGCCACTGTATTATGATTGAAGAGTAATCCACGAAGATGACACTACAATTCTAAGCACACACACACACACACGCACACACACGCACACACACGCACACACAACACCGTTGTACCCAACTTTGTAAAACACATTCTATAAGCTATAAGACCGCAGATTAACACAGTAATGGTGGGTGACTTCAGCGCTCTATTAGCACCAACAGATGCTAATACAAACAAAACATAAATGGAAACATTACAGTTAAATGGCATCAGAGGTCAAAAGGACCTAACACACAGCTACAGAGTGTTCCATCCAAACACTGAAAATTACAACCTTTCTCAGGAGCCCACAAAACATTCTCCAAGTTAGATCATATAGTAGAGTCTCAACTAATACAGGAAGAGTGAAATACCTTCTTAGAACTTCGGAGAAGGGCGTCATGGATTTCTTTTGATATAAAAGTGGAAGGGAATTGTGCAGTGGGGGTATAAGTGGGGAGAAGAGGGGGCCAAGGAGAGCACAACCGGGAAGGCCAACCCAAACAAATGCTGTGTGAAAAAAAAGACATAAGGAAATCATATACTTGGCAATTTTAAAAACCGCAAACACTTTTGATGCAGCTAACCTGTGTGAGTGGACAAAGCGGCTGCAGGAAGCCTCAGACTACTAAATGAAAGTCCCAGCGCCCACGGCAGGGTGTGAGTGAAGACTGCCATTGTTGCTGGTTGCTAACCAGCACGAGATGGCGAGACTTTGTTGCTGAAGATACAACACACTTTGGTTACAAGACGTAGACAAGTCAAGCTGGAACTGACCTGAAAACTTCCTCCCCGTCGGCTAGCCCTCCTAGTGCTGTGCAGGCCACTGGAACAGAATTGTCATCAATGCTTTTCCTCAGCTGTGGACCCTGCTTACACCACCAACCCGCCGGGCAAGGGATGCCCACTGGTACGATAGTGGCACCTCTGTTCCGGAGGCAACGAACCACTTTATGATTGCAGTTGAGTCCCATTCTGCATGGGGAACTCACATCTGTTCCTGTAAACCCAGTCAGAAGGCCCAAGCCAGGGACTTCACAGGCCTCAGCAGGGAAGCTACTGCAGCTGCTTCGCTAAATGGACATGATATATCAGTCAAATTGCCTTCTGAATGACTGTTGATGCCCACAGATTAGCAACGCTGTCAGTTTCGGTCAGAAAAGCTTCTTTTTGCAGAGGGCAGCAGTAACTGCAGAGAACCATACAAGTCTGGAATACTCAGCCATTAGGACACCTATCTGGCCCAGGGACTGTCGGCAAAGTTACATAACAAACTAAGAGTGGGAAGAAATGAGGGATAAGGCTGTGAATGTCTGCGAAAGCTCTATTTAGGACTGGACTCCCCCCCCCCACACACACACACACATCCTGCCATGGACAGGGGAGGAGCTCAGGAGCCCCACCCCTCCCTGAGGGTTTTATGCACAGCTCCTGGTGGTGGGACAGGAGGTGTGGGATGAAAGGCCTTTACTTAAGGGAGTGAAATCCATGAGATAGCAAAAAAAGGGGTGGGGACATGAAAGTCAAAGAAGACTAGCTGGGAGGAGCCGAGAGGGCCAGCAGGAGCTGGAGGGAAAGGCAGTGGGAGATGTGACCAGAACAGCAGGTGTGTGTGAGAGAGAATGTCATCATGAGATTCAATATGAATAACTAATGTGTATTAAAGAAATGGGGGCGGGGCGGGGCGGGGCGGGGCGGGGAGCCCCGGGCCCTGGGCAGAGACAGCCCATGAGAGGGGCCACATGTGTTGCAAATGTCAGGGCCTTAGAGCTAGAGCCACATTAGCTCACTTTATCCCAAGTCATTGGGATATTTATCCCAAGTCATTTATCCAAGTAAGCCCTGGATGCTGGATGGAGAACTGTGGGTTTACCATTTGCCCCGTTTGGGTCTTGCTTCGTTCTGATTGTTTCTTGCTGCCCTCCCATTCCTCCGTCTTGAATTGGGAATGTTTACTCTGTAGTGCAATAGACTGGGGTGTTTATAAGGACCCACGGCTGGGAGACTGCCCTGAGTCTCAGGGAAGATTTTGAACTCTTGAACAACATTAGGTCTGTTAAGGGCATGGGACTTTTGAAACTGCATTGAAGTCATTTTGCACTGAGAGAGCTCTGACCCTGTGGGCTCCGGGGGTGGCATATGCTGACTGGGCTATGCAGTGTTTCCTCCTGGTCCATGCTCTGAGTTCTTGGAACCCAACTTGCAGCAGTTCAGAATGCTGCAGAGCCTCTAGACAGTGATGTCACTAGGAGCGGGCTTTTGAAAACTGTACCAATGTCTGGTTCAAGCCTTGTTTTGTTTCCTGGTCTACCATCAGGACTTTCTGCCAAGATGAACTGAAACCCCTCTGAAACCATGAGCCAAAATAAACCTTCCCTCCCACAAGTTGTTTCCTTCAGATCTGGTCACAGTAACTGCCTTGGACTTCCTCTTGTTTACGTTTGTATAAAACAACAAGGAAACACCGTTCTTCTAAGTGGCGGCAAAGGACATGCAGCCTCTGGGTTTTCACGAACTATTGGAAACAATAAAGGAGAAACAGCGCACTGATAAAGCCAGTGTGGTCCAATTATGAGCTTGATAAAGCCGCTAGGAAAGGGTGCAGAAGGAGTAGAAGGGGCCTCAGTAATGAGCTCCTGGGACAGAAAGGGATTTCGGCAACCACACGCCAGGAGCCTCACTTACAGAGTTGAGCTGTGAGCCCCAAGCACTAAGGTGTCCAAGCACCCAATCTTCTCCTGAGCCAACGAATGTTTACGCAAAATTTTCAGAGTAACCACGCCCGGGGCATCTGATCACACCCCGCTGGCAGCACGGAAGCCTGCACAAACAGAGGTGGGGTCTCTCTGTTGTCAGAACTCTGAAGCCGGGCACAGACGAAACCGCTGCCACCATCCATAGAAGGAAGAGAAAAGCCAGCCTGGAGCCACTTTGGCTGTCTGCCAGAGGCCCTGTTTGGAATGCTAGTGACTGGCTTTGCCTCTCTTCGGCCATAGGCAAACTGGCTTCCTTTTTAACACTTAGGGGGCCAGAGAGAGGGATCAGCAGCTGAGAACGCTCGCTTGCTGTTGGAGGGGACCCAGATTTGGTCGCCAGCACCTGTACAGACACTCACAACCTTTATCTGGTTCCAGGGGATCTGACACCCTCTTCCGGCCTCTGAGGGTGCTATGGTGCACTTAAATTCATGCAGGCAAAGCATCATACACGGAAAAATTAATTAATTAATTAAAAATATTTTAACTCATAAAATACAGCATTTATCAGCTTTGAAATATCAGTGAGAAAGAGTAGAAAGAGTAGTTGGTTTAACTATTTAAGGTCTTGAGTATCATTTAAGGCCATTTCAGTTTCCTGGGTCAAGTTGGTGATCCAGTCAGAAGTGATAAAATATTGTCCTTTTGCTGCTACAGTCTTACACTGAACAACAGACAGATTGACTGGCTGATCCATTATGTCAGGAATTTGGGTGAATATGAAGTCATGTATCAGTGATATTTTCTTTTTATAAGTACATTTTTTTTTTTTTATTTGTAGAATTAGCTTAGAAAGCAACAGGGTTTTAAATGGGATTTCCATACATACTGCATTTTGTTTGATTCTTCCCTCACTGGAGCTAATCACCAACGTAAGTTCTTAAAAGATAGGAAATTAGTCCCACGAGGATTCAGAGGCAGAGCTTTTGGAAGGTGAGTGTCACAAGAGTGGAGCCCCCGTGACCGGATGCTGACACCAGAAGACACGGAGGTACCGCGTGCACATGCATGCATCACAGATGCAGCTGCGCCACCAGTCTTGCTGTGTATACCCACACTGCTGCAGAATCTCCCGGCAAAAAGACCCCCACCAAATGTTGCCCAGACCTACATCCAGAACCCGGAACTGAAACGAAACCTTTCTTTGATAAAAACAGTGTACGGTATTTTGTTACCGTACACTGGGGGACCACTTGCAGGTCAGGACAGGACAAGGACTGACACAAATGCCGTCCAAATTACTTGAAACGGGGTAGCAAACAGAACAAAGACTTCTGAGGTTAATATGAAGAGCTGTTTCTGCTCATCAGAAAAGTGAGAAGCCACACAGGGCTCGTGTGCTTCTATTTTTACAACAATCATCAAGTCCAATTTCAAGATGACCTTTGCAACTTCCTGGTTTTTCTGTCATACGGAAACTACACAGATATGTGGGATGGTTGGAATGGTTGTGTGGTTTATAGACACACACACACACACACACACACACACACACACACGTTACTACTTTGGGATGTTAAGAATTTTAAAAATTACTTTAGCTATTATGAAGGAGTTTAACCAGATAACCAAATTTTACTAATACATGTATCCTTCCAAGGATTATAGGCTAAGGAATAACATATATAGATTACCACACATCTTTACTGACAATTACAAAGTTCTTTTTAAATAAAAACAAAAAAGAAATTAAACAAAATTAAATTAGCTAGTGATAGTAAGAATATACTCTAATTACGCATTAGGAAGTCCTTTCTATGGATTCTAACTTATGGGCCAATGCATAGCCTGGCTTTTGTTAATTTTATATGCATATATGTTATGAGATACAGCTGTCTCATGTAACACAGGAGACCAACTTAAAAATGGGAAAAAGACACAGACATAGTCAACAGCAAATGAACACACAAATTATTTTGTGCAAAGAACTCCTAGTATAATTATGATTTTGACAAAGAAAAACTAAATTCACATAGTAGCAAAACAAATGTCTTAGGTATTTGAGGCCTTTAGAACTTGGCCAAACTATTGTTCACTGTGCACAGTTTGTGTCTTCATGCTCAGATGTTGTTGAAACAGCAGACTTAAAAGAAATAATGTCAATGAATCCTACTGAGCACTATACATGACCTCTGGGGTAATTAGCAATCATTCAAAAGCAACAAGACTAAAATGTTCTATTCTTTATTACTGTCAGCTCTTATCTTGATCAGCATTTTAATAAAGATGGTTCGTTTCTAAGACAGTTTCATGAATCAGTCATAATTACATTCTGACATGCAGTGAATAGTAAAGCAAAACTAAATATCACTTCATCAACCTTTCTAACCTTTATGCAAGTATTAACTGTAAATAATTTTTACACAATCCTACAACAGGAAATCTGCATATTTCTTAGCTTTGTACATACTTTACCCCAAATGAATTTCCTGTGACCTATACCTGAAAAACACAATCAGCCATAATTATCCAGTTCTGTGAGATGTTCAGGTGTTGCCTTTCAGAGTTCAAATCAACTTCAAGTATAAAAGGCTACTTTATTCTACAAATGGCACAATATGCAAAGTGGGTTAAGTAGCCGAAAGCATCTCAGAGCATTGTGGCTTGAAAGGAGTCTATCTGGAATCACAACGTCATAAGAAAGCTATCCTTAAGCAGAGTGACACTTACAAAAATTGATTTGTAGATTACACACGAAGGAAAGGATTGCTGATGACTAAATTACAACTGAGATATGCTGAAGGAAGAATATTAACTAGAATGCAATCTGGGCACGTCAGGATCTGAAGGGTAGACTTTTCTTTTTTCATGCAATGCCAAATAGCAGGTGGAAGCGGTTAGAAAGGAATCAGAAACAGGAGACATACCTACGGACGCTGCTGTCTGAACCACCTCAGCTTTCCCTCCACCCTTGCAAAATAGATGGGTCACTTTTGAGTTTTCAGGTGACTTTTTTTTTTTTTTTTTCTGGTGGATGAACTTGAAAATATTTTGGGCCACTAAAGAGAATATAAATCAACTCCCAAAATAAATTAACACTGGTTTTTAGGTGACATGGTTGTTTCTGATGGCTTAAAATTTTCAAAATCAATGCAGTGTTTTCTCAAGAGCAAGCTCTCCTTTTGCAGGAGTGAAAAACCAGTGCACAGACCATTATGGACACATGTCCAGGCTCTCAGACCTTGCATTTCACTCAGAAATAAAAAGACCCTTTCAGTAAATATAGTGAGTAATATTTTAACCAAATTGACCTCATTTAAAAACTTAAACACTGACTGGTCACACACTTGCCTTTTACTTAGTGTCATTTCAATTTTAAGGTAAGTTTCTTTGTAAAAAGGAACCTAAAATTATTCCCGGTATGGTTTCTTATCACCTTTCTTATAAGACAATGCTACTAGAATGTTAGTGATTTGAAGGCACAAAGATTCACCAGATCACGAGGGATTGAAGACACAGAAGCATGCTGTCCTTTGTGTGATCAATTTTGTTTATTTTTTCTATTTGGCTTTCCAATGCAGTAAACCTTTCTTTTACTAGAGGTGCAAGCTAAGGAGTGGGAACTGAGGAGAAGTGCTGATTTAAAAACAAAAACAAAAACAAAAAAACAGATTTCCCAGGGGGGGAAAAACTGATTAAGATTTAAACAACGCTAAAGATGGCTTCGTCTGAGCCCTGACAAGGTCCGCTACCTCATTAGGGACAACTGAAAACTTGTGATGCATTTTTGTTTCAAGAGAATCCAAAAGTCCTTGGTATAAAGCAGATGGGGGGGGGGGGGATTGCAGGGTCCATTCAGCCTTTCTGTACCACAACCATTATGTCAAAAGTATAAAACACTGCCTTTATGCTGCCAAGCCACAATGACTCTTCCTACATCAAAGGCTTTGCACCACGAGGGTTTTTTTTCTTCAAAATTTATTCAAGCTAAGGGCAGAGAGACAACGATTCATACACCCTAATTATGCCTAATTATCTATTCCCTTTTCTGACCAGCTCCGGCCAGGGCTAAGTGCTATCTGGGTTTCTCACAACCTCCCTCTGCCCTGCCCATCCAGCCTCACAGTGAGGGCTTTGAAGAAAACAGTTGTGGCTTTTCAGAGTTCCCTCAATGTAGAGTTCAAGCAAATTAAATAATGATTCTGTTAGTTTTGACACGTTTGTGCATTAAATATGAGGACCTCTTGGTTAATTTGGCAAATTCCTTGCAACTCTTCATGGGTAGAATCATAGTAACACCCTCCTTTATAGGAACGTCTCCTCATGTTTTCTTTTCATGATCTAAATGAAATGTTTATTGGATTAAAGTTCTTCTCTGCAGACCTCCATGGTGGCCTGTGACAAAGAGCTTAAAAGTTCATTTAATTGGCTTGCATCTTAAGGGAAAGGAAAGGGAGACTTCTATTTCACATTACATCACTAGCCAAGAAAATTGCCATGTGTAATTAAACTAATTTATCTCATGATTCAAAGAAGCCACTAATTCATATTTAAGACACACTTCCTTTAAACCATTTTTGTCACCACAGAACTGATTTCTTATAATTAAACTGAAAATAACTATTTATTCAAGGATAAAAATTCAAGTCATAAACTATATATTTTCCTGTAAGACACAGCTGCTTGTATTTCAGTTAAAAATATGTATATAACTAATATATTTTATAGAAAATCTTTATTTTCATTTTATGAGACAGGAAAAATACTTTTTAAAAGCATATACCCCAGATTACTTCCCTATAGGCTGCCTAACACACACACACACACACACACACACACACACACACACACACACAAATTCATCTGGGAATGAAGAAGGATAAGAATTATATCTTCAAATTATATCACAACAATTTTTAATTCTTAATTCTATTTAAACATCTCAAGAACACAGAACAAAAATACTATTACCGATGGCGCTTAATTCCTGTTGCTATCAATATTTTTCCAGTAATTTTAAGTAGATTTTTCTCAAGCATATACGAAATAAGTTCATAGGTGACAACACTTTGGGTAGAATTTTTTAATTTCCTTAGGCCTGAGAGTCACTAATTACAGAAATGCATTATATATCAAATTATATATATATTTATATATTTTTTTTTGTCTTATAAGACATCAAACACCCTATAGGATTCAAATGAACTCTTATCTGGTAGCTTGTGGGAAGCCAGATTCTCCGGAGTCCAGGAGTGACCTGCTTCTTCTGTTCTGTTTCTTTCAGTCTAAGTATTAAAAAGGCCCTAAGTAAAGATGGCATCACGCTGACAAACGGTGGTCCCTGTAAGGCTGGCTCGGGTGACAGCCCGGTGGAGGCCTGCTGGGTAGATACTAACCCCTGGGCTAATTCTGATGATTTAACACACAGAGCTCCTGTGCTAAAAGTCACCAGAAACACACCAGCAAATTAGTCTCAGCAGCTGTGAAAACTGTAGCAGGAAAAAGTGCAAGATCCATTTATTTAGCAACCCTAAAATCCTAGTGCCGATACTGGACAAAAGATGAAAGCCACAATGGTTTGTCTACGGGCATAAATGATTTTTTTAAAGTTTGTAGCTGAAGAGCACAGCACGAGAACACTCTCACAGTGTTCATTAACAGGCCTAGAGTCTTCTGGCTAAGATTCGCAGAGAACAAAATAATAAAGTCTAATATCCAGCTTTTTAAAACATTTTTTATCAAGAAAACATAACATTCCAGAAATATTACCAAGTAGAAGACATGTAGTCATTTCTGAATATTAAAATAGTAGAAACTTAGTGACAAGAAAACTGTTACTCTATTCAATTGTTAAGTATCTATACACTGCATATTTAAAATCAACTCATGCTAAATCAAATCAGAGTAAAATGCTTTCAAATGAGCAATATTTTGTCAAAAATGGAAAATTCCTAAGTATTAATGCTAAGACCTTACTGCTGTTCTCTGATTTCATTTTCTTTTTTTCTTTTTTTTTTTTTTTTCCTTCAGTTTTTTGAGACAAGAGTTTCTGTGTGTAACCTTGGCTGTACTTTGTAGACCAGGCTGGCCTCAAACTCACAGAGATCCACCTGCCTCTGCCTCTGAATTCTGGGATTACAGGCATGTGCCACCATGCCCAGCTTTAATTTGATTTTCTAAATGGTATTAACAAAAAAGAAAATTACACGGTAGAATGCTTTGTGGGTTGTTGTCTGACAGCTTTCAGTTATTATTCCAGTAATCAATCACCTAAGCGTTAACTTTAAGAAGAGATAAAGAACTGTGAAGGAAAGACAGCTTGCTGTCATTGTAAAATGACAATCAGAATGGTGGCTTGCTGGTGGTATCACATCTATGTCAAAAACGTGGTGCCCTAAAGCACAGGACATTTCCCAGGGGGAACATTATTTTTGAGTTGTTCTAGAGTTAAACGAATGATGAAAGTCGAAAGCCCTAAAAAGAAAGTGAGATTCATACAGAAAATTTTAACTTCAAGATCTACAAACAGCATTCATTTCATTATGGAAAAAAAAAAAAGCAAGCAAAATGGTCTGTGAGTGGTAAGTGACTGAATGAGCAGAACTTTTACCCAAATAGAAGACAGGCCTAAGGTGTCGCCTGTCTCCAGAGCATGGTCAGCTTGGAACAGAAGTGACTGCTTGCCAATCCAGCCCTCAAGGCTAACATTAGTCCAGTTGGAATTAACCTTAATATATATTCTTCCATCAAAATATCAGTTAGTCCTCTATACCTTTAATCATTATTTTAAATACTGATGATATGATAACACAGATTATGTGGAATAAATATTGTTCAATCAATATACACTTAAGGCCTGCTATTATTTTAATTTGTATAGAATTACTGGGCAGGATGGCTCACTCCTTTCACCCCAGGACCCAAGCTGAGGCAAAAGGATTTCTGCAAGTTTGAAGCCAGCCTGGGTTACACAGTGAGATGGGGCCAGCCTGGCACACAGACTAGGTAAATCTCTGTCTCTCTGTTAGAAAACAACAAAACAACCAATGTGCAAAAGAGGGTGGCAGGTATGGCTCATGGAACATTTGACCAACGCATGCCAAGCTTCCAAGACTGCAGATAAATAACAGATGTAAGTATGGATGTGTGCATGCGTGCGTGCATGTATGGAATGACATTTTCCTTGATTCCGGCAAAGCCAGTACTCTCAAGCTACCGAATTAGCTGAACCTGACCCTGCCACCCTTTCGGATGTTGGCCCGCTCTGCTCCCTCCCATCAATCGTTTAGTCCAGCTCTCGAAATAATACTTTCTCTGAGAGCCGATACAGAACCTGCCCCAGCACAGGGGGATCCTGTCACACGATCAAGTGACAGTCTATAGGAAAAATGTGCTGTTTACACATATTACCTCAAGTAGCTGTTTGTCCCTCACACGTGCCATCAATGAGGGGCCAGACACCATCTGGAGATGGACAGAAAGTATTTCAGGCTTTCAAGACCATTAGCCTCTCCTATAGGGACTCAACTTTGTTGTTGGAGTATGAAAAGAGCTATAGCCATACAAAAATGAGCATGACACTTTTCAATAAAGCTTTATTCTCAAAAGTAGGTAGCAGGCCTGATCAGGCTGCCTACGTAAGCTGGCCTTGATACAGATTATGTTTCTGTAAAATGCTGTAGTGTAGAAGCAGAGACAGATACATTTAAGGGTACAGAATGATCCTGTGCAGCTAGCAGCAATGACCTTAACAATTTTATTAGTATAATTATACTTTTAGGCAATTTTAAACTTTTAAACAATTATACTTTAGAAGAATTACCAAATTTTTAAAATATCACAATAAAAAAAACCACATTGCATCGTATGGTCAGCAGGAGGTTTCAAATTACAGACTTTAACGATTACTATATTAATCATCTTTTTGTATAAGAGCACGAAGTGCCAACATGGTCCTTTTTATTTGCATGCACCAAATATAGTTTGTTTTTATTTGGAGGCAGGGAGGGGAAAATCTAAGTTTTTATACTAATTTCAAAGCTTCAAGTAAATGGAAGAATAATAATGATTAGTTCATAAAATATTAATGAACTAAATTATTAATCACATGTTCAATCTACAGTCTTCATGGTTTCATTCTTTCCACAGGCCCTACCTCTATGATCAATACCTTTCTGCTTCTACTAGTAATGTTTGACTCTTCAAGTCTCACTGTATGCATCATATGCTCTTTGGGAAAATCCTGACATGTGCCACTTTCTCTGCTCAAGCTGCTCATTCAGGTCAAGGCCTCTCTGCCACCCACTTCAGCATTCCGTACTTAATTCAATTACAGAAGTGCTCACATGACATGATAAAAATGTTATTGCCTGAAATGTTTAATCAGATTCAATTCAACTACCACCAATTATTTTACTGTGATATCTCTATTTATAAGTTATTCATTTTGACTGGTGGTATGAAATCTTAAAAGTAATTTGCTCAGGAAATTTTATAAGGATCGTAATTCCTACATTATCCTACATCTAAAACTGCGCATCTGTGGGGTTTTAAATTTAAGTCATTCTGAAATGTAGCAGGGATTAGTTATCTATTTATTTTGTGGCAGGGTCGCCCTATGTAGTCCAGGCTAGTCTTGAATATGCAATCCTCCTGCCTCAGCCTCCTGAGTTCCAGGATCACAGGGGTGTGCCACACATCTGGCGTCTCTGGGCGTTTATATGTGCACAATGACCAAACGACCAGATGCCATACGCTCTTCTAATGAGTTTATTTTTTCTCGTATCTACCTGGAGCGGACGAGGCTCGGGTCAGCTTAGAAAGTCACACCCGAGTCACTGGGCTATACCCTCTCCTGTGAGTGTGAGCAGCATTTATTAACTGTCCTCCAAACACGTGAGACACAGTGGGAACAAAAACGTTGTGCTCACTGCTGCTTTTACTAGTTTTCATATTTGTACTTTTTTGTGTCTATGGTAAAACATGGCTGAGCACGGAGGCCCGGAGTGTACCCCTGGCAAGAAGGAGGGAAGGAGAGGTCAGCCAACTGAGAGCTCCTATCCTGAGCTGCAAGGACAAGGAAAGAGCTTACACTGGGAACAGTGCATGGCACTGGAACCTCAAAGCCCACCCCTAGTGACGTTCTCGGGCAAGGTCACACTTCCTTATCAGCCAAACAGCCCCACCACCTGGTGACCAAGGATTCCAATATCTGAGTCTGTGTGGGATATTCTCATCTCAACCACCTCACTCTAGTCCCTGGACTCCATAGGCTCACGACCATATTATAATGACAACACATTCAATCCAAATCCATACATCCTCAGAGTTGTCTCAGCAATGTTTACAAGGCCCAAGTCTTTTCTCAGCTACAAGGCTATCTCTTAACTGTAATTTCCTGTGAAATTTTTAAAAAAATCAAATTTTATACTTCCAACACATAATGGCACAAAATATACATACCTTATTCCTGGTATCAAGTTCTATATTAGTTACTTTATCATTGCTGTGATAAAACACCACGACAAAGGCAACCTACAGGAGAGGTAAGTTATTTGGGCTTGCAGTTCCTGAGAGTTAGCTCAATAATGGCAGGAACAGCATGGCAGTAGGCTGAAGGAGATGCTGAGGGCTCAGCTCTCAAACCACAAGCCCAAAACATAGAGCGTGCACTGTACGTTGAGATTTCAGTGATATCATCCAACAAGGCCACGCCCAAGCCCTTCCAAACATGCCACCACCTGGGAACCAAGTGTTCAAATGCCTGAGATGATGGTGCCACCACATTCAAACCCCCACAAACATGACATTGTATGTAAGGTGACTGCTAAGGATACATGATTTAGCACTGGTCACACAAAACTGCAAAATATGCAAGCACTCTGAATAGCCAGAGTAAACAAACATTCTCTGAACACAAACTGACTCATTAGGGAACCTAAAGTCTTGATGAGCCACTCTTAGAAGTGACGAAATAGACCTGGATACCTACATCTTAACATAACTTAAAAAATAACCCTCCAATATGGTGGTGGCACACCTTTAACCGCAGCACTTGGGAGGAAGAAGCAGGCAGATCTCTATGAGTTTGCAGCCCCTTGTCTACAGAGTGAGTTCCAGGACAACCAGGGCTATACAGAGGAACCCTGTCTCAAAAAACAAAACATGAAAACAAACAAACAAACAAACAAAAAACCCTCAAAAGAATCAAGCTTAACTGCAAGAAATTTAGCCACAGTCAAAAAAAAAATTCTTAGCACATTTAAAGGAAATAATAG
Source organism: Psammomys obesus (assembly GCF_907164565.1). Taxonomy (NCBI): domain Eukaryota; kingdom Metazoa; phylum Chordata; class Mammalia; order Rodentia; family Muridae; genus Psammomys; species Psammomys obesus. The sequence continues at coordinate 23,433,892 of NW_026592890.1, read as the reverse complement.
ACTCAATGCAAAGATCACTATGTCTAGCATCCAATCTAAATTACCAGATATGAGGAGACAAACAACAACCAGAAATAACTGAGATGCTAGAGTTTACACATGAAGACATTTAACACCATGACTTCCACCTTAGGGGCAGTGGGGATGTATAACTTCAAACCCTGGTGGTTATTTACAGAGTAACTATTAAAAGAATCTGGAAAGTGTCAAGTTGGAAGACCGCCCTAAGACCTAATGAACAAAAGGATGGCTTTTGTCCCCGAGAAGCCTATTTGTCATCTTCTGCACCATGAAAGCCAGCCAGCAGACAGAAGCTTGTAGCTCAGTGCCAGCTTAATTTATGTTTTGTTTGGGGTGTGTGGGCATGCATGTGTGTGAGCATGTGTGTGTGTGAACTGTGCATGCATGTGCGTGTGCATTTACGTTGACTGGCTGTGAGGTGGGTCATGTGTGGTGTATGTGTAGGCATGTCATGGTATATAAATAGTTGTCAGGAGACAACTTCTAGGAGCTAGTTCTCTCTTTCTACCATGTGGGTTCCCAGGATTTGACTCAGGTCAATGACCTTACTCACTGAGCTATCTAGCTCGTACTTACCACATCTTTTAAATATATATATATATGCTGATACTTTCATGTGTGTGATGGAATGAGCCTCAGTAAGTTCAACTTCCTCAAGGCTGTCAGCAATGCCTCCAACAGCATCAACTGCCTAGACCCCCGACCAAAGATATCCATGGAACTTGTGACCAGGGTCCATGTCATCACTACCATCCAGAAAACTGTACGTGGCTCTGCCAGGGAACTATGGCACAATAGCATGAGATTGGCTGGAAAATCATCTGTGATCCTGCTGACAGTGCCACAGCTGTGAGAAAGCTCAGCTCTGAACTGGCATGGCTCTCTGGGTACCCACCCATAATATATCATGGAACTTATCATGGCCTCAGATATGGGATATCAAGAAAGTGATGAAACAGACACCCAAAGGCTCCCTGAAGGGTATTTTAATCACAGGTGATTCCCCATCTTTCCTATTATCTAATAAACACTATTTATTAAGAGCTTATATAAGTTCTTGTTATTGAAAAATAACAAGATATGGTATAAATATGAAAAATATATAAACAAAATATATTGGACTAGTGTACATATATATTGGAATTATATATGTGTATGTTGGAATAGTATACATATATATTAGAACGATATATATAGAGACAGATATATGTATACATATATGCAGATATATATACAGATATACACATATATATGTATTTCTCAATACATCAAGCAACAAACTAAGATTCTGTGGTAAATTACAAATTCTGTTTATTAGGGAAGAACATAAAGAAAATATATTTTATAGTATTCTTTTTCCTCAATAAATTCCAACTTTCTCTTTATTGAACTAAGATTCTGTTATTTTTTTATTTTACATCTTTATTTAGAGAGAGCCTGTGTGTGTGTGTGTGTGTGTGTGTGTGTGTGTGTACCTGCACACATATCATAGTACATGTGTGTGTGGAGATCAGAGAACAATTCTTAGGAAACAGTTCTCTCCTGCCCCCAGTGTCTCTATCCATTTAGCCATGTTGTCACCAACTCTATGTGTTTTAATTTGGTTTCTGCGATAGATTTCTCTGGGTCAAGATGAAAATCGAATGCTGTCATCTGTAAATAGTCAAATGTCATTCGATTAAATATGAAGCCATCATTACTTACAAAGAAGACTTCACACATACAAACTGCCTTACTTTGCTTTCTGTTACTTTTATAAAACACTGTTCAAAAGCATCTAAGGGAAGTCAAGGGTTTGTTTAGCTTTCACGGGGAGAGGCCAAAGCAGGCACTCAAGATAAAGAGCCTGGAGACCGGAAATGAAGGAGAGGCCTGGGAATGCTGCTTACTGGCTTGCTTTCCAGCCTTGCTTTTTTATACAGCCCAGGCCCCACCTGCCTAGGCATGGTGCCACCCACAGTAGGCTGAGCCCTTATATCCCTTAGCAGTTTAGACAGTGCTCCACAGGCATGCCCACAGCCCATCTGATGGAGCCGCGTGTCCCTTGAGCTTCCCTTATGCCAATGACTCCAGTCTGTGTCAGACTAACCAAACACTAACCAGCTCCAGCAAAGCCAGCTCTAGTTTCTTGTCACTGAACTGTGTTCTGTTATACATGAGAAATCTTTTGAACAAACTGGATATTTTAGATATTTTCTAATGAAGTCTTTACTTTGATTCGGGCATGTAAATTCATGCTCAATTTGAAATTATGGATTATTCATCTCCAATGCTCTTCTCTCTTCAGAAAAATTAAGAGCAGACAGAGAACAAGAATGAAATTCAATTGGGCCTGTTTAGTTGTCTACTGACGGTACTGTATATTGAATTATGATAAATTACTGGCCAAAAAGGGATAAAAAGTTTAAGGTGGCCCCCAAAAAGAATACAGACCATGTTCTGTGACTCTTCTTTTTGCAAAGCTTGTGTATTAGGGCCGTATGAAGATACTATTTTAGGCACCTATTTTTCTTCATTTCTTGTTTGTATTTTGGTCTCTCTGTGGAGCATATTACTTTGGAGTACAGCAGAAACACTGCAAATCCACCTCTCCCCATATGTGAAGCATGAAAGACATCAGTGACAGTATGGATCTTCTGAAAGCACTTTCCTCACATCTATAAATATCTCAGAGAAATTAAAATCCCTGAGAACCTAAAATTGGTCAGGGAAACAGATGTTTGAATTCTTCTGAGTTATTGCAGGCACCAATAATAACCCAACTAAAGTGTATGTCAAAGACAGTACAGTGCAGGCACAAGCCATAACCCAGCTACCGTGTGTGTTAAAGAGATTGTCTGAGTGTTTAGAGTAGTTGAAGCTATTTCAACTCCTCTTTCTTAGGAAGGTTTTTTTGAAGTTTAGGTTTTGTTAAATAAAACTTTACTCTTTTTCATATATATTGATATGGACCAAGAACATTTACATACCTAAAATTAGATAAATTATATGTGGCACATAATTGTGCTTCATTTGGGAACTATATACTTTGCTTTCTGCTTTAAGTAACATTTTACATTCTCAACTAGATTATAAAGACTTGAAGATTAAAAACCACCTATTTCATAATTCTACTACCTGCTATGACTAGTGTGGCACTTTGCACAAAGTAGGTTTTCAAGAAATATTGATAGGCTATAGAATTAGTGAATAATCATGCAAAAAATACTTAAAATTAACAGTAAAAAAAAGGAAGGCTATTTTATTCTTAATGATATTATAATGAAGGCTATTTTAAACTCTATGCAATGATGCACACAAATATTTGAACTATGTGCCTCAACTTGACATAATTTCATGATAACTTGATGGCAATCACATTTAAATATATTAGAATATTTTTGTAATAATCGTGTTCTAGAATAGCAACTTTAATAGCTAGGAAAACATGTTAATAATGGCTATTAGCCTGAAGGAAACAAAGAACACCAAACATTTTTTTCAGAAATAAATGTATAAGTTTAAACATTCTGCGATAATATTTATGAGCAAACCTTAAATTAAGATTTATAAAATGTAAACTATCAAATGTTCAGGTAGAGAATAATTTGAATTCTATTTTGTAATTTTTCCCATGTATACATGGGGGAATATTGTCTTTAAAAAAAAAAAACAAAAACTATGTATTTCTGCTCTTGTCTCTGACCATCACCATCTAAAACATGAAGGTGAATTCTGCTTGATGCAAGAGCAAAGTGTTCTTATACAATCACTCAGTGACCGCTCTCATGTCTCAGTCAAAGGTCAAACATCTTCTCTTACCTTCAGGACAGATATAAATGGTACAAAGTTAGCCCTCTGGAGTCCATTTTTATAGAGATCTGAAACAGACAAATGTATGAGCATTTTACTTAGCTTATTGTAACATTCTATCATTTAGCCTGGCAAATGAAGCTTTCTGTTGACCAAGGGTGCACAAGAAAAATAATGACCAAAATTATTTCTATTCACGAAGTACCAAAACTCACTACATTTTTAATAGGAGAAAAAAATTAGCAGTCACAGAAGTAAGATGAGAAGATACCAGTTAATTGGCTTCAAGTGGGAGAAGGATGCAGTGGAGAATGTAAAGAATCCTGTCAATCATCCAGTGGAAGAAGGTGACATGTAGCCAGGGCGGGAGTAGGGGGCTGGGGAGGTGAGGGGTAGCATGTGCCTTTAGTCCCAGGCAGACACAGGTGGCTAGCCCAGTTAAGGTCACCCTGCTTCTACATGAAGAAACCCTGCCTGGAAAAAAACAAAGAAAGATGACACATCTAAAGTCCCTTAGCCCTTGAACACAGAGGAGTCCGTCAGGAACCCTGTGAGTTCTCAGTGATTAAACAAAAGTAACGTAAGAGTGACCGTTTTAGGAAACACAGCAATAGACAAAACTACTCCTGAATTTGTATTAAGGTCACCTATTTGATCAAAAGGTAAAGAAAGACCAGTGTAAATGAATTATCTAAAAACCCAAATGCTTTTCTTAATAACCTAAGACATAAGGCGATCATATCACAGGCAGTATTTCTTACTTAGATGCTCTCCAACACTGTAAGTATCACCGAGAATGCATGCTTACACAAAATACAGGTACAGAAATACTTATTTTCAAAAGCAAATAAAAAATGGCAACAGACTTTAAGAATTTTATTTTTCCTTTAAAGGAAGAAGGATTTTTGCCAAACATAGTGGCATACATATGTAGCTGTAGTACTCAGGAGGTACACATATGTACATATGTAACTGCACACATATGTAACTGCAGTACTCAGGAGGCACACGTATGTACATATGTAGCTGCAGTACTCAGGATGGCACACGTACGCACAGATGTAACTGTAGTACACAGGTGACAAAGGCTTAGAAGATTCCAGTCGAGACTAGCCTGAGCTATATAGAATGGCCTTGTCTTGAAAAATCAAAACAGAGGCTCACAGCAGCTTGTAACTCTAGCCCCAGGGCATCCACCACATATTCTGGCCTGTTTGGACACACACATACATGTGCACACACACATATATATATATATAAATGAATAATAAAAATAAGTCTCAGGGGAAAAAAAGAGGGAGTTGTAGAGATGGCTCAGTAGTTAATAGCACTTGATGCTTTCACAGAGGACCATGGTTCTAGTCCTAGCAACAAACTCAGGCATCTCACAACTGTCTGTAACAACAGGTCCAGGGGATCTGATGCCTTCTTCTAGCACCTACGGGCACCTTCATGCACATGCTCACACACACATGCAGAGACACATATGTACACATAAATTAAAATACTACTAAAACCTTAAAAGACTTCTTAGAAAAAGCTTTTCAAGAGTTAGAAAGCTATTACAAACAATTGCCTTTTAAAGCTACTGGATTTTTTTTAAACTATAAAAATAAAAACAGTGAAATGTTTTCCTCCATCGGAAAAGCCCACAGACTAGACTACACTGTGTCTGTTTTTTGTTTGGTTGTTTGGTTGGTTGGTTTTTTTGACACAGGTTCTCTGTGTAGCCTTGGCTCTCCTAAACTCATTTTGTAGACCAGGCTGGTCTCGAACTCACAGAGATCTGCCTGCCTCTGCCTCCCTGAGTGCTGGGATTACAGGCATCTGCTACTATGCCCAACTGTGTCTTCGTTTATACTCTGTTATTATACAAAGTATAGCATTATAGTTTTCTATATTTCCTTGTTTAGAAAAAAAATGATAACTATGATAGATTTCAACTGTCATATTTTTATGAAAATAAAATGGTCATTAGAAAACATTTATTCTCCTTAGAAATACTAGTCATGGCATCATTATATTGAAGGACAGTTTGCATATCCTCTGTGGTAATTAAAGAGAGGCTTTGGTTCACTTATATCTACAATTTTGAATTAGGGGCATCACAAGAGTTAAGATAATACTGGCCAAGCTTTGAGGAAGCCAAAGTTCAACAGGAGATCATGTCTTTACCTCCACTGAGTAAAATCGATAAAATGCAGGAAATGGATAAAATTAAGTATTTCCACAATTTTCACCAAATTGCAAAAGCTGCTGGAGAAGGTGCATAAAACGTCATGGGATCTGGGGCTGTCTCAGCGGGAAAGTGTTTTCTTAGTGTGCATGAGGCCCTAGGTTCAATCCCCAGACCACCACTCACAAATAATAATAATAATCACAGATAAAATTGACGAAAAGAAAGAAAAAGTGAAAACAATAACTTAAAAACTCTATCTAAATTCTAGCAGCTTTATTCATAAAAGCAAGAAGCAAAACAAACCAGCAAAAACCCCTTAAGCTTTATCTGCAACATCCCCAACCTGACGCAACCCAGATGTGCAGCATGTGTGAGCAGATATCAAATCATGCACGTCTGCACAAGGAAGCACTATTCTGCAAGAAAAAAGATAAACTAGGTGTACATCGGGCATGAAGTTCTAGAAAGGACAAGCCCATCTGTGGTGACAGAAGCAAGTTAGCACCACCTAGGGAAGGGAAGAAGGACTGACAGTGAGTGATGACTGAAAGTGAGTGATGACGGGCAACTTGGGGAAGAAACAGAAATATTTGCTGCTTGGTTGGTGATAGTTTCAACAGTATATTTAACTTTTAATTTTTTTTAGAATGCATGAACGCTGTATTTACATGACCCCCCCATGTCAGTTTTTAAAATGTACCATTTCTATTATATATTAGAAATCCAGTATAAAAACATATCCAACATTAGTGAATATTTAAGAGCACAACATCTAGAACAGAGCTAGGTATTATTTTAAGGTACTTTTGTTTTGGTTTGTTTCTGAGGCAGGATCTAACTATGAGGTGCTGGCTGCTTGTCCTGGAACTCACCATGCAGACGAAATTGGCCTCAAACTCACAGAGATCAGCCTACCTCTGCCTGAGCAGCACCAGGATTAAAGCGTGCGCCAATCACACCTGTTTTATCTTTTTTAAATGCTGTAGGAGGCTCCCTTGTGCGATGGACAAGAATGCACCGTTGGGATGCTGAGGCCAGGGAACACGGTGAAGGCTCACTTGTTCTTGATTAAAAGATTTCCACTCACCAGCAAAGCTGAAGGACAATGACAGTAGCTGTTAAAATTTAATGTCTAAAAGCACTAAATTGTTAAAACTCAGCCTTTACAAAGACATGTAATTCAAAACATTATGCCATGAGGGTTATTTTCTAAACAGAATTCTAAGCAGAAATTGGTTGGCTTGAAAATCTTTAGGCTTTTATGAAACATGTCATGGAAAAGGGGCTGTAGTCATTAAGTTGAAGAGTTTCTCTGCAATTCAAATATCATGGTAATTACAATACAATAGATCCATCTCCTGAAGCATTATTTAGCTACGACATTTTTCACATTTAATTTTAACTTTTTTAGATGTAAAGATTTCATATTATATTTATATCAACAGTTGCCATTATTTACTAAATACCAGTTAAAATTCACCAGTTCTTGACTGTGATTTTTTTTAAAAATGACTGAACAGAGCTAAATGAACTCTTGGTTGTATAAAATAGGGAGGACTGAGATTATGGAACACTCTTTTGTGGGGAATGATAGGAGGACCTCTAAATGCTCCAGAGTGAAGGAGTGCAATAATACTCCGAGGCGAAATGCATGCAAAGAGGACTTTTAAAGTAATGACAGGCACATGGGTACTGCAGAGATACATGTGAACAGCAGAGCCTTTCCTTAACATTCAAGTTTCAAAACCAAGAGGATGAATAACTCCTATTTGTACATGCACAAGCTGGTTTAGAGCAAGAAAGGCATTTAAGAAAGGTAATTCAAAAGAATTTCCCTAGAAAGTAGAAATAAAATATTTCCCGACATAAAATATTTACATGGCTCTATGGGGTCAATATGATTTATCCTTCTAAGATATTATTATTTTATCATAGGTTTTTTTTTAAAGGGCACCTTTAGACCTTTTAAGCAGCAACAGCAATTTAGCTTTTCTCTTTCATTATTTAGAAAATATTTTATTAGTTTCTGTAATCAACCCACATAGGTAAGACCTTACATATTTAATACACTGCATTTCATCTGCACAAGTGGGAAAATTAACATTTCTAGACCAATGTAAATTTCTGTACAATGTCGGGTCAATACAGTAAGCCAGAATCCTTCTTCCCCATGTCCACCGCATAGTATTTGGTCTCCTTCATTAATAAACTGAAGTGCAAACATATTTTACTACATCTGTAAATAATATAGTAAATTAAGCTTTCCTTTTGGCTGTAAATTGTAGTTACACAGCCAGGCAGGTGGCATGCACTTGCAATCCCAGCGCTTGGGAGGGGATGGCAGGAGGAAGGAGGGTTCAGAGATAGAGTGAGATCCTAGTGTGAGACAGAGAAGGGACAAGGGCAGAGAGAGACAGAGGAGAGAGAGATAAACTATAGCTTGATAATCAATTCAACACACAGCCATTAACCCTTACTGTGCATACCCTGAAATGAGAGCTGGAGACAGAAGCTGCAGAGACTAACAGAGTCCCAGTTCCTCCTCACATAGTCTTCAGTATCCACACCCCTCTCCGCATTCTCAACCTCTGCGCTCTCACCCTGTCCTGCTCACTATTCTATTGCTGGACAGAGACACCACAACCAAGGCAATTCTGAGAAAATAAAGCATTTGACTGGGGCTTGCTTATAGTTTTAGAGGATCAGTATCATCATGGCAGAGAGCAGACAGGCATGGCTGGAGCAGGAGCTCAGAACTTTACACCCCAATCTTCAGGCAGCAGGGAGAGAGAGACTGGGCCTGGCATGGACTTTTGAAACATCAAAGCCATCCCAGGGACAAACCTCCTCCAAGGCCACACCTCATAATCCTTCTCAAAGAGTTCCACTCCCTGGTGACTAAGCATTGAGCGACTGGGGCTGTTTTCATTCAAACCACCACATACTCCAATCGCTGTTGTTGTTATAGCATTCTAGGCCTTCTGGGACCTACATCACTGAACGTTTCCAAATTCCTCACAAAAGCCGGTTCCAAAGGCTACTAAAGAACATCACCAGGCAAACTCACAGCAATGACCCCACACTTAATACCAATTTTCTGTGTTGGACATCTCACCACTATAACAAAACACACAGGAAAAACAACTTGAGGGAAGAGTATTTGGGCTCATATTTTAGAAGTTTCTAGAACTCCATTATGGCAAGGAGGGTGTGGCAGACCACATGAGATCTCCTCACAGCAGCTGATAATCAGAGAGCACCCAAGCTCCGAGATTGCCCTTTCCCCTATCAGCTGGGCCTCCAGCCTGGGTTGCTGCTACCCAAAATCAGGATGGTCTTTCCCCTTTGTTAATTATCTCTGGAAATGCCTTATAGTCAGACTCAGAGGTGAACCCTTCTAATCTTCTGCAGATGCTTCTAAGGCTAATCAAGTTGAGAATGGAGATGAGAGCTGGGTGGTGGTGGTGCACACCTGTGATCCCAGCACTCAGGGAGGCTGAGGCCAGCCAAATCTAGAGTGAGTTCCAGGACAGCCAAGGCTACACAGTGAAACCCTGTCTCGAAAAACCAGAGAGAGAGAGAGAGACAGAGAGAGAATGGATATGTTATGCCACCAGGCATGGTTTTGAAGTCTCAGGTTCAGGTAGGATTTGCACACAGAACTTGAAGCTATCTCAGTCTAGTTCTCTGTGGAGCAGAACTCCTCACCTCAAACTATTTATTCTGTTTCTTCAGACCATAAGATCTGTGGGTTTTCAAACAACCACAGATGCCAACGCAGCAATGATTTTGCCATGCCCCAAAGCCCACACTGGGCCCTACTCTACGTTCTGTCTTCTTCTGGAATCTGTCTGCTTTTTTCACTCTCCAGAACCATCAGATAATTGGGTTGAGTATTGTGCTTGGGGTTTCTTTCTGCTATCTGCAAAAAGGTCTCTTAGGTAGGAGCTTGCTTATCTCAAAAGAGGTTCAATAGAGAAATGCTACCCATGGTATTTCCTGTCACTGACTCAATTAATCTTGTTGCACATATTTTTTTAAGTTTTAATTTTAATTTTATGTTATGTACATTGGTGTAAGAGTGTTAGATCCTCTGGAACTGGAATGTGGGTGCTGAGAATTGAACCCGGGTCCTCTGGAAGAGCACCTAGCGCCCTTAACCACTGGGCCATCTCTCCAGCCCCCGTTGCACCATTTTTATTTATACATTTGGGTTGTTCTATAAATTTTGTTCTGAGAAGCATTCTTGAATTCCTTTTTTTTCCCCCCAGTAATTTAGAAAGTAAAAGGAATATTTTAAATTGTAAAGAAAACTGGACAGTGCTGCTCAGATCTGAAACCCTAGCATCTGGGATGCAGAGGCAGGAAGATCTCAAGTGTGAAGCTGCCTCGGGCCACACAAAATGATGACATTGCCACTCGGTGTCTATAAGTCCCCTCAGCAGCGGTCAGAATTAGTGTCTTACCACTTCCTTGTCTGAGCGACTTTCCTCACTTCACACAGTTCTCTTTGATGAATCCCATCACACACATGCTCTTTATTGTAACTTCCTTCTCCACTGTTCATTTCTCTGTTCTCTGGCCCTATATTCTACCAAACATCTTAAGTTTGTCTTCCAAACATCACTCATTTCACTTCCTATAGTTTCATGTTTATACTTTGGCACCTCTAAGATTTAATATCCTCTTAATTTATCAGCTTTCTTTATTTCAGATGACCTCTCAGTAAACAAGTAGTCAGCTCAATTTGTTGCCTTTTTAAATCTTAAATATATTTTTTTTCTTCTTCATACAGACTATGTTTTCCTTCCCTTGGGACAGAATCTCACTAGGTAGCCATGTGGCCTCACGCTTAGCCTCCTCCTGACTCACCCTACCTCATGCTGGCTCGCAGACATGGACCACCATGCCCTACTGCTGGCACTACAGGTACGGACCACCACACCGAGCTTCTAACTTTCAAAAAACACAAAACTGAAATTTCCTGAAGCATATGTCTCTTTGCTCTGGCTGCTCATCTATTTTAAAAAGCTGTTGCTCTTGTGCCTTTAGTTACCATATTTAACGCGGCAATATCTGCTAGTGCTCTAATGCTATGCTGTTTTCTGTTTATGTAGATCTGAACAAAGCGCTGTCTTCTGGATGGGGCAGGACGGCTGCAGTCATGAACTCATGGCAGCTGTGGATGCCTGCACGAAGCCTGTGCAAGATCAAGCTGGTCAGCCCTCCAACATGGAGTCCAAGGGGGTTCACCAGCCACTATACCTAATTGAGGAGCCACGCACAAGTAATGGCATCCGCGGTTGGGAGAGTTGGTTTTTCTTTAAGGTTGTGGCCCCTTGTGGGTCAAGCACACTCCAGTGAAAGGCCCTCCACCCAGAAATACGTGCACAGCACAAACTGGAGTCAATCTGTTATTCTAAAAAATGACACAAAGTTGGGGATTGGTGGGAAGGAGGAGGCAGATCTAGGAATAGTTAGAAAGAAGAGTGGAGGTCAATATGATCAAAATATGCTGTCTGAAATTCTCAAAGAATTAATTTTCAAAAATGAAAAAAAGCTATAGTTGTGGATCTTGACAAGCTCATAAAACTTCAGCAAAAACATTCCATAATTTCACTGCTAAGTGTAATTCTGTCTTTTGAATCAAAACACATAGATCTAATATCTTATTAGAGAGATAACTCTACTCACCCTTTATGAAATAACTCTACTGGGAAAGGCGTTAGATTTTTCTAAATGTGTTTTCAGTCTTTGTTGTAAAGGCCACTGAATTGTTGCTGTTGTTGTTCTTTTGTTTTGTTGAGACAGGGTCTCCCTGTTTGGCTCTGAAAAGTCTAGAACTTGCTCTGTAGCCCAGCTGGTCTCAAACTCACGAAGATCTGCCCACCTCTGCCCCCCAAATTCTGGAATTCAAGCATGGGATATTAAACCATCACACCCAGCTAATTTTTTTCCCTCTAAGTGGTAAAATAAATAGCGTAAATGTGATTGTGCACACACTGGTAGCTAACTCACAGTGTTATCCTGTGTTTACGATGACCACAAAGATCTGAACAAAAATCCATAACAGTGTTGCCTGGTGATCTAAAATAAATGGATTATTCAAGTTATTCTAGTCAGGACACTGTAATGCTACCTAATTCATTTTTATTATAAAATGTACATAGAAAACAGAAATTTGAGCCAACAAGGTGATTCAGTGGGTAATGGCACTTTCCTCCTAACCTGACGACCTGAGTTCAATTCCTGAGAACCATACGGTAGACGGAGAGAACAAATCCCCACCAGTTGTCCACAGACCTCCACATGTTCACCACAGCAAGCACCCTTATGTGCCTGCACACACATACGGATCAGCAGCAACAGCGCTGGCTGCTCTTGCAGAGGATTTGAGTTTGCTTCCCAACACCCACATGGTGGCTTACAACCGTCTGTAACTCCAGTTCCAGGGGATCCACCACCCTCTTCTGGCCTCCAACGGTACCAGGCATGCGGGTAGTGCACAGACACCATACACATAAAATAACACCATATATATAAAATAATAATCATAGTAATAATAATAAATATTTTCAAGTTTTTAAAAAGCCAAAACCAAATTCTAATGTCCTCCTTACAGCTCTAGGCTCAATCTTGGGGACAGCTTTCATGATACTGATAATGAAGAACAGTCATTCGACTCACACAGTCCATTTCCCTTTAACACTGTACTCCTGTTTTTTAAAGGAGAGTTTGCAAGTTTAATCATTAAGTTAATTCTGAATTTTTAACTAATTTGATCTACTGACCTGCTCACTTGTTCAGTCACCATCCAATTAATTCTACTTTTTTTTTTCTTTTTTACTGGAATATCATGAAATGAGAAAAATTTGGAGTATTATAAAAACAGAAAAGCTTCATTTCAGAACATAAAACATGGAAATTATGTACGTGAAATTTTAATTGTGGGTTTCTATCCTCACTGTTCCCTGCAAATTCCCTGCCATTACCCTATACCAGGTTTCTTATTCTGCACGCTCCTGACATGTTGGCCCACGTGGTTCTTTGCATGAAGAATAGCTCTTTGCACTAACAATGTCTCTGGCAGCAGTCCCAGCCTCAACCCTGCTGCCTGCCAGTGTGCCCTGCACTTGGGTAGAACAGCCAGACACTGCTAAATATCCTTCAAGCCAAACAGTCCCCATCGGAGAACCACTGTCTGGTACCAAGACATAGCCACTTCCTGCCTGCTATTCTACAGAAGCTTCTTAACAGGTCTACCTGGGTCTGCCACACTACTATCCTGAACACAGAAACCCCTTCGTCAAATTATAGCCAAAGCCGCCTCCCCGAGTGGGATCTTGTCAGTCCTGCTTGAGGCTCAGTGGCTTAGGTTATCTCTTACAACAGAATCCAGAATCCTTATTGTTGCTTTACAAAATCTTGCTCCAGCTTTATCCTATACTTCCCTGCTTCTGGTCATACCGGTTGTCTTCTGAGCGCCTCCAATACGCTACTCTCTTTCCCGCCACTCAGCATTGCCTAGCTCCCTGCCAAGAACTGTCTTTCCCCAGCTGGTCTACAGCCATCTGAGAAATGTGCTATCTAGAGGGCTGGAAAAGGAAAAGGTCTCCTGTGTAACCCTGGCTGGCCTGGAACTTGTTATGTAACTTAGCCTCAGACTCACGGGCAACCCTCCTGTTCCCCACCACACCAGCGCAGGATCACAGCCCCAAGCTACTCTTCCCAGTGTTGGGTAGCTCACTAATCTGGGGCCCTGGCCCAAGGCCATAACCTGCAGGAAAAGCTGCGTGTTCTCAGGGTTGGAAAGAAGAACCTCCAACTGGGGCAGTTAGATCATTCACAGCCATCAAGGAGAAACAAGCCAGAGCAGTTATTCTCAACTTACACAGGATAACATTATTTTTTGTGGATGGAATACAGTTGCGTGAGTTTTAACACGTATAACCACCATCGTGATCAAGATACAGAAGAATTCCAATACACCAACAAATACTCTCCTGTTGCCCGTTTTTTTATCAAAATCTCCTAGCCCAGCCCATGAGACCATGGATCTGTTATCATTTTGTCTTTTCCTAATAGTCTGTCCTTTTCTTCATCAATAAAAGTATGCACACACACAAATGAACTTACACATATCAACAAGCATATTTACATTCACATATGTGTCATATTCTTTGTGTTAAAATTTTTAATTTGATGGGTGTGGAAGAATTTTGTTGTTGTTTTGTTGAAATGGTGTCTCTCCCTATGAATCTGGTTGACCTAGAACTTACTCCATAGCCTAGGCTGGCCTTTAACTTTCACTCAGCCTTCTGGATTACAGGTGTGTACTACCATGCCTTTGCATTAAAATATTAAGATACTTGATTCTATCACTCAAAAAACTGAGGCAGGAAGACCACAAACGGTTAAAAGCCAGCCTGGCACCAAGGTAGTGATGGTGCACGCCTTTAATCCCAGCACTAGGGAAGCAGAGGCGGGTGTGGATCTCTGAGTTTGAAGCTAGCCTGGTCTACAAAGTGAGTTCCAAGATAGCCAAGGGTACACAGAGAAACCCTGTCTCTTCAAACAAACAAAGCCAACTTAAGCTATGTAGTGAGTGCAAGGCTAGCCAAAACTACCTAATGATAAATATAGATGATTTTTGTCCACCCTGCCAATAGGAGATAGTCTAGAGCTTGTGGAGAAAAGGCTGTCACTTGGCTAGTGTCCATCCGCTGCACCTCTGCACCCTGAAGTCACCGGGACTTCTCTGAATGGTAGCTCCAGCTCACTTTCAGCACATCTGACAGAGCAGGGACTTTGTTCACACCTACAAACTCTGAGCTCCAAAATGTCCCTTGGCCTCTCCGTCTGACTGCCTTGCTTTACTGAACACCTACACCACCAAGTACAACTTTTCCTTCAGCAATCCTCGCTAGAACTCCCTAGATTAGTACTTGCTACTTAGGAGCATAGCTCTACCATTAAACGAAGAAAGTCTGATAGCATTGCTGAGCCAGCTATAGTGAAGGCAAACATCATTTTCACTTGGTCGAATGAGCTAGCATCTGTCTGCACGTGCAGTGCTACCTGCACATGCACATGTGTGGGGTTGCATGTACACAATAGGACACACATGTGTGGAGGTTACAGGTCCACATCAGGCGTCTCCCTCTGCTTCTCTTGTCTTAGGCAGTGTTCTATTGCTGTGAAGAGACACCGTGACCAGGGCAAGTCTTAGGAAGGAAAGCACTCGACTGGGGGCTTGATGACAATTTCAGAGGTTTAGGCCGCTGTCATCACGGCAGGGAGTGTGATGGCGTGCAGGGAGGCATGGTGCTGGAGCAGTAGCTGAGTATTACATTCTGACCCGGAGGCAGCAGGTAGAGAAAAGAGACTCTAGGTCTGGGGTGTGCTGACACATCTAATATGCGAGCCTAAGAGGGGCATCTCATCCAACCCACCCCAACTCTCAACGCCTCCCCCTTTCTGGCTTTTTGTTTTTCCTTCTCTTTCTTTCTTTCTTTCTTTCCTTCTTTCTTTCTTTCTTTCTTTCTTTTTTTTTTTTTTTGTTTGTTTTCCAAGACAGGGTTTCTCTGGGTATAGTTCTGGCCTGTAGTCTAGGCCGGCCTTGAACTCACAGAGCTCCTCTGCCCCCCCCCACCCCCCTCAAGGGCTGGGATTAAAGGTTTGTACTACCATGCCCAGTAACTTAATTTTTTATAAAGCTCTTGAAGGACAGGGAGAGAGCTCAGTGGTAGACTGCTTGCTTTGTCTCTGTTTTCCATTCCCTAAGATCCAGTGCATCCATAAACCCTGTTGACTCTGCCTATAACAGAAACAGCATCTGACCATATCTTACCACAGTCCCATCTAAGGATTGGGTCCTTCTCAGTCCTTATTCCCAGTCTAAAAAATTCAGCCCTACAATCTATGCTCCACTGCAGCTAGGGATCCTTGCAGAAACACACGAATTTCATACCCAGCCTGAGGCCTCTCACTGAAACCCATCTGTGTGCCAGGCACAGCCACACACCCAAGTACCTAGGACACACCCACATCCATGCATGGAGATAAAAGACGCCCACCAGTGCCCTCAGAAAGCTGCATCATTCTGGGCAGACAATGAGCCGAAAACACAGTAAGTAAAGTAAAATATAAGTGTGTTGTAAAAAAAAGAGAGAGAAAGGTAAAAGAAAGTACCAGGTGATTAAGAGGTCTAGTTGCTCAATCAGCGAGACAAGGCTGGGCCCCTCTGGAAAGGAACGTCCGAGCAAGGACCTGACAGTACCCTGTAAAGTATTGTTTTGGATTCCTGACCTTTAACTGACCACATGATGAGCTAAAAAAAAAATAATAATAATACAAGATTTTAAACATGTTACTTTTGTCTAACTACTACTTGTATTTTAATTCTTAAATACTTTCCTAATAAGCCACAAGTGCCTTTTTAGAAATGATAAATTAAGTGAAGTAGTTAAAAAAAAAAAAAACTACTTATGAAAGTGAGCTTCATCTTTTTCTAAAATTTAATTAAGAGTTTTTCATTTCATTGGGCTTTCTTTTATGGCATAAAAAGCAGCCATAAAGACTTGCATTTTTATACATATATATCATGTGTCTAGTGTTGGGGGATTATATCCGGCATGGGGATCAACTATGCTCAGCTTGCTAAAAAATAGAAATGTTTTTAAAAGCAAAGTCAGACTGATTTTTTGAATTAAGCCTATTATAAAACCAAGGGTAAGTGAAGTCATCAGATTTACAAACACAAGAAAATCACTACAGAAACGTGGGTTTCTGAAAACGTCTTAAGTCTCCATCTAACTGGCTGGGGAAGCACGATGCTGGTATTACCTTCCGGGGGCCTGTTGGACGTTGCCACAACGACGACCCCGTTTTTGAACAGATTTTCAAAAAGCTGCTTCAGAATCATAGCGTCAGCAATGTCAGTGACCTGCGGACAACAAAACATTTGTTTTATTTTAATTTCACTTCTGCTCTAACAAATTTGCTAATGGCTCTTTTTTTTTTTTTTTTAGATGGAAGTGAATTCCAAGAGGAAAATTCTAATTATCATCCAGAAGAGAAGAGTAGATAATTAAAAGTACGAAAGGCCAGAGAACGGTCTCTTAAGCTCACACTTCCTTTGCTTTAAGTCAATCATTTTTACCCAAATTATCAAATGGTTCTGTGCTAACTTCTTTATCAACTACATGTGGAAAGCATAGAAAATTGTCCTAAACATTTAGAAAATCCAATTAATTAAAACATGACCAACTCTCCTTATACCGCTACCCCTACCACCAACCCCCACGCACACAAAAGTTGGGGGAGTAAGAAAAACAACATTAAAATACACAGGCTATTTGCAATTCCTAATACCTTTCTGGCAAAGGTCCCTGGAAAGGTGACTTTTAATGGTCATGGGACTTCAGAAATAAGGACAAGTAGCCAGTGAGACATAATCAGCTGCTGTTGAAAATAGAATGATGTGACATAGATACTATTGTGCAATTGTTGCACAAAACAATTCAACAGATGGTCCATCACAGAAATAAGCAATTTCATTGTTCTTTTTAAGTGCCTTCTATTACTGTCCATGAATAATCCAAAGGCACCGCAGTCACTTCCAGCATGCCAGCCTCTGCTAACCTCCCGAACACAAATATTCCTGCTAAAAAGAAATAAAAATAAAATAAAAATAAATCCATCCCTTACAAGGACGGTTAATATGGTGCTTTAGAACAACCCCTGGCAAAACCAAAAGTGCAGATAAAACAGGGCACAGTGCAGGCAAAACTCCGTTAGGCGACAGGAGCGCCACTACTCATTGCTCCTAAAATGATTTCTTGTTCAAATTCATAATCGACAAGTCCACTTAATGGGAACTTTTTAAAGAGGCTTTCACAGTTCGCAAAGAAATCAGCAAACGAGGGGGGAAACGCCACACACAACCTAACGATGCCCACTGACCGCTGCAGCTGCGGAGTGCCAACATGGGTCTCAGACGTCCCGGGAGAAAAACACTACGACTTTCTTTACTAGCAAATTTCAAAGACTCTCAGCAGCATTTGCCTTACATGTGTTAACTAATTCATCACGTTTTATTTTCCTTCTCTTACAGGATATGGAAGCTCATGGAAATCTTCCTGTTTGATCAAGAAATGACAAGTTACCGACTGACCCACTGTAACACTGCCAGTCAAACCTGAGTTGCCCAGGTCTAACCTCCTTCTCCCATCTATGGCCCGGATCTTTACTGAGACAGCGAAGCATTTTCTACCCACCTGAACAAAACCAAACCACGAGGGGCGGCGGGAGTTCTTTTTGTCTCAAGCAATGACTTAAGAACATATTAGCTAAGAGAAACTACTGAAAATGCCTTATAAAAGGACTCCTGGAACTTCACAGATTCACCGAAGAGAAGAAAGAAGAAAGAGCTGCTGGTGGCGCTCCACTGAGCTCAGGATCACGGACAAATTTTGCTTCCACAAAAACATTCATAGAGAAGGTTCTTTTCAAACGCTTAAACACCAGTGGCATTTCTGATGAGGGGACAGAACGAGCTTGCAAAATTCAGCAGCCACTGCATTTTTCAATTCAATTTTAAAGCCAGGTCTACCCACCCCATGCATTTACCTTAAAATAAAAATAATCAGTGAAATGTTACTTAATACTTAAAAATAAAGGCAGTCCTTTGACAATGTCCATAATGATTTTTGGAACAAAAAAAAATGAAAAATAGCTTGTGTGAGCCGAGGTTCAGAGTAGAATAGTCAGCTGGTAATACAGTGCAAAAGCTTCAACCAGAAATGGATGGAACAGACAGCCAAGGCTTGCGGTCGCCTTCCACTTGGCTCTTTTTACATTATGGAATGTTTTTGTGCTAGCTGAGAAAATTAACTTGGTGAAGCTATGACTAATTACTAAAGCAGGAGTCACTTGGTGCAGCTGGATGCCAGGGTACACTCTTTGATCTTGGCCCCACACTTGTCCAGCTTTCCTGGGGAATAGTAATTTTACAGTGTAAGTGAACAGAAGACAATTGGCCCCACATTCTTGGGAGCTGGGGTGTTCAGCACCCAGCATCTCATTACCACCAGGAACAAAAGACAAGACTACAGATTACCAATAAGGGTAGTCTGCAAGCAGAGGGCGGAGACATTTCATTAGCATTAAAGAGACGAGATCTTTATGACCTAGAGTTGCCTTCCATCGTGACTCACTTAAGTAAAAAAAGGAGGGAAAAAAGGTAATTCATTTACATGTATAAGTGCTTGAGTCTCAGTCACCCACTGATTGGTACAGTGCCACGGAATGAGTGACAAACAGAAGCATGCATTATCAGTAATTAGTATTAGCACAAAAACAAGCACCTACTTTTTATTACCAGTTTTTAATAGCACTGCTTTATTAAAAACAGTTAACTGTAACTGTTGAAGGATATTGATAGTTTAAGAACGAGAATTTTACACAGCATCCTGCACAACAAAATGCTTTTTTAATACTATATTAGTAAGACATCTCTTCCCTCCGTGATCTGACGTTTTCAGAATTATAAGTGGTTTGGCAGGTAACATAAATATTCAAAAAAGACACAATAAATATTTGAAAGAAAATCGTAAGAATTAAGTATTGTTCTACTTCAGCCACTAAACACACTGAAGAAAAAAAAATAAAACAGTCTATCTAGACACATCCCTCAACCAAACTAAGAAGCGTATCTGAGATGTCATACTTGATAAAGACGGAGAGAGAATTCACCCTGCCAAATGTGAGCTAAGTGTTGCCGAAATAGAACCTTAAAAATGCCTTCAACTCAAGAGCATGGACAGAAAGTGTATGTCCTTGCTTTTATGCAGCAAGAGTTCCATTTATTTCGTCTCCCACAAAATAAAGATTATATTTGTCACCATCACACTAAAGGCCAATAATAAATATCAAAACCAGCAAGACTAATGACATGATTCCATTCTAAAAGTAAAGTGGTAGTTGCAAGCATACTGTCACGAAGAATAAAGCACCTAAAAAATCGTTTCTAATAAATCCAGCAAGTATTATAGTAGGCTTAAGGATGACTTTTAGGTTCCGTTATTAGAACACCAACCAAGCTGGGTGGTGGTATAGCACACGCCTCTAATCACAGCGGAGGCGGATGCAGGTGGATCTTTGTGAGTTCCAGGACAGCCAGGGCCAGACAGAGAAACCCTGTCTCGAAAAACAAACAAACAAAATAAAAACAAAAAACCTACCATTCCAAACCACCTCACTAGATATTTAAACACATAATACAAGGCTTTGTGCACCCAGGAAAATTCATAACAGCTGTTAGGATTCAGAATGCTGAAGCTAAGCTGCGTCATCTCTATGACCACAGTGAAGTTACATAACCTATCTAACTCTCCATTTCCTCATCAAAACAATGAAAGCAGCAACAATACTTAGTTGCAAAACTTTAGTAAGGCATATCTTAAACTCTCAAGAGCCATTAACTAGGGTTATTATCTATAGATAGTGTATACATGCCTATAATTCCATTAGTAATGCATTGCTATATGGAATATTGATAGTAAATGGAAGGACAGATATCACAGTACAGCGTTTAAGAACACAAGCCTTAGGGTTAACAGTTACGAGAAGCTCTCCTTCTTCCAGGGGACCCTACCTCAGTTCCCAGAACCCATGAGAGACAGCTCATAGCTGCCTATAACCCCAACTCCAGGAATCCATGATTTCTTCTAGAGTTCACAGACAACCACATTTCTATTCACGTGTGCGCACAATTAAAAATTAAGATAAATCTTTTGTTAGAACATAGGGGCCAGACAGGATGGAGCAGCCTTTTAATTCTAGCATGTGGGAGGCAGAGGCAAATGGATTTCTGTGAGTTTGAAGGAAGCCTGGTCTACAAAGCATGTTCCAGAGTAGCTGGGGCTACACAGAGAGGCCTTGTCACAGAGAAAAACAAAGCAAAACCAAACAACGAAAACATATAGGCACATAGAAAGCACCTGGTAAAGAGCAGCCAATATTACAGAACATACACAAGGAGCTGAGATGCAGCTTGAAGATAGCTTGTCGAGCATGTAAGAGGTCCTGGGAACAATGTCCAGCAAACACACTCACATATATAGAATATAGAGAACAGAGAGAATTAACATTCCAATAAGTAAACAAGCAACACCTCAAACACTTCTTAAACACTAATTTACCTAGTAAATAAACAAATGAGAAAAATCTACATTAATGCATAAAATAATGCAAATTAAGTAGCAAGATATCATTTCCATCTATTATCAATTAAAAATGATCAGATAATTCAGGACATTGACAGGAGAAACCATGGGATCAAGTTTTAGTCTTTGGGTTCTAGAAAACTGAGTTTACTTGAGAGGTGCTATTATTATACATAAGGGGAGCAATGCTCAGTCAGGAAATGCTGTAAGCAAAGCTTAACCAACTGTTCTGGTGGGAGTCAGGAAGATCGGAATGCCAAAATATGGACAGTAGAGACTGTTCTCGAGGTTTCAGACCAAAAGGACCCTACTGGAAAATGGGCTAAAGGCCTTTTTTGTTACACTGGCATCAGTGGCCCGATCTGCTCATATCCTGCAAATTGTAAATGAAGCTACATTCAAAAGCCATGGATTTTTAATTTGTTGGGAGAAATTCAATGTAGCACAACATTCAACTGTGGCATGGTTATTGCTTGATGTCAGGTTTATAGTGGGAAACCAGAGCACACACACACACACACACACAAAAAAAAAAACCAGTAGACAGATGTTTAAAAAAAAAAGTTCAGTTAGGCAAAGAAAAGAACTTGAGGGAATTTAAAGCTGTGGACAAAGGTCTGGAAAGATGGCTCAGCAACTAAGAGACTTGCTGCTCTTGCAGAGGACCCAGGCTTGGTTCCTGCCACCCACATGGCAACTTACAACTGTCCATAAGCAGTGGTTCCAGGAGATCTGGTGCCCTCTGCGCGCACCAGCCACACACACAATGGGCTTAAGTGCATGTAGGCAAACACTCATACACTTAAGATAAATATAAAGAAATGAAGGCTGGGGACAGAGCTCAGGAGCTGAGCACAGGCCGCACTTCCAGACGACCTGGGTTTGATTCCCAGCACCCACATGAGAGCTCCAGGTCCAGGATCTCTGACACCCTGCCTCTAAGGGCACTAAGCATGCATATGGTACATAGATATACACACAGACTAACATCTATACAGATAAAACCCAATAAATAAAACTTTAAACAAATGGCCAGCTGTAGCAAGGCACGCCTCTAATCCAGTACTCAGGACACAGGTATGCAACTCTGGGTTGAGGCCAGCCTGAGCTATATAGAGTCCCAAGCCAAATGGGACTACATAGTGAGACCCTGTCTCCAAACAGATAAATAAAGAAGCTTGTGGACAAAATATGTATAAAACTGCAACTATTTAAGAGAGAGCATCATTAAAGAGAAACCTCAAACCCTGACTGGGACAATGGGAAAAAAGCCTTGAGGCAAGACCTCAAACCATCAAAGGTTCCAATTTATAAAAAAATAAAATATATATTTGAAAGACTTTCATTTGTAATACACTACCTAAGTAAGCAGTGCCTGAGCAGATAGCGAAAAGAAGTACCCTGGTCTAACAGGGTCTCTTATATAAGTGTTTCCCTAGTTAGATCAAATTCATAAGAAGCAGAGGTCCAAGGTTGCTAACAAGCTTGTGGGCTAGCTGCTGATAGAGAGGCACAGTCTATTTCACAGGAGGACAGAAAAGGTCCTGTGATATAGACTCAGGTGTCTGGGATAACTATCAAACCGGGTTTGGACGAGGCAGGTGTTGACACAGACCTCTGTAATGAGTGTTGGCAGGCAAGATTCTTTTATGAGCCTCTCTCACTCAGTGTGGTGGTTTGAATGAGAATGGTCCCCATGAGCTCATATGTTTGAATGTTTGGTCCCCAGGTGGTGGAACTGTTTGGGAAGGATTAGGAGGTGTGGCTTAGTTGAAAGAGGTATGACACTGGGGGGTGGGCTCTGAGGTTTAAAAAAGCCCACACCATCCAACCAAGGACTATTCATGGAGATAACCTAGAACCCCTGCACAGATGTAGCCCACGGCAGTTCAGTGTCCAAGTGGGTCACATAGTAATGGGAAGAGGGACTGCCTGTGACATAATCTGATTGGCCTGCTCTTTGATCACCTCCCCGTGAGAGGGGAGCAGCCTTACCAGGCCACAGTAGAGGACAATGCAGCCACTTTTGATGAGAACTGATAGACTAAGACCAGAAAGGAGAGGAGAACCTCCCCTATCAGTGGACTTGGGGAGGGGCATGCATGCAGAAAGGGGAGGGAGGGTGAGATCGGGAGGGGAGGAGGAAGGGGCTTATGGGGGGATACAAAATGAATAAAGTGTAATTAATAAAAAATTAAAAAAAAAAGCCCACACCATTCCCAGTTAATTCCCTCTGTACCTCACGGTTGCTGAGGTAAGTTCTTAGATATTGCTCCAACATCACATCTGCCTGCCTCCATGCCCTCCGCCCCCACCACTGCCATGGTGACCATGTATAACCCTGTCAAACCCTGTCAAGCCCTCCTCCCCCAACAAACTCTTTCTCCTATAAGTGGTCTTGGTGTCTCTTCACAGCAATAGAAAAGTAACTAAGACACTCAATATGGAACAAGAAAAACTTTCTTTGTTGCCTGTGTTTCTCTCATAAGACTGGGCTTGTTTAAACAGCAACATAGACATTTATTCTTGAATCCTTCCTCCCATTAGTCAACTTTCTCAAATATGACCTTAATGGAGAGTACCCAAGAACATAAACCTTCATGGGATCCTTCATTAACCAAAAAGAACAAAAATCTATAACTGTGTTGTTATATACATATATATTATATATAGAGAGAGTATACAAATACATACATTGCTGGAGAGATGGCTCAGTGGTTAAGAGCACTGGCTGCTCTTCCAGAGGACACAGTTTGATTCCCAGCTCCCACAGGGCAGCTCACAACTGTCTGTAACTCCAGTTCCAGGTAACATGATGCCCTCTTCTGGCCTCTGTGGGTAATGCACACACATGATGCACAGCTCTATGGGCAGGAAAATTACTCATACCACTAAAATTAAAATTAAAAAAGAAAGAAATTTTATATTTAGGGGCCAAGGAGATGGTTCAGTGGTTAGAGTACTTAATATTGTTGCAGAGAACCCAGGTTCACTTTTCATCACTCATGCTACGCTACTCACAACGGCCTGTAACTCTAGTTTTAGGGGCTCTGGTGCCCTCTGGCCTCTGTGGCCATCTGCACACACGTGGTGCATATAAACTCATGTAGGCATACATACGTACACATCAACAAGAAATGAAATGAAAAGAAATATAATATGAATATAAATATACGGGCTATACTTACTTCATTCTTTGAATTTTAAAAGAAACTAAGTTAAAACACCTTCATGCATTCCCAAAGATCTCATGGGCCCAGACACTGCCTACTACGCCTAACAGGCACATCAGCCCTGCTTGTTATAAAGCCTTTTCAGGGACACTTGCTTTGCACATCCAAAGTATGTGCTCCTTAACTTTCTTTTTTTTATATATATTTTTTAAACTTTATTTTATGTACATTGATGTGAAGGTGTCAGATCTATTGGAATGGGCATTACAGACAGTTGTGAGCCGCATGTGGGTGCTGGGAATTGAACCCGAGTCCTTTGGAGGAGCAGACAGTGCTCTTAACCACTGAGCCATCTTTCCAGCCCTGTTCCTTAACTTTCTTAATGCTGTCTTTCAAATCTTTCATGCCATAAACATGTGACAATTACTTCTCTGAATGTTTTTAACTTCATATTTTTAAAGTTAAAGGTAACAGTTCTTTTTTAAATTATACTAATTAATCTACTAATCTATTTCTTTATTATTTATTACTTATGTGTGGGTGCATGTGAGGGTCAAACTATACATGTGGAAATCAGAGGACAACCATATGGATCCTGGGAGCCAAATTCCAGCCATAAGGCTAGTGCAAGTAAACACTGTCTTCTATAAGTCACCTTGGCCAAAACACATTATCACAGCTTTAGAAGCCCTAACTGAGCCATCTCAGCAGCCCAACAACTCTTTTTTTTAAAGTTATAAATAATTATTAATGTGTGCACGTGCGTTTATGTGCAAGGGTGGTCTGGGTGTGGCCATCATAAAACAACTGTATGGGGCTGGAGAGATGACTCAGTGGTTAAGAGCACTGTCTGCTCTTCCAAAGGTCATGAGTTCAATTCCCAGCAACCACATGGTAGCTCACAACCATCTATAATGTGAACTGATTCTCTCTTCTGGCAGGTGTAAATGTAGATAGAACACTTATATACGTAAAATAAATAAATAAATCTTTAAAAAAATAATTAAAAAAAATAAAAAAATAAAACAACTGTATGGAATCAGTTCTCTCCTTCTACCTCTCTGTGAGTTCCGGGTGTTGAACCTGGGTCACCAGGCTTGAGCAGCAGGGATCTTTACCTACAGAGCCATCTCAACAGAGCAGAGGTAAAGATTCTTATATGGGATCTTGGAAATTCTGATACCTCTAGATCCCCATGTCATAGTAGAGAAAATGACAAGCATATTATGGAGCTAAATGGAGACATAAAAGCTTTATTGTGTTTTAAAGCACGAACCATGTTTCAAAGGTTGAATATCAACATATCCTTGATTTAAAAATATTAATGTTAAAATGAAAATAAAAGGGGCTGGAGAGATGGCTCAGTAGTTAGCAACACTTGTTATTCTTGGATAGAACCTAAGTTTTGGTCCCAGGACTCATAGGGGGCTCAAAACCATCCATAACTCAAATTTCAGAGGGTCCAATGCCCTCTTCTGGCCTCCATGGGCACTGTCTATATATGTATTTACACATATGTGATGTATTTTGCAGGCAAAACAATCATACACATAAAGTAAAATAAATACATCTTTAAAAAGAAATAAAAAATTAACTACATAGACTACCATATTTAGAACTATGTTAGTTAAGAGGATGATAACGGCAAATGAGGAGACATGGCCCTTCCTGATTATGATAGAAGGAATGAGATATTCCCCATAAAGTCTCAGGCATTTGAATACTGACTTGATCCCCAGTTGGTGGCTGTGAGGGGAAGATTAGGAGATGTGGCCTTGCTGGAGAGAGTGTGTCACTAGGGGCTGGCTTTGAGGTTTCAAAAGACTGGTGCTGCCTTGAGTTAGCTCTCTGCTTCCTGTTTGTGATTTGAAATGTAAGGTCTCGGCTGCTGCTCCAGCTGCCTGCCTCCTGCCTCCTGCAATATGTCACCATGGACTACTATCCCTGTAGAACCCCAAATAAACCCTGTCTTCTGTAAGTCATCTTGGCCATGATGCTTTCTCACAGCTTTCGAAGCCCTAGCTATACGCTAATCATCACTGACTGGCCTTCTTAGAAGCATCGTCACTGTTAACTTGGTGCCATCTTCCTAACAACTAAATGAACCCTCTCCTCCTACATTAGTGTGCTTAACACAGCTTCTTAGAGGGGCAAGGAGTGCTCGCTCTTCGCCCCTCTAAGAAGACCTTTATATAAGAGTGAACGCCAAGCTGTCTTAATATGACTGAAGAGAAAAAGAAGAAAGATCCTGTAGCAGAAAGCCACCTGTGGTGCTCTTGTTTTAAACTCTACTCTATTTGGGGTGTTTAGGCCTCTACATCCCTTTCACACACCCCCAATCTTAAGTAGTAGAGAGAAAAGGTTAGTGGGGAGAGGGGGCCCAGACCCCTTTACTTCTCCTGGCTAGTTAGGGTCAAGGGGTTCTTTTAGGGCTCTATACTAACCTACATCAACTGCAGACGCAGCTAGTAGGCTTCTCCACACCGCTACACCCTGAAGCGGCTCTCTCTGTCTGTCGGCTCCAAACCACCACACCATCTCTGGTCTCTGGTCTCTCCAAACTGCTACACCCCACACACCAACACCGAACTCCACTAAACACCTCCCAGTCTGTTGCTCGGTCTCATGTTTATACTCTCAGAGTGTTAGACCACGCCCCTCTCTGTGCCTCCTGTGGAAGGCCATTATTAGCTAGCAAAGGTCACACCTCATGGGTCACAATTAACACGTATGGACTAACTATAGCCCAACTAAAATCCCACACTTGGGATTAAAACAAAAGCATTTTTACATAACATACAAAGAACCCAAATCTTCCATTATAAGATCCCTCCTTCCCAAGTGGTTTGGGGTTCACGGTTGCAGAGGGTGACCTGGCATGACAGCAGGCAGGCGGCTGAGAACTTACATCCTGATCTGTATGTAGGAGAGCTAACTGAGAATAGCATGGGCTTTTGAAACCTCCAAGTTCACCCCCAATAACACTCATCCTCCAACAAGACCACACCTGCTAATCCTTCCCAAACAGTTCCACCACCATATCCAAACACAGAGTCTATGAGGACAGTTATCATTCAAACCACCATACTTTATCACAAATTGTACCTCTGAGGTTAAAGTGAGAGGTGCCATCAATCACTTGGTTTTAAAACCCAAATGCTATTTTACAATTGTATTATATTATGTCCGGTATAGAAGAAGGGAAACATATGCCATTCACTCTAACTTACAAGTCGGCAAACTTCTCTTAAATAAGTTAGTGTTTCAGGCTTTGTACTTTGTAGACCCTCTGTTCTATTTCTTCTTGTTCTTCCAGCTTCCACCTAATAAGAGGTAGCGGGAAGCTCTTGCAGAGCACTCCCATTCAGTTCCCAGCACCACTATGACCTGCAACTCCAGTTGCAGGGGATCTGATGCCCAATTCTGGCCCCCAGGACAACCCACAGGCATGCATACAGACATATATTTACTGGCAAATGAATAACAAAATAGGTCTTAAAGCACAATTATGTAAAACGTTTCTTTTCTCAGTGGCCACACAGAAACAGGGGCCAATTTATCCTGAGTAAGCCATGGCCTGTGAAACTTTAAACGAGACAGTAAATCTGAAGTAGTAACAGAGAATTTGTAAAATTGATTCATAAAATAATGAAAACACAAGGAGCAAAATTTAAATATTCATGCTTCATTCAATACGCCATTTTGTATCTATGAAAATTCTCTGCTTAGGGCTGGAGAGATGGTTCAGTGGCTCAGAGCACTTAGTGCTCTTGCCAAGGACCTGAGTTCTGCTCCCTAAACCCATGTCAGGCAGCTCACAACCACCAGTAACCACAATTCCAGGGCACAGAATGCCTCTGGCTCTGGTGAGCGCTTATACTCACACACAAATCCCTGCATGTCTGTGCGTGTACACACACACACACACACACACACACACACAGAATCTAAAGTAATAAAATTATATATTTAAAAAAAAGGGAAAAATATCTGCTTTACCTGAAATTCATCAAAACATAGGAGACAAGCTTCCTGGCTGATTTCTTCAGCGATGGGTGCTATCGGGTCATACGACTTTGCCATGAATCCTGCCTTCCTTTTTGGCAAACTCAGTTTAAGGCGATGTATCCCTTAAATGTATAAAATAAAACAGACACGATATTATATAATAGAAAAATTGAAGGAATTAGAACATACTTTTAATCTCTAAAGGTAAGTCAATTTGTACATAAAATTAAGTTTAAATTTACACGCAACAGAGTTCAATCATTTTGCATTTTGCATTTTCTCTACTTCAAAACAAGTTACCTAAATATCACAGTTTTACAACTGTAAGGAAAATTCAAGGCTGTTCTATTTCATTGTTGAATCACTTTGTGGACAGCAATGACAGGTGGCTAGATGCATCAGCAAGCTGAGTGGTCCTGAGGGCGTAAGTGATGACAGTAGAGGTGGGAAAGTGGCTGGAAACTATGTATCTTGTCCAGCCTATCTAATCAGAATGTTCTCTTGTCTCCAACCCAAAACACTCAAACCATTCTTGATCATCTTCAGGACTGGCTGCAAAGTCCTCCTCTGTGGCCTAGCAGGACTACTCCTCCCTTGGGAGGTGGGGAGGTCAAAGAGCCTGCCATTGAGTTCCTGTCAGAAGTAGTCCCTGTTCCCCTTACGATGGAAAACCAATTGGTTATTGAGCTACCACAAGCTTCATCTGAGCAAACAAACCATTCTTGATAATTCACCATATTTACTATAAACACCAAAAGTATTTGGGGGAGGGAGCAATGTTCCTGTTCTAGGAAGATATAGCTGATAGGCAAACCTAAAATGAAATAATCTATAAACATCAAGAGATAGGCAAGATGGTGCAAATGGGAATCCCACCAGTGGGAGGCGATGCATACGATCAGAGATTATATCCAGCTGTTTGAAAAATAAATAAATAAATAAATAAATAAACAAACAAACAAGAAGCCTGGTGTGGCACACGCCTTTTATCCTAGTACTCTATGAGACAGAAGCAGGCAGATCTCTGAGTTCAAGGACAGCCTAGTGTACAGATCAGGTTTCAGAACAGCCAGGGCAACAAAAGAAAACCTCATCTGAAACAAAGCAATAGAATGGAATGGAATGGCATGGAATGGCATGGCATGGCATGGCATGGCATGGCATGGCATGGCATGGCATGGCAAAGAAATTTTTTTTAAAAACCTTAGAAGGACAGACAGACAGAAAGACCTCTTAGCAGAGCTATAAGATCTACATGCAGATACAAACTGGTGCCTCCAAGACAAGTGACAAGGTTAGGAATCTAATCAAAAGAATCGTCCTGAAACAGTTGTGTCTTCACCATTTTCACCAAGCCTAACCTCTGTGCTCCAGTTGCGGAGCACTGAATCAGTCTTAAGAACTAACCCCAGATGCATCCCTTCTTCCATATGCCACAAAACAAAAGATACCAAAGAAAATCTCATATCAAGCCAAGGCCTGATTTTTTTTTTAAGTGTATATGCTCACTCACTGAAAAGGAAAATTATTCTGTAGTTACCACAATGCCCGCCACTTGGAGCCACCAACTTACTTCTGTGCACATCGAGCATGAAGCCGTGAAAGTGGACGCGTTTCTTCCTCTCCGTTTCCACATATTTATAAAACATGTCCATCAGCATTGTTTTCCCTGTACCTTAGAAATAAAAATTAAAAAAAAATGTTAAGTATACTATTAAACAGCATATGCTGATTACACTAATGATTGTTCGTTAGCTTTGAGATAATGAGAGCGCTCTTCCACAGGGAAGCTAGAGGCTGTTCCTGAGCTCAATTGGAGGCATTTGCTTTTCTGGCTGAGACGGCTTTAAAAGACTGGTGTCCCTTTTTGTCATAACTCTGTCTGTAGTCAACAGTAACAGGTATGCTCATAACCTGGCATGACTTATAGATTGCTCTTCCGTCTTACATGGCTGAACATGACACTGTGGTAAGCTTAGTAAGTCATGCTGCAAGAGCACGTAGGAAGACTGCAATGCAATAAAAATGTTTTAAACAATCACAAGATAGAATAAATAAAATAAAAATGCTAAAGATACAAAAAAAAAACTAATTATGAGAATAAACAGGAATATACAAAACAGTCTTCAGGGACTAAGAGCAGGACAAGCAGGGCAAGCAGGCCAGTGCAGCAGGGGAGAGCACAGCCAGCCTGACAGCCAGAACAGGTCCCTTACACTGGACAGTAAGAGCAAACTCCCATATCATGTTCTTTGACCTCTACACACACATCATGGCACATGCACAAACAAAAACAAGCAAGTTAACTAATAACGCAATAAATTAATTTTTAAATTAAAAACAACAACTAAAGGAACAAGAAGGGTTTAGTAACACAGGCCTGCACTCCTAGCCCTTCAGAGGTTGAGGTAGGAGGATCGGGAGTTCAAAACCAGCTTAGGCTATATAAAGAGTCCGAGGCCAGCCTGGGCTATATGAAACCGCATCTTAAACAAAAGCAACAAGGGAGCTGGAGAATACCTAAGAAAGACTCAGACTACAAAAGTAAGATGGTAGTCTTCAATCCCATCAAACAACTAGACCATATAATCCAATAAAAAGGCTGGGATAATTATAGAGGAATTCTAATTCAGAAACATGGCTGCTCTGGCAAGGGATCACATCTGAAGACATAGGTCTCTGTGATCTGGCTGGAATGCAGACAGGTAAAAAACCTTTAATCCCTCTGGCTGGAAGACAGACACACCCTTAGCTCACTACACACCTTTAATCCCAAACAATGAAGGTAATGTCAGTTTGAAGAAGGACCAATCCATGTTTTGAAAGTAATGTCTAATTTTGAGGCAGACAAATTGACAGAAAGATTTGACAGAGATAGGAACCGGGGGGAAAAAAAAAAGAAAATTTAGGAGAGCAGTGCAAAGAGAGAAATGGAGGGGTAATTTAACTGGGACATTTTTACAGGTTGAAGGGAGAACAAGTGAGGCACAGGTGAAGACAGAACCAACCAGAGAATGCTGGGAAGGAGCCAGAAGATTAAAACAGACTGCTAGAGTTAGTTCAAAGTCAAGCAGAACAATTCAGTCAAAAGCTGAGAGAAGCCAGACTGAATCAGTCATCTTGGAGAGGAGTTTGCACAAGAATGGCTGAGTTGAACCAGTCAGCCAGAGTTCAAAAAGATCTATAAGAGTGAGCTTGCTCAGTGGTAAATCTGAAAAGCTAAAAATATTCTAGGCCTAGATTAGATTATACAGATTATTCCCATACCCTCATAACTTTCTGTCTTTCTATCTTGTTTCAAACAGAATGAAAAGCCAAAGACAATATATGAACATTTGATGAGCACTGCCAAAGCAACACTTAGAGGTGATTTTATGACTGCAAGCACTTACATTAGAAAGCAACACTTTAAAATCAACAGGAACTTACTCTATTTTACAAAGTCAGAACAGGCAGCAAGTAAAAAGAGTAAATGTAGGAAGGGAAATAATAAAAATAAGAAATTGATAAAGCAAAAGCTCAATCACTGAAAGCATTTAAAAACAACAACAGCAACATAACGAGAGAAAGCACAAAGTGCTGGCTGTCAGCAGCAGCACAGTCTGTCACCCAGGTGAGTTAGGACATTTTTCCGCTAGATATTCAAATCTTTGATTTCAATGCCGTCTCCAGCCTGGGCTCCACGTGGGAACGTGAGGGCCCTTTGGGAGGCCCTACAGGCACTCAACTAGGAGGCATTGTGGCACACACATACAATTCCAGAATTCTTAGGCCAGTCTCAGCTACACACTGAGTTTGAGGCCAACTCAGATTAAATAAGACCCCATCTCAAAAACCAAAATAATCGGGGGCTAGAGAGATGGCTCAGAGGTTAAGAGCACTGACTATTCTTCCAGAGGTCCTCAGTTCAATTCTCAGCAACCACATGATGGCTCACAACCATCTATAATGGGATCTGATACCCTCTTCGGTCGTGCTTTTGTACATGCAGGGAACTCATACATTTAAAATAAATAAAATAAAATAAAATAAAATAAAATAAAATAAAATAAAATAAAATAAAATAAAATATTTCCCCTTTTCTACTGGGAAAATCCTAAAAAAGAAAAAATAAATACCAAAATAATTTTTAAGAGTTCTCTTCCATAGCTGTGTGGTAGTAGCACATCCCTTTGATCCCAGCACTTAGAAGGCAAAGGCAGGTGGATTTCTACTAGTTTAAGACCAGCCTGGTCTACAGAGTGAGTTCTAGGACAGCCAAGAAACCCTGTCTCAAGAAACCAAAAATAGACAGACGGATAGATTAAATAAATAAATAAATAGTTCTCTTCAACAGCTTTCTGTCTAGGTAGGCTGTTACTCTCTTAGGGGTGGGGTAAATGCAGGAGTTGTCACAGAGGCCCTCCATGTCCCTCTTTGTCAACTGTGAGTCTTCAGTCATCAACACCACGGCAGAAGTAGTTTCCTTGTCCTTTAGAGTCAGTGGTGAAGCACGGATCATGGACTTACTCATGGTTTCTGCAGTGGGGGTGGGAGGTGGGAGGACTCTTTTTTTTTTTTTTAAGAGGCTGGCTGGTCACCAGGAGTTTGACCATGCTCCAGTGAGTATAGGGGCAACACAAATTGGACTTGGGTCGCTCTCTCAATCGTTCTTCTTTTCTTCTTTTGGGGGGTGAGTCACAAGGGTGGAGGGATGGACCTGGGAGGACTGGGAAGGAAAGTGAGGGTGCTCAGGGTTCACAGCGTGAAACCCCCAAATAACCAATAAAAACATTATGAAAAGAAAAGTATTTGTTAAAATATAGACATCCAGTCAGGCATGGTGCTGCACACCTGTAAAAGCAGAACTCTGGGAGGCAGAGGCAGGTGGATCTTTGTAAGTTTGAGGCCAGCCTGGTCTACAAAGCAAGTCCAGGACAGCCAAGGCTACACAAAGAAACCCTGTCTTAAAACACAAAATAAAACAAATCCAGAAATTTAAAAAAAAAAAAAAAAAAAAAAAAAGCAAAATAAAGACTGAATTCCTGTCTTCTGCTGGCACAATTTTACCGTTGTGGCAGCAGTATAGTAGGCCCGCAAATCAACCTCAACACAGCTGTTCAGTTTCTAACCCAGGACAAGTGGCTGGGGTGCCTATTGAACACATCAAAGCTGACCTGGCCTCCCTCAGTTCCTGCCTGTTACAGGGTGTAGCTAGCATACCCCGCCCTGTGCCCGGAACTCTCCAGCCCAGGGGCTGGTTACCCTTCCCCCAGAGGCTCTTCCCTATAGAATCCAGACATTTTGGTTAGCCTTTCCCCTTTTGTACCTTTGACCTTCTGGATGCTCTACTTGACCTCCCCTCACACTCCTCCCCACACAGTTCAGGGTCAGGACCAGTCTGGACTCTCCCGGACGTGTCTGCCTCCAGCCATCTACAATATCCACATATCTACAATAAACTCTCTCCTCCAGAATATCGAGGCTGTCACGTCCTTTTCTTCCTTTTTATTTCTTTCATTCAATAACCATCATTTAGCAACTCCACTTTGGGGACTATATAAAATAACCTAAAGTGGGAATGCAAGCAAAGATCTATGCATTAGTGTTCATAGCAGCACTGTTTACTATATTGAAGACAGAATGACCCCAAACACACACTGATAAATAAATGACAACCTGCTGCGTGCACGTGATAGGATATTATTCAGACTTGAAGAGGAAGAAAATTCTTGTTATTAGATATTTTTTTTGCCCCTGCAAAAAATATTTTTAGTTTATTCATGATACATTCTTTAAATTACCTCACTTCAAACTGACAGCTTATAAAGTTTATTTTAAACTGTACTGGTGGTTTGAAAATGGGAAGATCATGAAAACAAAGGGGGGAAAAGCTGATGTGTGAGACAATATAGATGAATCTTGGAAGATATTTTGCTAGGTAAAGTAAGCCAGACATGAAAGGCCGGACAGATATTTGACAATTCCCTTTCTGTGAGGCCCCTGGAGTCGTCAGACTTACAGCACAAAGAACGGTGGTCTTCTGGGGCTTGAAGGCGGGAGAAAATTGGGGGGAGGCTGGAACTAGGGATAAACTTTGAGTGAGCAGTGGCAGGTCTGTCTACTCACCACATCCCCCAAAGCAGCACACTGCCTGGCAGTGGCTAGATGCTCAACAAACACCTGCCAAGTGGTGACGCAAGCAAGGCCAGAGAACCTCGGGGAAACTGGATGGAGCTCGACATCCAATTCTACCAAGCTCACAATGCTGCTTTATTCTCTAGGATCACAAATTAGGGGTGGTGTTTTCTCGGGAGAGGAGGATTGCCAGGGGATTAACTTTAAAAATCTAAGGCTTTGCGTTCTTACAGTCAAGCCCTGAATTAGGAAGTCACAAATAACTCCTGGAGAAACCCCCTAGCTAGCGGTTGTCTCTCAGCCGGCCCTTGCAGATCAAGCTGGAAGTGACGCCCTCCCCACCCTTCCAACTACCCCCATGTGCTCTAACCTCCAGCTCCTAGCATTCAGAGGGTAGACGCGGGCAGGATACTCCCGGAAGGACGGGAAATACTTCCGTTCTCTTCTAATAGTCCAGACAAATCATTAACCCTGCTGGCACCACTGCAGAGAGAACTAGAGTTCCTCCCCGCCCCCAACCAAAAAAAAAAAAAAAAAAAGCCGGAAAAAAAGGAAGGGTGGGTGGGAGGAAGGGTAGAGCTGCACCAGCGTTAAAGATTCTACAAGGCCACATGACTAAGATTAAGGAGAGTTACAATGTTACAAAGCAGAGCCAAATTATCTCAGCTATTTTTAGTCCTTTTGAAAGCCACCCATTGCGCACACCTGTGACTGACCTAGCAACCCTGTGACTATCAAAACTTTAAAACTTATTAGCTGACCACTGATCCCAAACCTAGGAATGTTACTGTATTATCTCAAACCTGCATCGGTTCTCTTGCTTGGCTGCAACCCAAATAGCTCTGGCCACACCAATCTGTTCCTTAACAACTTCCTTTGTTCCGGGACTACTAGAATCTCAGATAAGCACTTCCACAGTGGAGTTCCATGTTTGGGAAAACCTGAATCTGTGATTCCAGGCCCTGACTTCCTCATTTGGCTCCAGAATAAAAGGCTCCTTCCTCTCTTTGGGATGAGAGCTGGGTTTTGGCCTTGACAGCAGTCTTCTGGGCAAAGGCTTGTAACATTGTACCAGCTACATGCCAAGGGTGGAGCCATAAACCATTACGTGACACTTTCAGCTTCTGGATGTAAGGAGCTAAATACTATTTCTGAAAATAGTTTTCTTGAAGGTTGAGCTACAATGTTAATCCATCAATTTAAATACCATCCCTGTGGAGGGTTCTTGGATGCAGGGTCCACCCAAGCCCCTCATTTCTACCCATTTATGAATAAAGAGTATGGCGGGCACCACAGAGCACAAGGCTGTGAAGAAATGAGGGGTAGCAGGGGCCAGCTAGGAAGCAGGTACCCTCCTTTCCAGGAAGCCGACTTGGATTTGATACCTGTTTCTTAAGTCCAAAATGGGAGGGTGAAGAATAAGAGCTCATTCTGAGGCTATTTTTCTAGTCAGAGAGTCCCCAAAATGAGAACAAAACACTATTTATTACCCCTTTTCTGAGTATTCCAAACTGATTCTAGCCAACAAAAGTTATCTCACTTCCTTGTTCAAAATTTCTCTTCCCCTCTGTATTATAAAGGTATTTTACCCAACGCTTATGTGTCCCAGCCTACACTGAACATCCCAGATGATATTAATATGCTCGCTCTCTCTCTCTCCCTCCCTCTCTCCATCCCTCCCCTTCTTCACTCCCTCTTTTGTTTGAGACAAGGCCTACCAGCACAGCCCAAGCTTACACTCCTCCTGCTCCAGCCTCCTGAGAGCTGGGATTACAGGTATGCCCCTCATTCATGGCTGGTTTTGGGGTTTTTTTTTCAAGAATTCAGATGCATTGTTCACACTATATCTCCATTCAAGTAAGACTATGGGAGCTGCCCCCTCATGGGTCTCCTTTACTAACCACCTCCACTTACGGTGAAGTGGTTAAGGTGACAAGAACAAGGAACAGAGTTTTGCAATGACTAAACATGAAAGTGAACATACAGGAAGTATGATATTTGCCCAAAGAACAAGAGCTCTCAGAACACTGACAGGCTCCGGCTCCAAGTAAAAAGGAACACCACCCATCTCAACACTCACAAACCAGCCTAGGAGCTAAGAAAAGGCAAGTCTGCCCAATGTACAGAACTAGGAGAGGAAGGAACTATGACCACAGATGCCCTAACAGTATCTACTAACTAATTTAAAGGGAACTGCAGGGCAGGTGGTACTGAGGCAGGGGGAACCCTTGAGTGCAAAAAATTGAGACCAGCTCAGGGAGCAAGTAAGACCTGTTTCTGGGGTTGGGGGATGGATAATAATGATAACCAGGTCATTACTCTAAGGACTTAGATTATGAATAGGAATATGTGTGGAAATTAAAAAGTAAAAAAAGAAGAAGAAGAAGAAGAAGAAGAAGAAGAAGAAGAAGAAGAAGAAGAAGAAGAATGAGCTAGAGGAAGAAGAGGAAGAAGCTCAGGCAACACTGAACTGAGATCCTGGCTGACTAGTAACCTACAACTTCCTTGCGGCAGGTTGTCTCAGTTCACTTCATGCATAATGAAGCATCTCATCTGCACTCTCACATGGCACCTGATTGTGGCCTTCAATCACAGCCACAGCCTATGAGAAACAGTGGTGAAGCTGAGATCACTGTCTCTTCCTCCCACCTCCCACTCCTCACCCTGTTGTCCTGCAGGTTTGGCCTGAGAGGGGCGGACATGGAAGTTTTTATCCCTGAGGGAAAGCAGCAGGACCTCCTGACTGGCCCACCCAGCACTTACTTAACACTTACCGACATCTCCATAAACATACAGGCCCTTTGGAGGTTTGTTCCTTGAAAAAAGCTGCAAATTAAGAACAAATTACAAATTTTCTGTCATGAAAATAATTACATATAATCATATACATAATGTTCCCAACTGTGCTATATATAGGACATCAAGGGGGCAATTATATACAATAAGTAGAGAAAAAAAAACTTGGTATGAAATTCTGCAAAGCCAAAATATTACACAGCCTTTAAAAGGAAGGTATTTTTGATGGACCACAACAGGGATAAATCTTGAGAACATTGTATTAGTAAAATAAGCTAGTCACACAAAGGTAAAATACTTATGACCCTTATATGAAGTGTTCAGAGTAACCAAAATCATATAGACAAAGAGTAGAAAATATGGCTGCCAGGGGTGGAGGAGAGGGAAGGAGTTCCTGTTCAGGGGTGCAGAATCCCATTTGTGCCACATGCAGAGATGGGTGAGAGTAATCCACAGAATTGTGTCTGCATTTATGACCACCGAGCTGTGTAATTAGAAGTGGTTAAAATAGCTAACACTGTGGCAGACACCTGAATCCCAGCACTCAGGAGGCTGAGGCAGGACACGGGGTAGACTACATAACCAGACCTGTGATTTAAAAGGCAAAATCTGAAAGCTCACACTCAGAATCCAACCCATAATGCTGTTGTTTCTGTCTTATAAGCCATGGGCTCATTCTAACTCAACTAAACCCATCTCCCGATGTGGGCCAGGTGAGGCCTGGGGCCAGGCAAGTGGGTCTTCTCCACCTTCATCCCTGCATCTGCACAGCTTCCCCGGTTCCCCTACAAGGTGCTCTTCTTACGACTCAGCTGAAAACAGATTTCCACTCCTGCCAGCACCATAGTTTCTCTCTCTTTCTTTTTTGTGTGAAACACTGTGTTACTCTATTTTCAACTTTCAAAAAAAAAAAAGCATTACACCCTTAAACAATTTTAGAACAATTTCAAGTCTGAAACCTAACATAAAAGCTAATAATGTCTACATATATTCTGCATGTCAGAGTTTTGCTTTGGTTTGTTTCTTTTTGAAACTGGGTTTCTCTATGAATCCCTGGTTGTCCTGGAACTCACTGTGCAGACCAGGCTGGTCTCGAACTCACAGAGATCCGCCAGCATCTGCCTCCTGAGTGCTGGGCATGTGTCATCACCACCCAGCTAGAGATCTTTTGGAAGCAATTCTGTGTTAGATAACTGGGGGAGTTGTGGTAAATCATTCTGTAAGAATAATTTTGTCAGCGTTGCTGCTGTTGTTTTGGGTTTTTTTGAAGACAGTAGAGCCCTATATCTGCAGAGCCCTGGCTGGCCTGGAACTCGCTCCGTTGACCAGGCTGACCTCAAACTCAAAGATGCCCGGTTCTGGGACTAAAGGTTTGAGCCACCCGTCTGGAATAGTTGTCCCCCTCTGGTATTGCTCACATGGTACAACCACACTCACTAAGGAAACACAATTCAAGTTAGAAAAAGACAGCAATGGTCGGAGGAGGGCGGTGTTAGGGCGGGGCGTTTCTGAGCAGTGTGGTCGGAGGAGGGGTGAGCAGCAGGGACAGACAACAGGGGCGGATGGAGGGCTGTGTTAGGGGGCAGCATTTCTAAGAAGTGTAGCCCAGAGGGGCGAGCAGCAGGGACAGAACGCTTCCTAGCAAGTACTTACACTTCCACACTCGGTACTTAAACAGCCAAGAAGAAGCACTTCTGGGCCTGTCTCCTTTTTGTCCTTCCTATTCAGTAATCCAATATATTTTAGAAAGAGCCCCTAATCAGATTTTTGTATCTACAGGTACAGTTTATGTTACATTGCTTTACATATTTTTAAAATATACTTTATTAAATCTTTGAAAATTCAATACAATATATTTTGATCATATTCGCTTTCAATTTTTCTCCTTAAATTAAATTGGATTTGGGCTTGGTTTGGTGAACTTTTAGGGAGAAGTGATGTTTTGGTTTTTGAGACAGGGTCTCAGTATGTGGCTCTGGCTGGCCAGGAACTCTCGGTATAGACCAGGCTGGCTTTAAAAATCACAAAAATCTGCCTGCCTCTGCCTGTGTGTTCTGGGGCAGAGGGCTTGCACCAGCAGGCCAGGTCCTGCACTGGA
This sequence comes from Psammomys obesus, assembly GCF_907164565.1. NCBI lineage: Eukaryota > Metazoa > Chordata > Mammalia > Rodentia > Muridae > Psammomys > Psammomys obesus. The sequence goes on along the minus strand of NW_026592890.1, from coordinate 23,394,481 downwards.
CCTGATATTTTTTTTTTAATGGTAAAGAGATACTTCTAGGTATCCATAGCAATCCCAGCACTTGGAGGCTCAAGCAAGAGGATCGTGAGTTCAAGGCTAGCCTAGGCTACACAGTAAAACCTTGTCTCAAAAAAAAAAAAAATTTTTTTTTTTTTTAATCCTCAGCACCACCAAAAAAGTTGATAAAATAGGTAACTTTTGACTACTTAATTTAAATCCTGGATACCAGGGCAGAGATGGTGACACAAGGCTTTTATCCCAGAACTTGGAAGGCAGGGGGATGTGGATCTCTGTGAGTTCAAGGCCAGTCTGATCTACCAAGTGAATTATGGCACAGCCAGGGCTATTATACAGAGAAACCTTGTCTTTAAAAAACAAAATTAATTAATTAACATAAAATAAAAATAAAAGCTGGATACCTTCTACCAATACAGGTTCAGAACAGTCTATCTAAGTGACATTTACCCTTTATTACAGTTATCTATTTATATGTGTGCACTGGAGGGGTGTGTTCATTTCACAGGGTATATGTTGAGGTCAGAGGACAACTGCTCAGAGTCAGTTCTCCCATCCACACGTGACTCTTGGAGAGCAAACTCAGGTCATCAAGCTTGGCAGCAAGCAAGCTGCCACTGAGCTCTCATGGGCCCGTAGATGGTGTCACCCTCAACAGTCCTCCCTTATTCTCAGGACACAAGGTCCTTCAGGGCCACTATACTTTGACTATTCCAACCCCCATCCATACCATACTTTCCTCTACACACACTTGTCATATTACACCTATGATAAGATATTAACAACAACAGCTAATAATGAAAAGGATTATATAAAAACATACTGCCTCTGGGCAGTGGTAGCATGCCTTTAATCCCAGCACTTGGGAGGAAGAGGCAGGCAGTTCTTTGTAAGTTGGAGGCCAGCCTGGTCTACAGAGCAAGTTCTAGGACAGTCAAGGCTACACAGAGAAACCTTGTCCCCAAAACCAAAAACCAAGAAGAAAGAAAGAAAAAGAAAGAAAGGAAGGAAGGAAGGAAGGAAGGAAGGAAGGAAGGAAGAAAGAAAGAAAGAAAGAAAGAAAGAAAGAAAGAAAGAAAGAAAGAAAGAAAGATTGCATGGGGATGGGAATCGATGAAGAGATGCTCAGAGGTTAAGAGCATCTTGCAGAAGACTGGGTTTGGTCTCCAGTACCCACCAGGCATCACAACCACCTATTTATTCTATTTCTAGGGGATCCAACACCCTCTTCTGGCCTCCTCACATATCAGGTACTATGTGATATAAACAGGTACATACATGCAGACAAAATACTCACGCACAGAAAATTAAAATAATTAACTCCAAAAAAAATCTAGACAATACAGTTAATAAGCTCTAGCAATTTAGATTTATATCTATCCTGGGGATATGGCTCAGCAACAGAGCAACAGGCTAGCACCTAGCCTGGGGTTCAATTCCTGGCACCACGAAGGAACCTATACCAGCATAGCAGTGCTTTTCAGACCTCATTAGTCAACTCTCTCTTCAATGGCTCTTTGTAGCCTTCTCAGCCGTCTTGAAACTAACCTACACTTCCCCCTTCACTTCAGATAATGGCTTCCCCCTTGCTCTTAGAGAGAAAGCAGAAGGTGTTATCTGGCACTGGAAACTCCCTGCCACACAAACACACACACACACACACACACACCCCCCCCCCCCTCCCCTCTGCACCCCTTCCTCCCTCCCCTGTAGCTTCCCATGTGACACTACAGTCCTGCCCCCTGCAATAATCCTTTCCTCTCCCCTGTGACAAAAGATGGCCCTGCCTATTAAAACTTCCCTGGCTGTGCCATGGCACATCAACTTGTACTTCTCATGTAAGCCTTCTGCTCATTGACACCTTTATACAAACCTTCCTGCTCATTTGTTTTCATGCCATCAAAGTGCAATAAGACAAAACAAAAACAGAAGCCATAAGGGAAAAAAAAAAAAAAAAAAGACAAATCCTGTAAAATGTTTTTAAAATTATTGGCCTTAATTCCTGGGCAAAGGGAGTCTTCTTGAGAAAGTCCCTCCCGACGCTGTACCTTTGGAGCCCTGCCTGTTTTCTTCTAGCAATTTTAATGTTTCATGTTTGACGTTGAGGGTTTGTTTTTTTTTTTTTTAATCCACCTGAGGTTAATTAATACAGCTTCTAATTACATTTCTTTTGCCATATGAACATCAAGTTTTCCCAATGCCATTTTTAAAATGCTTTCTTTTGTATGCTCTTGGCCTCTTTTTCAGGTATTAGATGGCTGTGTTTGGTGCTTCTATTTTTGTCCATTAGTCCACATGTCTGCTTTTGTGCCAGTACCACATTGTTTTATGACTGCAACTTTCTAACATATCCTGACATCTGGAATGGACGTCCCTTCCGCACTGTGCCTTCTGCTCAGGGTTGCTTTGGCTGCCCAGGGTCTTTCCTGGTTCCATATGAATTTTAGGATGTAGAGAATACTGTGGGTATGTCACTGGATCTGAAGTTGCTTTTGGGAGTGTGGTTGCTTTCACAATATTAATTCTACAAATCTGTGTGTTTTCTCAGTCTCTTTCTTCACAGATTTGAGACAGTCTCACTGTACTCTGGGCTTTCCTGGAATTCACTCCTGTGAAGCAGGCTGGCCTCCAGTTCACAGAGCTCCTCCTCCCTCTGTTCCTGGGTGCTAGGATTAGAGGGTGGCGTCTATCTCTAAAGCTTTTTTTTTTTTTTCTTCAATCAATCAAGCTATGAACAGTAAATCTCGTCTATAGTCCTAGCACTTGAGGAAAGTAGAAGGATCAGAAATTCCAGGTCATCCTTAGCTACAACGTGAGTTCAAGACTATCCTAAACTACTTGAAACCCTGTCTCAAAAAAAACCGAAAAAACTAACAACAAAAATCCAACCTGTATATTGATGTTGTAGATATTTGCTTTCAAACCACTCCTTTGTTTAAATGCTGTGAGCTCAAGCTGACGGCTCCACATACTTATATTTAATGATTCAGAGCTCATCCTTTCATTCTCTATGTCATTAAAATTTTAACATTCAAAATGATTCAAGGTGCCGGGCCCAGTACTCAGAAGGCAGAGGCAGGAGGATGTCAACTGCAAGGCTAGCTTGGGCTATACAGCAAGACATTGTCTCAAAAAACAAAACAAAACAAAACAAAAAGTTAGAAAACCTGTGCCCATAGTGACCCATGGTGGCTCTCACCAACATCCTAACTTGAAAGGCCTCTCTGGGTTACCTGCCCTGCTACTCCAGCGTAATTTCCATTAGGACAACTAGATAATAAGGGTGTTGCTGTTAAGATAAAAAGTATTGTCTTTAATTTGTTTAAAATGCAGGAATATTGCTTTTCCTGTTTCTCCCCATTTCCCCCACCACTGCACTATTATCTCCAAATGGCAGAACCAGAGACAATGATTCCAGCTGGAATGCTGAGCATAATTACATCTTTTAAAAACTGGCATTGCAGCATTCTCCACATGGACCACTTTTGATAAAAGTACATCCTTCAGGTTTCTACAGATCCTTAAAAACTGAAAAACAGATATATATATATATATATATATATATATATATATATATATATATATATATATATGTTAGCATGCATAAACTCTCTTTAAATAAAATGTTTTTAATGGCTTTAGCTGATTTTCAAAAAGAGCCCTCCTAACCTAAAGTACATCAATTTGCTCAGTTTACTAGTATAATTAAGCCTATTTAAGTATCTAAATAAAGGGGCTTTCAGATTCTACAACAACACATACAAGAAATGGCTTGTCGAACAGCAGCTAGAAGCCAGCCATGAAGCTGTAGACAGAACAGGGATGTGTCAACTGCCCAAGATGCCTTTAGTGTGTATGTCCCTTGCTCAAACCCAGTCCTGCTGGCTTAATGTCATTAAAAAACGCTGTTGTAGCAGAATGACAGCAAATGGCAAATTCAGAAATCCAAACCCACACAGCCTCCTCTTGGGTAGACATAGCCCCAAGTGTGTTGATCTGTCCACTGATTCCCCATCATGTGTATTTAAATTGATTTAATAAACTGTGGGATTTAAGCATCCGATGGAAGGGAGGGAGGAAAGAAGAGGAAAGGGAGGAAAGGTGAGAGGGAGAGACTTGTTGGAATGATGGTATTCACTTAGAGTTCTAGTAACTCAGGAAACTGAAGCAAAAGATTAGGGCCAAGAATAGAGACCAGCCTGTCAAGCACAGAGACCCTGCCTACACAGAGAAAACAAAACAAAACACAGCTCAATCTCTGATTGTACCAAAACATACAGATATAAACAATTTTTAACTTTTGAAGACAAGATCTTGCTAGGTAGCCCAAGTAGCTTCACATTTTGATCCTTCTTCCTCACTCCCCCTGGCACTGGGACCTTAGGTTCAGAAACAAGTATTTTTAAGTACCCCTATGTGCACTTGGGAGGCAGAGACAGGTGTGTCGTTTTAAGTTTAAGGCCAACCTGGTCTATATGGTGAGTTTCAGGGCAGCCAGGACTACACAGAGAAACCCTATCTCAAGAAAGAGGGGGAGAAGATATAAGGAGAGGGGAATGGAAGAGGAAAGTGGAGAGAAGAGAAAAGAAGAGGGGGGAGAGAAAAAAAGAGGGGAGGGGAGGGGAAAGGGGAGAGAAGGAGGGGAGGGGAAGAAAAGAGGGGGAGGGGGGAGAGGAGGGGAAAAGGGGAAGGGAGGGGAAGTCAAGTCATCAAGGCCTGAAAATAGCTCAGTAAATGAAGGTACCTGTCACCAAGCCTGACAAAGTTCAATCTCCAGGATCCACATGATAGAAGAAGAGAACTAACTCTCAAAAGTTGTCTCCTGAACTTCACATGTGCAGCCTGGCACACTTGTGTGCATATTCACACATGTACACACAAAAGAAAATATAATAAATAAACAAAGTAATTTTAAAAGAGAAACTCTTTGAAGGTAAATATCTAATTCTTAAAAGGCTTAATATTGTTAAAAGATAGTATCTTGGAGATCTCTTAAGGATACCAGCTGCATAGAAAGTCATCAGCAATAGGAAAGGCAAAGACAACTGGAAAGGAGCTCAGCGGGGACATCTTTCAGGGGGAGGTGGGAATAAATGACTGCATCCTGTTACCAGCTCTGCCTGCCACGCCCTGTCCTCCACTGACTCCTCCGAACACTCCTAGTGGAAACCATCTTTAAAATGTGGCGCTTAATATTCTGTTCGGTCAGATTAATGAATGAATATATGAATTGGTAAAAATATGAACAACAGAAAAACAGTGGCTGAAAAGTGGTTGGGGAGATGTCTCAGTGGGGAAAACACAGGGACCTAAGTCCAGGGCCCTAGAGCCCATGTAGGAAGCTGGGTGTGGAATGGAGGCAGGCACCTCTAGGGCTGGGGGGTAGCACCTCAGGGCTCACCTTCCAGCCAGTCTATCTGGTCAGTGAGTCCTAGATTCCAGGAGAGACCTTGGGTCAGAATATCAAGTGGCAGACTGGCGTGACGGCTAGGTGAACAAAAGCACTTGCTGCCAAATCTAATGATCTGAGTCTGGTCCTAGGACCCACATGGCAGAAGGAAAAACCAATTCCCACAAGTTGTTCTCTGACTCTACATATACCCCCCAAAATAAGCAGAATATGAAATATATATATATATATAGTATGAGTCATCTGAAAACATCATTGAACTTTACCTTCATACACACACACACAACACACACACACTTACATACCACATACATACCACATACACAGAGGGAGGGAGGAAAGGATGAGAATGAGCTAATCGTAGGTCCATGGGAGGTCAGAATCCATCACAGCTTCTAGCTTTACAAGTGCCCCATGTGGACAAGTAACGGTTCTCTCCAGCCCCAAGCAGAAAGTCCTGCCCATAGCTGTGGGTGCTTTATGTTCACAGGGCTGTCTGCACAGTCGCACAAGCCGTAGCGTCTCAGCCAAAACCATCTCACAGAACCACAGCGGCATATGTGGCCCACTGTTGGGCAAATCACTGTTAAGTGAAATGTTACTGTAGGTGGGCGGCCTGGCCTTGCTTCCTCACAAACAGGCTATGGAGTCGCCTCCCAAAGGATGAAAAAACCAACTGGGTTTCTGCACAGCCCTGATTAATGGAGAGCGAGAATCGAAGGCTGTTTAATTCTCTCCCTCCCTGACTCTAGAAATGCTTGATTTGGCTGTGTAAAAGTAATTCTAATTATAGTGATTTACATGAACTACTTATCATTTATGCCTAATTACCTCCCAGCACAATAACAATTATGCATACATTAAATGTGTTGGATTAACCTGGTTGTAAGTTTTATTTGGTAACAAAGTGTCCATAAGCTCTCATTCTTCGCAGTCCGCTGCTCCTAGGGCAAAGGCAATGCTTTGAACTTTCTCAGATGTTTACTATAGATGGCATGACCAGGTGAAACAGCCCGTTCTATTTTAGATAATGGTGCAGACTAAGCGAAAATTTTTGAGGACTACAATAGAAGAGGAGAACTGCACCAATATGGACCTTTAAACATCTGCATGGGGACAAACTCAAAGTCCTCAAAATCATGAATCTAAGCCCAGAGTCAAAATGCCACAAACCTCATCTGAGAACGGAGAAGCCCAACCATTTAAATTTGCCTTTTGTGATAACTGGTAGATTATGTGCCTTTTTCCCCTTTGTGTTTAAAAGAGGTAAGTCTGTAGCATCTTTAACACTCTTCGAAAAATAAGTTTTACGTGTGTTTTTCTCAGACTGTCAAATGTCTTGAGTCTTGGGCTGAAGAGAGAGCTCAGTCAGCAAAGAGTTTGTGAATTCAATTCCCCAGAACCCAAAAGGAAAGCCAAGCATGGCACTCCACGTCTGTAATGGCAGTGTTAGGGAAATGGGAAGGACATTCCCTGGGTCTTGCTGGCCAATAGTCAATAGGCAAACTCCAGCTTCATGAGAGATCTCAAAATAAAGATAAACAAATAAATAAGGTGGAAAGTTTTAGACACTAAGAATCAAGTCCTGTGAAGCCAGAAGAGGGCACCAGATCTCTTTACAGATGGTTGTGAGCCACCATGTGGTTGCTGGGAATTGAACACAGGATCTTTGGAGGAGCAGTGCTCTTAACAGAGCCATCCCTCCATCCTATTCCGCCCCAGGTGAATTCTGAGCGCTTGTGAGAAACTGCCAAGAAAACAAGACAAGAGTCTTGTGACCTCAGTTTTTTCCAAAGCCACGAAACTATTCTTGGAATATGCTTGCATAGCCCTCCTAGGTGTGGTGGATAGGAGTGAGTTTACTCCAGATTGCTTGTTACAACTGGCTATTTTTTATATGCCTCTATGGAAAGACATGTTTTTGCCATGTACGGCTTGTCTTTCTGATTGCACACTTTACTCATGTGACTTTAACCCTCAGAGTATAAATTGTCTGGTGCTCTGAATAAAGTTGGCTATTGCATGAGACTTTAGTCTGCCTCATTTTAAGCCCCATTCTCCAAGTTCCCACCGCCAGCTAGAGTGGTACATAGAGAGTGATTAATGAAGACAATCAAACACTGACTGTGTCTTCTACACACATGTGTACATGCACCTTCACACAGAGAGACCATGAGGGAAAAGGACAACAGAGTCAGTGCAAGCTCTATCTGGACATCCGTGTTCTATTAGATCAGGAGGAAAATTCAGGTAAAAGTCTGCCTTGCTTGTTTTTTGTTTTTTTTTCCATTGTTGTTTTTGTGTTTGTTGTTTGTTGAGACAATGTCTTATACAGCTGGCAGCCTAAAGCTTGCTATACAGGACAGGCTGTTCTAAAGCAGGCACAGACACACACACACACCCCTTCTGCCTTTTGAGATCTAGGAGTTCCAGGTGGGTGCCACAATGTCCATTTGTAGCTGGGTTTGTTCTATAATGACGGCCCTGAGGCAGGCTGACATTCTGTGGAGAAGAGGTCTGTTGTGCTCAGTTTTAAAGGCTGCAGATCACATCTGCATAGTGCTGGCTCCAGTGGCAGCCTGCCTTGGCTTACTCGCTGCATGGTGAATGGCACCACCCCAGGAGCACCTGAGAGGCACACTTTACATCGGGAATACTGCAGCGGGGGGCGTGGTTTAGCTAAAAGAGCCCTTGCTTTGCATGTTTCAAGATCAGAGTTCGATGCCCAGTAATATATGACCAGCCATAGTAGTACAAGACTATAATGCCAACACTCATCAGGTAAAAGTAGGAAGATCAGAAATAAGCCCGAGGTTGTGCTCAACTACATATTGAGTTTAACGCCGGCCTGTGCTACATAATAGCCTGTCTTGAGGCTGAGGAGATGGTTCAGTTGATCAAGTACTTCCTGAAGAAGCATGAAGCTCTGCATCCAGGACTCCACCATCCACACAGAAGGCAGAGTATGCCTCTAATTCTAGCACTGAAGCAGCAGAAACATGAGGAGCCTTGCTGGCTGGCCAATCTAGCCAATCAGAGAGCTCCATAGTCAGGGAGAGACACTGTCTCAAAAGTACCATGGACAGCCAGCAAGATAGCCCAGGAGGTAAAGGCGGTTGCTGCCAACTCTAAGAACCTGAGTTAAAGCCCCAGAGCCTACAAAACAGAAGGAAATAAAAGCCTCCCATAATTTGCCTGTGATGTATGCTGTGGCCCACAGGTGCCCACATGTTCATTTGTCCTCTCTCCCATCTCTGCTCAAGTAAAACTGAGAAGGAGGGGGTGAAGGAGGAAAGTAATAGAGGAAGATACTGAGTGTTCTGATTTGACCTACAGTCTAGACACACACACCACAAGTGTACATACGAGGGATCCTATCTCAAAAATAGAAACAAAACAAACAAACAAAAAAATATCCAAGGCAGGGCAAGACCTTGTCAGGCTCACCTTACAACTCCGCTGAGAACTTTAATTGCTTCAGAGAAAAGCATCCTTGATGACCTAAAGACCTCACCACGTCCCCCTCTTAAAAGCCCCACAACTTCCAAATTCCCAACAGACCACAGCCACAGCTCATCATGAGTGGGATCACTTGAGAACACAGAAAGATAAACCACAGTTCAGAAGCCACAGGCAGGCCTTCTCCAGTCACCAAACTTGCCAACACTTTTATCATGAACTTCCTAGCTTCTCAACAATGAGAAATTATTTCCTGTTTTTTACTCTTCTAGCCAAAAGTACTTTGTTTAACAGCCTAAGATGCTGAAGACAGTGGATTGAATGAATGGCAAAGGCACTACAAGGCCTATTGATGATGGAAATGTATTTTCGTATGTGGTTTTAATCTTCAATATCTATTTCTCACTTTAACACAGGGGAGTCACTATTTCCTTCAATCAAAATAGATTAGCACAACAGCTGCTTTCTTATTTATATAAAAAGAAAGACTTTGGGGCTGGGTAGGGTGGATGGCTGAGTGACAAGGGCACGTGCTGCTCTTCTAGAAGACCCTGGTTGGATTCCCAGCACCCATATGACGGTTCATATGCACCGGTAACTCCAATTCCAGGGGACAGGATGTACTCTTCTGGCTTCCAAGGACAATCCATGCATGTGGTCTACAAACACACATACAGGCCAAACACCCACATACACAAAATAACAAAATAAAGATATTTTTAAACGACTTTTTTTTCTTGTTTTGTTTTTTTTTTTTTTTTCAAGACAGGTTCAATGAAGCTCTGTCATAAAACTCACTCTATGTAGACTATACTGGCCTCGAACTCATTGAGATCCACCTGCCTCTGCCTTCCAAGTACTGGGATCCAAGATGTGCCACTACACCTAGCACAAAACTTTTTTTAATATTCAGAAGTGATTTTTTTTTTCAGTATTTGTGGGTTTATTTTTGTTTGTTCCTATGTTTTGCAGTACCGGGATAAAAGCCAGGGTCTCCAGCATGCTAGGCAAGGGCCTATCAATCTATCCGAATCCTTCAAGAACATTTTAAAAATGAAAATTACTGGCTGGGTGTTTTCCAGATCACCAGAAGGCAGTCAAAGACTGGGACACCATGGAAGTCCCCCTGGAGGCTTTTGGAACTCACCAAGGGGCACCTTAACAAAGCGCTAGCGTCTCCTACTGTCCCAGGGCACCTAAGGCTGCTGTTCGACCTACTCTTCTGTCCTCCTAACCCACAGAAATGTAGCAAAGCAAAAGAGGAGAGGAGAAGTGGCCACACCCCCTTCCACGCCACCTTCCAGGATGAGGCTTGAGGACCCCGACAGGGATGGGTTTTGGGGTAGGGGTGGGAGGCAGGGTGGAGGGAGTCTAATAGAAGCTTCGTTTAGCCAGGGCTACATGATTTAATGATTATGAAGCTGCTTGAATCCGTGATCCAGGCCAGCCTGTGGCCGACCTTTGTGTGACCTCAGGGCTGTCTGTCCCCTCCCCCCCGACCCCCGCCCTGAGCACCTACTGAATGTACTTTAGAAAACGCCTCACCTTTGAAAAGAGCCCTTCTTCCTCTATGCTGTATCCTTTAAGGTCCTCCTGTAACTTCTGCAGGCTCTGGATGACTCTTCTTTGATGCTCATCATCCCTCAGCTCCTGAGCTTTGATCAGAAACTCATAGTGGTCCAAAAGTCCGTGGCAAACGGCCAGAGCTTTTGAATGGGCCTCGGAAGCGGCTGTCGGGCGTACACCCTCAGATGTCTGGGCTGTGTAAGCTATAAACAAAAGCATACGAGATTTTAGACTTCATTCCTTCATTTCAACAAGGTCTCGCGTAGCAGCTCAACTCCTTACACGGCTGAGAATGCGTTGCAGCTGCAGATCCTCCTGCCTTTCTCCCCCAAGTGGGATGATTACAGGCTATTTGGTCCTTGCCCCTTAAGTCTGGTCAAGAGTTCCTGAAGACAATCCTCAGACTTCCCTGAGTGGGGGCTGGAAAGATGACTTGGTGGTTAAGCATGCAGAGCAGAGCTCAGCTCCCAGCACCGATGTGGCGTGCCTCACAACTCCATCTCTAGAAAAATATGACGCCCCCTTCTGGCCTGTGGTTACTGTGCTCAAGTGACAAACCCACACAGAGTTATACACACATACTCGTTCGTTTGTTTTGTTTTGTTTCAGTTTATAGAGGCCAGAGAGCCAGGTGTGGTGGTGCACACCTGTAATCCCAGCACTCAAGGAGGCAAAGGCAGGTGGATCTCTGTGAGTTCGAGGACAGCCTGATCTACAACGTGAGTCAGGACAGACAAGACTACACAAAGAAACCCTATCTAGAAAGATAAACAAACAAACAGGCCAGAGATGATAGTACATGCCACTAATCCCAGGACTCAAGAAGCAAACATAGGCAGAGCTCTGTGAATTTGTGGGCAGCCTGGTCTATACAGCAAGTTCCAGGCCAGCCAGAGCTATAAAGTAAGAAAATGTCTCAAAGAAATTTTAAAGTGTGGAGGAAAGGTAGCTTAGCCAGGAAAAGCATTACCTGCTCTTTAGGAGGGCCGGTTCCCTGAGCCCACATTAGGCACCACACAGTGATGATCTAAAGACTCCAGGGAACCCAGTACCCTCTGCCCTCCACAGACCCCTGCACACGTGTGGTGCATATAAATCCACACATACATAGAAATAAAAACTGTTTGTTTGTTTATTTGGGTTTCTGAGACTGGGTTTCTCTGTGTGCCCCTGGCTGTCCTGAACTCACTCTGTAGACCAGCTGGCCTCAAATTCAGAGATCCACCTGCCTCTGCCTCCCAAGTGCTGGGATTAAAGGCGCATGCCACCACCACCCGGCTAATCTTTTTATTTTTAATAACATCTTTTAATTTCCTGAGTGGTGTGCCTTCTGTTATTCATAATGACCCCCTTCTGACTTAGACAGTTCCAAGACAGAGACGGTAGTCAAAAAGATGAAGCAAGCAGAAGACTGACTTTTCAGCCCCACGCACAGAACTCTCGGGGTCGGGGCAGGAGCTCTGGGGAGGTTGAGCTTCATAAGTACTCTTAAGCAAAGAGATCCGAGCGCTTCCCAGTCAGTGAACAGAGCTATGTACTAGGAGGGAGGCATACCTGCCTCATCCTCGATTCTTTCTCATTTCCTAGGGTTGCATCTTTATAGTAAAATGAGTTATAAACTTCAGTTATCTGAGCGATAGTTACCAAACCTGTGGTGGGAAAGGTTATGGAAGTCCCTGAATCCACAGTTGTCCAGGCAGAGATATGGGTACCAGGACATCCCACTTGCAGCCAGCATATGAAGGAAAACCACATTCACTTGGGAATACGCTGCTCATTCCTAGTACAGCGTCAGCACTGAATTCCTGCTTGGAATTGTACCTGATACTAAAAGATTTCAGAAGCTAGGTGGTGGTGGCACATTCCTTTACTCCCAGCACTCAGGAGGCAGAGGTAGGTGGATCTCTGAGTTTGAGGCCAGCCTGGTCACAAAGTGAGGTCCAGGACAACCAGAGGACTACACAGAGAAACCCTGTTTCTAAAAACAAACAAACAAACAAACAAACAAACAAAAAGAAAAAACAAAAATTAGAATCTCACAATCAGAGAAAAATGTTCTTTTCACTTTCCTGGAGTTTAACCAAGTTAGGAAACCCTATTTCTTACAACCTCTTTCCTATGAATGCTCAATGTAAAATCCATTCCCTCCTCCCCTTCCTCAAACATGACCCTAGCTCAGACAATCATTATCGCATGTTGGGCTGCAGCACTGGTTCCCTTGCCCCTGATCCCCTCACTGTCATCCCACTACCTAGAATACCTTCCACCTGTCCAAATGTGATTCCGTCAGCATCCTGTCTGTACCAACAGACAAAACTGCAACCCATCCAATCACCTTTAATGACTTCCATTGCAACTCTAGAATCAAGTAACTCAACATTCCATAAAAATCAGTCCGTGTCCCAGTGCGCTGGGCAGAGGACATTGGTTTCATAAAGTGCTGAAGAAACCAGAAACAAAACCAAAAGCAACCTGCTATAAACTCTGACACTCTGTTTACTGAGGGATTTTCACCATGCCAACTTGTTTATATACGGAAACCTTCCATTCAGTTTAGCCCAGCAAGAAGACTTAGTACGTAAAGGCACTCGACTTGCAAGCCTGATGACCTGGGTTAGATCCCTAAGACCCTCATAAAGGTGGAAGGTGGATTGTCCTCTGACCTCCACGTACATAATAATAAATAAAGCTTCAAATGCCTCAACTTATTAAGGAAAAGTGGGAAGACAGGAGCACACCTATACCCACATAACTCCCATTTCCCACCTCCTTGGCCACTTCCCCACCTCACAATCAGTACAAACAGCATGCAAAGGTTAATGCTGAAGGCCTGAAGCTGCTATCCATAGCCATGGCTATTTACAAGAGTGGCTCTTGACAAAAGCTGAGTTACTGGTGCATTTGTGTGTCTGTGTGTATGTGATCACACCCCAGAAAAGAGTGATGTTCTACAAACAATGTCATTTCACTGAATATCTACTTTCCTTCATCCAATCAGATATTCTGATACATGCTAGGCAGTGGGCATCTATGACCATCACCATGAAACCTTATGCTGGGCCAGCAAGATGCCTCACCCGGCAAGAGCACTTGCCACCAATCCTGATGATGTGTGTTTAATCCCTAGAGCCTGCATAGTAGAAGGAGAGAGAGAGCCTACTTTCACAAGCTGTTCTCTAACCTCCACACATGTGCCTGGAACTAACTCTGTAGACCAGAGTGGCCTTGAAATTAGAAATCCACCTGCCTTTGTGTCCCTGGTCCGGGATCAGAAGTGTGCACCGCCATGCCTGACTAGATGGTTTTGAATCTACTTTGTACCTTTTCAGACACCTTGTTCTGCATTAACAGCCACTGTATAACCTATTAGCTTTCCCCTTTCTGCTTCCTACTAGTTGCTTTTTCTCTTTTCTTTCTCGTGTGTTTTGAAACAGTGTCACTATGTAGCCCAGGCTAACCTCCAACACACAACCCTGCTCCTTCTCTCTGTCTTCTACATTCTGGGATTCTCAGTGTGTTTCACCACACCAGGATTCCTACTCATTTTTTTCCTATCACTCAACTCTCATCTATTTTTAAAACATCAAAAATAACAACAAAGCGTCCTGATCCCCATTGTGGTGGACCATATGTCCCCCTCCCTTCCTGTCACGACCACTGGTCACATCCTGCTCACTCTTCAGCCTTGATGAGATGGCTCCTGACACGTTTCCCTAGGACTAACTGGCTAGTTTAGCAGCCACTCCTTGATCTTCCTGGCCCCACTCACATCTGTAAAGTATCTTGCTTCTAACGGTAGCTCATAGGAAGCCTGGAGACAAAGCGCACCCTGTCAGTCCCAGCTTAGAAAGCTTAGCATCCTTTGCTGCTTTTATTATTACTCACCAACCACCTTTATTTAGTACTATACACAGTCTCCTCTTTTCAAAAGAGAAATTGAAGATGAACCAGGGAAGAAGCAATTGCTCTACCAGTCAGCAGACGTCAAAAGAGATTCTCACTGCAAGATGCTCAAAGCTGAGATTGGCCAGCCTAGCCCTGGATAGCAGCTGTATAAATTGAAATACAAAAGACTTCTCCAAAGCTGCACTAAATTAAATCTGTTACTACATCAGTATACACAAATTATATGATGCTGCTACCATATTATTTTGATTTGTATTAATTTGTCTTATTGTACTCCAAATGGACAGTGGGAAAATGCCATTCTGAAGTTCCACATGCTAATCTACAAATAAAAATGGAAGATTTTAGAAGCCCAAAAAGCCTGTGTTATTTTTTTCTGACACCTCAATGTTATTATATACCTTATATCACTGCTTTCTGCAAACTAAGTTTCTGGAAGACTCAGCTATATGCCACAGCTCACTGGCTACACAACTTAGAGCTGGACATAGTGATACATGCCTGTCATCCCAGCTACATGGTTGGGGAAGGTCAGAGACAGAGAGCGAGAGGAAATTAGAACTAGGGTTCCACTGAAGGCTGAGTAAACTGCCAGAGACCCAGTAGTTAAGAACAGCAGCAACCACAACCACTAACCGCTACTAAGACCCTTCTCTATACCAACTCATTTGATCTTCACCACCACCCTATAAGGCAGACAGCTTCACTGATAAGGAAACTGCTGGGTGGTCCAGGCCCATAATCTCAGCACTTAGGACGTAGCAACAAGGGGATCAGGAATTCAAGTTCACCCTCAACTATACAGCACGTTCAAGGCTATCCTAGACTATGCTAATCCTTGCCTCAGAAAACAAAACAACTGACGAAACTGAAACACAGAGAAGTTTAGTAACTGGTCCACATTCCCAAGTCAGGAAGTGGCCTGGGCAGCACCAGTCCTCAGGAGTGCAGAATCGAGGCATGATGCTGGGGAAGGCACTCAGCCCCTGGGATGTCCTTTGTCTCTCTAGCCTGACTCCAAGAACAGTCTGGGCTCTCAGACACAGTACTGTCCTCTTCCCTGGCAGGCAGCCCATGATCACCTCTCTCACAAGTGACGCTCACAAAAACATCCACTTCTCCCCCAGACCTTCCAAAAGCAGGAATTCGTTCCCTTCTGTCTTTGCTCTTCTCCTATGAAGTCAGGATATCTGGACTACCATGGCAACTCAGGAACATGAAAGGAAACATGGGTGACACATACAAGACAATCATAACCCTTACATGTATCATGAAGCATGATCGTACTGGCACTCTTTCCACAAGCTGGATTGGTAACAACAAAGGATTCACGGGGCCCGTGGAATGTGAGAAGGTATTTATAGGGTTAGATTCGTTATGTCTATAGAATTTGGAACTTTAGACAAAATGATAGACAAGAAAATCAAATAGGAAGCTGGAAAGATGACTCAGTGGTTAAAAGCACTTGGCTGCTCTTCCAAGGGAGCCAGGTTTAATTTCCAGCACACAGATGACAGTCTATAGCAGTCTGTAACTCCAGATCTAGGGAATGCAGTTCCCTGACCTCCACAGGGAACATGCAGTTGGTGCACAGGCAAACAAGCAGACAAACCATTCATATACATAAATAAATACATTTTAAAACAAAAAAAAAAAAAAATAAAGAAAAGCTAACAGAAAATATGCATTTTCCCTTCAAGAAATGTTGACATTGTGTCCCAAACTTGGGGTTTAGCTAGTGACTATTGGTAGCAACAGCTTTTTGGAAGCCTGAGGCAGGGTATGACTTGAGCCAAGAGTTTCCGGCCAGCTTGGGCAATGTGATAAGGTGCTATCTCAACAAAGGGAAAGGTAGGAGAGAGAGGGGAGAAGAGGAAAGAAGAAAGGGTGGAGAGAAAGAGGAGTGTTAGAAAGATTTAAAAAGGCCCCCCTTCTGCCATCTTTCCTCACTGTCCCCATGATGTGCACAAATGTCCCAGAAATGTTCTCAAGAGTATCCATGATACTAAGAAGCAGCAAATGCCAGGTCCTCATCAGGCCATGCCCCAAGGTCATCATGGATTCGTAACTGCAATAATGAACTATGGAGACACTGGAGAATCTGAAATCATTGTTGATCACAACGCTGGGAAAATTGTTGTGAACCTCACAGGAAGGTTGAAAGACTGTGGAGTGATGAGACCTAGGTTTGATATGCAGCTTAAAGACCTTTAAAAATGGCAAGAAGAGTCTGCTCCAATCCAGCCAATTTGGCTTTGTTGTACTGACAACCTCAGCTGGCATCACGGACTATGAAGAAACAACAAAAACACACATGTCTCAGTCAGTGTCCTATCACTGTGAAGAGACACCATGACCAATGCAGCTCTTACAAAGGAAGGTATTTAATCAGGGCTGGCATACAGGTCAGAGATTTAGTCCGTTTTCAGTATGGTGGGAAGCATGGTGGCATACGGGCAGAAGTAGCTTAAGAGTTCCACATCTGGAACTCATTCAAAGGCAGTAGGAAGAGGAAGACTCTGGGCCTGGCTTGAGCATTTGAAACTCAAATCCCACCCCCAGTGATGCACTTCCTTCAACAAGACCACGCCTATTCCAACAAGGCCACACCTCCTAAGCCCTGTCAAGGAGCAGCACTCCCTAATGACCAAGCATTCAAATCTATGAGCCTATGGGGGCCATCCCTATTCAAACCATAACAACAGGAGGGAAAATCCTGAAAATCTCTTTTTCTAGAGATATAAAACATACATAAAAAGCCTCCACGGGCTGTGAAGAAGAAAAAAAAAAAGAAGAACACACAAGAACTTAAAGTTAATATTTTTGGCAGTGATAAGGATCCAACCCAAGGCCCTACTAATGCTAGGCAACTGCTGTCCTACTGAGGACCCGCACCCCCAACCTTGTAACGGTAACTGATTTTTTAGTTTATACTAAAAATTAGCAAAAAACATACTCAAATGCACAAAAACTTTGCATACAGTTTGTCTGATGTAAACTTCAGCTAGAAAACATCTGTCCCATGTGTGGTGGTGCGTACCTGTAACTCCAACTCCTCAGAATCACAACTTTGAAGGTAGCTTGGGAAATTTAGCAATACCTTATCTCTAAATAAAATCAAAATGACCTAGCTAGCCCTGGGTTCCATCCTTATTACTACATATATAGATAAAAAAGGAAAACAAAACATAACAAAGAATCTATGACAATTTCTCAGCCCCAAAACATCTGAGAGTCAGATTGGTATGCAAGAGGGATTTCAGAGGAGCACAGAAAGATCAAGTCACCCAGAAGATAGAAGCAGGCGGGTCTCTGTGATTTCAAGGCCACTCTGGCCTACAGAGTGAGCTCCAGGCACCAACCAGAGATACACAGCAAAATATCCATTTGCCCCACCCCCACCAAAAAAATAAAAGCAAACAAAAGTGTATCATTTTACACACTGAAGATAAGCAAGCTATCACATGTCTATAACAAACACAGAATATTTCCAAGGGAAAGAAAACTCTTCTCTTTTATTTTATCTCTAGGACACTCCAAGACAGGTGCACACCCTGAAACAGTCAATAGAATTCGTGATTAATCTGTCTATTTTCAAGCCAGCCATCAGCAACAGCTCACGCCTGTAATTCCTGTGTGTGTGTGTGTGTGTGTGTGTGTGTGTGTGTGTGTGTGTGACATGTGATGTGTTCAGTGGGAGCATGCATGTGTCCCATCATACATGTCAGGTCAGAGGACACCTTCCAGGAGTTGGCCCTGGCTTTCCACCTCACCGCCTCTGGTTTCTGGGACTGCACTGGGTCCTCCAGGCCTGCTTTCTCCTCCCATCTCAAGATAGGAATGCGGGATTTTAGGTGCATGCTACCACATCTGTTTGTCTAAAGTCAACCTTGGCTAGAAAACATTCCGTCCCAAGTGTGGTTCAAGGAATCAAACTTGTGTGCTCAGTCTTGTGTGGCTAACAGTTGTACCCACTGAGCCATTTCCTGGGATCTCAATCCTAATAATTGCTGACCAGCCTGGCTACACAATAAAATCCTGTCTCAAAAAAAGGGCTGGGGGGAGACAGGGAAGGAGAGAGGAGAAAATAAAAAAGGAATCAATCGATCAATCAATCAATCAATTAATCACTCAATCAGTCAACATCAGAGCAGACTGACAGGTGTCAGTAACCCCAGTTTCAAAAGTTAAGGCTCATCAAAGTCTGAGGCACAAGTTCAAGGCCAGTTGGGCTATACAGTGAGACCCTTTCCCTTCCCAATGCCCTGAGGAAACAAGAAATCAACAGATTATGAGAGGCATGCATGTATAACATAAAAGCTAAATGCCTCCTGATCATTTGAACAGCTTACGGTTTTCTTTTCACAGTGTGGATTCCAAGCCAGGCACCATGGTAATCCCAGTACTCAGGGGACTAGAGAGGCAGGAAGGTCAGGCCAGTCTAAACTAAAGAGACTCAGTCTCAAAAAAAAAAAAAGTTTTAAAGAATCAAAATTTGGAGTCATATTAAAATTCAAGGCAGGAGAGTCTGGTCTGCGGCACAGACTGTGCCCACGCAAGGCCCTGGGCTTGGTCCCCAACAGCAAAATAAAAACGTGTAATACTTAAAACAAAAAAGAGCAGGAGTGATGCAGTTCTGAAGGGTGAATAAAAAGGAAGCTAACGTTAACAGTCACCAACTAAAACAATAAAACAGCCTTTTTTGTTATTATCTGACTTTTCAAAACAAAGAAAGCAGCCAAACTGAGGGCGGTAGGTCTCCTCAGGTGAGAAAATTAAAATAACTGAAGAGGTCAGGAAAGCAGAAGCCTAGGCAGGATGAGGGGCAGAGCGAGGGAAGCCCAGCAAGGCCGTCCTGACAGACTATAATCTTGTTTGCCACAGCAAGGCAACTGAGACTCAAACACAACACACACACACACACACACACACACACACACACACACACACACACACTGGGGCCCTCCTGGTCAACAGGTACCTGGCTTTCTCTTTCTCTGCGCTGGAATTGCCCTCCGACATAGTAGGCTCACAACTCATCACCACTGCTGAGCAAACTCTCCCAAACCCACCAGAGTAGTCAACTAAAAGCCCAACATCAACGGGTCAGGGCATCTCTTCTCATGTGAGTCTACAAGCCCTTGTGTTTCACACAGCTGACTTTAAAAATAAATTGTGAGGTAAATAGATTTTTATATAATTACACGTGTTCTCTATATTGTATAGATACTAGGTGAAGAAGCTGACGCCAAGTTAGGTAGCTCACAATGGAAACTCAAAATGTCGGTGGCTACAATAAATGAATGAACCTGCTGACACAGAATTTAACCACAGTGCATCTAAGTTTAAAACGTTAGCTGAGAGCCAGGTGCGGAACACATCTATAATCCCAACACTCAGGAGGCTAAGGGGATTGCCACAATCTTGAGATCAACCTGAGCAAGACTCTCAAAAAAAAAAAAAAGCGTTGGCTGGAGGTGGTGGCCCCGTCCTGTAATCTCGGCATTTAGCTACATGCTGCCTGAGACCAGCATGCCTGCCCTGCCACACCCTGTCTCCAAAAACTCCTTAGTTATCTGTAAAAGAATCAACCAAAAAGAACAAAACAAAACCTTAAACAGAATTTATTTAAGCCATAAACAACTGGAGAGAGAAATGCAGTTTCTACAGTGCAAAGCTCTGTTGAAAATGCAATCCACACTGAGCCAGATGTGTAAGCGCACTCTCAGAAAAACACAGCCCTGGACAAAGACTCTGAGGGGACACTGGTCTCTTCGAGGGGAAAGACGGAGGTTGTGAGATCACAGAGCCAAAGATAGCAGCCTAGGTCAGGAAGTTAAGGAAGCGGGTGAGAGGAAGGGATACTTCATTGAGATCAAAAGGACAAAGAGAATTCAGCCAGGGAAGGAAGGGAGGAGGCGCACTGGCAAACCAGAGGGCTCAGAAATGCAAGAGTGTGGGCACATCCTCTTTAACCGAGTTTGGCATGGCTCTGGAATCACGTGGAAGGAGTTTGCCAAGACTATGTAGTGAGATCCTATCTAAAATAATAATAATAATCTAAATAATTATATCAATATGCAAGGTGAAAAACATCAAGGGAGGGGGCTACAGCTGGGATACAGAGTAAATGAACTGTAATTAATATAAAAAATAAAAATTTAATTAGAGAAAAAAGAAAAACATCGAAAATCTCTTACAAAGGCATAAACAAGATATGATAAAAGAAGCATGTTGTAGGAAGAAAATATAAAGCATCATAAATTACCAATTATTCCCAATTAATTTAAAGAAGGAGCCACATGTGTCTCTAGAGCCAGATAGTCTCTAGAGATGGTTCCACTGTCAGTGTGCCTGCCACCCAAGCGTGAGGCCCTAAGTCAGGATCCCAGCAGCTGCGTAAACCAGGGAGGGTAGTACAGACTGTAGCCCCGGCACTGGGAGGCAGAGACAGTGGACCCCAAGAGCTCACTGGCCAGCCTGGCTAGGCAATGGATGAGCTGCCTTTCAGTTAAAGACCCTGTCTGCTTAAAAACAAGGTGGAGAGGCGTAGAAGAAGCCAGCCTGCAGAACCAACAGCGCCCCCTCACTGGAACAGCCGTGCACACACTACAGGAACACATACACTCAGCACACACAGCCGTAAGGTGATAAAGAGATGATGACTGCCAAATGAAGAACTAAACATGAAACACTCCAACAGAAAGACACGTGTCTCTGCACTTGGGAGGTGGCTAGAGGATCAGGAGTTCAAGGTCATCATCAGGCACATGTTAGAGTTCAAAGCCATGGAATTCATAAGACTGTCTCAACCCTCTGCATCCTCACCAAAACAAGATGGCAGTGAAAGGTCCACGGCTGGGACAGATATTCCAAAGAAAAATCTGGTGTTTTTTACTAAAACTTATTACATTTAGTGTGTATGTGTGTGAGTGTGTGTGACTGTGTGAGTGTGTGTGAGCCTATGTGTATGCATACATGCCAGAGCACTCAGGCGGAGGTCAGAGGACCACCTTTGGCACTCTGTTCTTTCACCTTGTAAGTCCCAGGGATAATCAGGGCTTGGGGCAAACAACTTTACCACCATACTGGCCCATCTCGGAACAGAAAAATCTTACCACTGCTTTTTCTTTCTTTCTCTCTTGTCAATTTGTAACTACACATTTGTTACTCATTGTAAGAAGGTACCATATCTGTATCTGTATTTAGCAAGTATTTACGGTGCCTAGTAGAGACAGAGCACCTATGATTAGCACGTTATCTGTCCAGTGAGTCAAGTGAGTCAAGTGAGCTAAGGGAAGCAACAGATCATTCAACAAGCAGCATCTAGGTAAAACAAAAGACTTTCATTTAGATGCTACCCTACTACACAGCAGCACACCTGCCAGGTTGTTTGTGGTGGATCGTTGGTTCTGAGACAGGCTTGTTCTTTGCCCAGGTTGACCTCAAACTCACTCTGTAGCCAGGGACAACCTTAAGCTTGCTCATTCTCCTGCCAACCACCTCCCAAGTGCTGTGATTCTAAGTCCACGCCACCACATCCAGATTTAATGTGAGTATTCTTAATTCAAAACAAGTAAGGCAGGTCTGCAGGAGTGTTTAAATAGGAGGGGTCTGCAGAGGCTGCAGGGCTCAGTCTGCCCGTGCCTGGCTCACGCATGAGAGTGCCACAGCCACTCCCTGCCACAGGGATGTGGGTCGCTACACCACGGACCAAAGAGCCAAAAGGATTATCTGCCAAACAGAGTGGGTTCTGTTCTAGAATGTTCTCGCTTCAGGCCGAAGGCTGGGAAGGTTTCTTTGTAGACCCCTCAGGAAGATGAGGTTCCCCAGCCTTGACTCTCTCAACTGTGATACAAGCCTGATGATTAGGTCCCATCCCTTGGCAGAGGGACCAGGACTGGGGCACACAGGAAGCTCTGAGCCAAGAAAATAAAGACCTGTGCCTCTGACCAAGGAGCGTGTTCTCTTCAGCAGGGTGTAAAGGGACCTTTTGGGCTTTTCTAACTACAACGAAACGAACAAAGGAACTCTGACAAGGCTGGATGCTGTCACACACCTGCAATCCCAGTACCCCACAGGTTAAGGTCAGAGGATCTCAAATTCCAAAACTGCCGGGGCTACATGGCAAGACCCTACAAGAAGCAGAGAGAAAGAAAGGGATGGGGTGGAGAGTAGAGGGTTCTAGACAAAGCTAAAAATTCATGTCATGAAAGAGCCTCTTCAGGTGTTCAGCGTGTATAAGCAAAGGTGCTCAACCATACCAAGTGAAATTCCCAGAGAAAAACCCAAATCCTTGAGAACCTGCTAGCTGGGTGACTGACTAGTGACCATGCAGAGCTGCAATGTTGCAGACCCCATGCCAGAGAATCCTGAGTTATCTCTAGTTTTCTTGGTACCACTTGCTGCCCTCCTCAGTGCCTGACCTGCCACACTCACGACTACTGGGTAAACCTTTCGGAATGTAGTAACAGACCATTAGCTTCCGCCAGCCCAAAAGCTAAGCAGAGGTCTTTTTGCTGTAGCCATCCTACTGTGATGGTTTGAATGAGGATGGCTCCCATAGGCTCATATATTTGGATTCTTGGTCTCTGGTTGGAGGAAACATTTGGGAGGGTCTAGGTGTATCCTTGTTGAAGTAGGTGTGTCACTAGAGGTGTGCTCTGAAATTTCAAAAGCCCTCACCATTCCCAGTCTTTCTCTTTCCCCCTCTCTCCCCCTTCTCCCTCTCCCTACCTTCCTTCTTTCCTTTCTCTCTTCCCTCCCTCTCTTCTTCTCTTCCTCTCTCCCTCTGCCTTCTGCTTATGGCCTAAGCAAGTGAAAGTAACTAACACACTACCTGATTAAAAAATGTCACGGAAACAGCCGGCTTGTGAGAAGGGACAGGCTGAATTCAAAGGGTCTGATGTGCTCCAGTACAGTTAAATCTGTGTCCCTGGGCCACCATGACTCACGTTGGGCTCCTGATTAAACTATTTCTTATTTACTTTGAACTGAGGACTATGTTTTTCATCAACACACTCATCAGGGAAAAATAAAGTTATATATATATATATATAAAATAAGTTGATATAACCATTTTGGAAAACTGGAGTTATCTGCTCTAGCTAAATAATATATGTATACTATAGCAGGGAGTAATTATATTCCTAGTTATAGATTCAACAAAAAGTATATATCTATACCAATATATATAGACACATATTCATAGCAGTATCATAACTAATATTAGCTAAAATTGTAGAAGTACCCTAGTACCTAAAAGTGGTACTGGGAAACTGGAGAGATGGCTCAACAGTTAAGAACACTTGCTGTTCTTGCAGAAGACCCAGTTTTGATTCCTGCCACCCACATGATGGCTCACAACCATATGTAACTCCAATTCCAAAGAATCCAATACCCCTCTTGTGACCTCCACGGGTACCAGGCATGTACGTGGTACACATACACACATGCAAGCAAAACACTCATACACACAAACCAAGATATATCTAAAAATAATTTTAATTGGCATTAGGAATTAGAGGTTTAGCCTAATGTTAGAATGTTTGCTAAGATATCTAAAGCCCTAGGCTTGATCCCCAGTAGAGTAAAAGGGGGGAAAGTTGTTGCTAGGCACACTTAGGTGGGTACCTGTGTCCTACCCATTAATGAGGCTCCAGCGGGAGAATTGCTTGAGTCCAAGAGTTTAAGTTCTGCCTAGGTGACACAGGAGACTGTCTCAGAAGACAACAACAAAACAGCTGGGTATGGAGCTACCTGCCTGCAACCCCAGCACTCAGGAAGCTGAGTCAGGAAGACAAATACAAGTTCTTGGCCACTCTTGTCCACATAACAAAATCAGGATAGCCAAGACTATAGAAAGAGTGTTTGTCTCAAAAAATAAAACAGAATACTGACTACCAAACAAACAAAAACTGTGATATAGTAAGTCATAGTCATTTACTTAGGAGCGAGACTGATAGATCACTATACATGAGGAAAACTATAATTCTGGATTACATCACCGACATGATGTTCTGCAGGGTAATCCAAAGTTACATTCCTATTTTAGCTGCCTTCTATTGCTGTGGTAAAACACTGACCAAACAACTTCAGGAGGAAAGCATTTACTTGGCTTACAGGTCCCACTCAGAGTCCACCATCAAGGGAAGTCACAGCAGGAACTCAAACAGGAACCTGGAGGCAGGAAATGAAGCAGAGACCATGGAGGAGTGCTGCTTACTGTCTCTCTTCCCCAGTTTGCTCAATTGCATTTCTTATACAGCCCAGGACCACTTGCCTAGGGATGACGCCTCCCACAGTGGGATAATTCCCTCCTCCAATCAATTAGCCACCTAAAAAAATGCCCCAAAGGCATAACCACAGGCTAATCTAATAGACGCATCTTCTCCATCGGAGTTCTTTCTTCCCAGCTCTGTCTAGTTTGTGTCAAGTTGACCATAACCAGCCAGAATATGAATCAGAAAGAGACAAGCCAATAGTACTAGAACTCAGGTGTCCAGTGCCCCTGGGATCAAAGCCTCAGGACGCATAAATGTTCTATTTCCCTGTGCTGTAGTTAACCTTAAGCGTTCTCTAGAATTCAGGCAGCTTCGCCGTTCTGCACAAGCTGAAGTAGTATACTCACTGACTGAAAGCCACCATCCCGGGGCTTCACTACCAGAGGCTCATTACTGCTGGCACAGCCACAGTTCCTGAGAGCTTTCAAAGGACTGTCTCATATAATAGCTATCTGAGTCTCGCCAATGATGGACAAGAATGACACAGGCTAACCAGCCCCATTCCAAACATGAGGAAATAGACCCAGAATGGAATCAAGATGGCAGTCAAATCTCTCTAGGTCACGTGTCAGTGGTCCCCTGCGATGACACATGACCACTGGTCCTAAGTCAGAACTAATGGAAAATTCTTCAAAATAACAGTTACAAAATGAAGAAGATTCACTTCTTCACAGGGGGGAAAAAAACTCTGCATGCTTAGTTAAATGAAATAAAAACTCTATAAGGCATTTCGATTTCTAGTTTAAAATGTTTACCCAACTGCTGTGAGAAAAATGCACAATCAGGAAAAACACATTTAATATTTCTAAAGGGCTGGATTAAAATTTCAGCTGTAAACTTCATTACTGTAATTAGATTTTTAATGCATATTTATTAAACATCATTCAAATACTGTGTACAAATTATTCCTGAGTTATTTGTACATTTGTGTTGATTTCTGCAAACTGTCAACAGTAGCCACTGACCAGCAATGTGTCCTGTTACAGTGGCAAACGCTTCTCCTGGGGTCAGAGGCATCTCCTTCAAGTTCTCTATGGTCTAATCACACCCGAAAGAGAACTATTCAGCTTCTTTTTTGAGAACTGAAATGGTCATGAGGGACTCAAAAAGTCAAGCCTTCTCAGTGACATTAAAGACCTGTGTTTGATTTGGTGATGAGTAAACAAGGTGCAGAATAAAGAAAATCAATTCTTAATTAAACTCTTTCTTTGGAAAAACAGCATAAGCTGTCATCAAGGAGTGCATCATGCGATGATTTACTTTATTTATAAAAGGCTGATTTAGGGGCTTTAAAAAGGATGCCTTTGATTTAAATAGAAAAATTATGAAAATTAAAACTAAATGCTTCCTGGTTATCATTCTTTTCCTTTAGAAGGTAGTTAATCCTAAATGTGCCAATGTATATAATGTTACAAGGGGTTGTGGGGGTGGGGGAGACAGTACTTTAAATTTCATGATAACAAATCAATAAAAATACTGCCGCCGAAAAATCTGAATAGAACCACCCTGAAGTAATCACAAGCCTGGCCCAGCAGGCTGAGTAACTCCTATTCACCCTGCGCCCACACTACTTGATAATGAGGTCTAAGAGATCTGTTTTCTTTCAAATGATAAAGAAAATGACTGCTCTCTTTGTTGTGTCATTTCATTGAGGCAGGGTCTCATTGAGGCTGGCCTCAGACTCTAGCCGAGCATAACCTTGAGCTTCTGCTGTTACTGCCTCCACCTTCTGAGAGCTGGGATTACAAGTGTGTGCCGCCACATTCGGTTCATGATGTATCCAACCCAGGGCATTGTGCATGCTGGATACGTACTCGACCAACTGAGCTGCATTCCCAGATAGATTCATCCACATATGGGGGGAGGGGGGTTTAAAATAGAGTCTGCCAGACTTACAGTTAAAATATAAAGTATATGATAACCCTATGAGAGGACCACCAGAAGAATTACATGTTCATGGATGGAGCTGGATGGCATCACAATAAGTGAAACAAGCCAGGCACAGAGAGACTAATGCTGCTTATTTCACGTTCTCACTTACATGTGGAAGCTAAAATTGACTTCCACAGAAGTAGAGAGCTGCATAGCTGGCAATTGATAGGCTAGAATAAAAGGCAACAGAGGAAGGCCAGGTAACGGGTATCAAAGTACAGTGGAATTGACGACAGTTTATAACGATTTACTACGTATCTTATTGAGATGTAACATACAGGAGTTTGAGGGTGTCCAGCAGAAATTAGTGATAAATGCTGAAGGACATAGGATTGGTAATTATCTTGATAGCATCATTACACACTGAATCCATGTATCCAGCCAGTTACTGTACTCTACACCATACATGTGCACAGCTCAGAGAGTTTTTTAGAGGACAAAATAGAATTGTACTTCAACTGGCCAGGAAACTTCCTCCCCGCCAGCTAGCAGTCATTAGTGCTGGAGGCTCTACCAGCCACTGAGGAAAGAAAGACATCAATGATATTACCCACAATACTGACTGCTACAATACTGACCTGCCAGATAGGACGTGCCTGGTGTAGTGGTGGCGCGACTGTTATGCGAATAACCAGCTACCTTCTTGCTGAGTTTAAGGCGTGCTCCACAGGAGGGAATTCAAGCCTGGTACTACAAATCTAGTCCATAAATGAGGGTGAGGGGGAAATCACCGGGGCAGGGCAGGGAGAGAACTTACTACTGGTGCTTTGTTTTGCTAGATGGTCATGATGTCAAACTGCCTACTAAATATGTTCATGTGGGGCTTTAGGGATGGCTCGGCGGGGGCTGGCCACCTTGTTTAGGTGGCCTTATTATTGTTCTTGCTATTCCCACCTTTGAACGGTGGGGAGAGAAGTGCAAAAGCATAATATTGTATAGAGGTACTCAGGGCTGGTAGCCAGAAAGGAATGGTCACCACCATTTGTCATCCATATTGCAGAGACCTCAACACGGATGTATAACAGTCCTGAAGAAAAGTATTTGCAATATTTATTGTAATATAATTTGATATAACAATACCCAATTTCCTCTGGATGGTCAAATCTCCCAGATATCAAGCCTAGGGAAGTCAACAGGGAACGAAGGACAGAGAAGTACAAAAAGGTGACCACACATCGACATTTGAGAATCCAAGGCATCGCGCTGGCCTACCTCCCGAAGACCTGAGTATCTTCTGTTCCACGTACTCTATCCCCAGGTCCTAGAAGTGTAGACCACACACTGGTGGTGGTGGTATGCGGAGACAGCACACAGAAGAGGCTGGGGTACTTTGGGAGTCCACTTAGAATTTTGGAAAACTACATGTAACAAAAATGCACTGCTGATACTTAGAAAACAAGTTCAAATATGTTAAAAAAAAAAAAAAAAAAGCGCTCAGTGGTTAAAAGCTCTGGCTGCTCTTCCAGAGGACCCAAGTTCAATGCCCAGCACCACCCACATGGCAGCTTACAACTGTCTGTAACTCCAGTTCTGGGGGATGCAACACAGACCCACATGCAGA
The DNA here is from genome assembly GCF_907164565.1 of Psammomys obesus. Taxonomy (NCBI): domain Eukaryota; kingdom Metazoa; phylum Chordata; class Mammalia; order Rodentia; family Muridae; genus Psammomys; species Psammomys obesus. Next base: position 23,366,349 of record NW_026592890.1, on the reverse strand, counting down.
CAAAACACCAATGTACATAAAATAAAAATAAAACCCGATTTAAAACATAAACAAATATGTTCACTCACACCCATCAATTAGTGCTTGGTCAACCTTGGTCAGAGAAACTTTTTTTTTTCTTTTTTCTTTTTTGCAGTGGGTAGTAGTTAGTGCAGAGATTCATAACTAACTGGTCAAAGTGCTAAGAATACAAGGCTGGTAAGTACTCAGGCCTTAAATGGGACATCTATGTCAGCTCCTGCCCAGTCCCAAATACACATGCCCAGGGAACATCCAAGAGAGGCAGAAAGAGTAGAAGAGCCAGAAGACGGGGACTAGTGGTAGAAAATGCTGTATCCTGAATCTGCCATGGCTGCTGCATGAACGAGCTCACAGCAACGATGGTTGAATACAGAGACAGGCCAGCCAACATTCCAGCATGAACGAGGAGGGAGCCCACAGGACCCTACCCCTAGCTGAGGAGTTATTAGCAGTTGGTGGTTGCTGAGGAAAGGAGAATCTTTGGTAGTGTATCCACTGGTAGGTTGTCCATTCTCCAGTGTCTGCCCCACACCATGCTCTGATATGCGACACTTGGTGGGTTATAAAAATGGGAAGGGAAGGGAAGGGTAGGGAAGGGAAGGGAAGGGAGGGAAGGGGAGGGGAAGGAAAGGAAAGGAAAGGAAAGGAAAGGAAAGGAAAGGAAAGGAAA